>NC_134593.1:67736772-68084688 GCF_037038515.1 Microtus pennsylvanicus
TCTCTTATTTCTTTTTACCCTACTCCTGTGAAAGAGAAAACAGTATCTAGAATATAGAAATTTATAAATAAGCAATAAAGCAAACAGCCAAATAGAAAAGCAGACAAAAGACAACAGCAATAAAGAAACAATACACTCTGGTACTTTGTTTTCACTGCTAACCCCCCATTAAAAGCTTTAGAGAATCCCCCAGTCCATCCCACCCCCACCTATCCCATCCTTACATCCTTCTTCAGGCGTGTATGGGACCAGAGAGAGGGCTGAGTGGATGAAAGCCCTGGTTCACACCCTGCTGCGGTGTCTGATCATTTCCTGTTCACACCCTGCTAAGGCGTCTGATCCTTCCCTGTTCACACCCTGCTAAGGCGTCTGATCATCCCCTGTTCACACCCTGCTAAGGCGTCTGATCCTTCCCTGTTCACACCCTGCTACGGTGTCTGATCATCCCCTGTCACACCCTGCTATGGTGTCTGATCATTTCCTGTTCACACCCTGCTACAGTGTCTGATCATCCCCTGTTCACACCCTGCTAAGGCGTCTGATCCTTCCCTGTTCACACCCTGCTACGGTGTCTGATCATCCCCTGTTCACACCCTGCTATGGTGTCTGATCATTTCCTGTTCACACCCTGCTACAGTGTCTGATCATCCCCTGTTCACACCCTGCTAAGGCGTCTGATCCTTCCCTGTTCACACCCTGCTACGGTGTCTGATCATCCCCTGTTCACACCCTGCTAAGGCGTCTGATCTTTCCTTCCCGGTGACATTGCTAACCGTGATGACTGCTGGCTAGATCCATGCATTAGTGCAGAGCAGATAAAAAGTTATGATTCTAAGTCCATCCTTTTGTCTACACATGCTAAGTTTTTTCCTTAAAGACTTTCCCACATCAGCTATCCTGACATGGATAAAACAGATATAAAAACTGACAGGAGACGGGCAGTGGTGGAGGAAGCCTTAAATCCCAGCACTTGGGAGGCAGAGGTAGGCCGATTTCTGAATTGGAGGCCAACTCGGTCTACAGAGCGAGTTCCAGGACAGCCAGGGCTACACAGAGAAAACATCTCAAAAAAACAAAACAAAACAACAACCAGACCAAACCAAACATACAACTAAAAAAAAACAACCCAAAAATCTCCAAAAGAAAAAGGAAAAAAACTGACAAAAGATGAAAGCCTTCCACATACTTTATCAAAGTTCAATGTTATCATGACCTAACATAACTTTGAGTTAACAGCTTTTAAAGTAAAACATATCTTTAATCCAAATATGTATGTGGATGATTCTTTGGAGTCATCATTGAAATTCAACTGCAAAACCTAGACATTAGCAAGTATAACTCTGTATTTACGTCGAGTGTACAAAGAAGGATGTTACACTGTCCATCCAAGACATCTACTCATATAACTAAGCATGAATCTTATTATTTCCCCCAAATGAAAAGCCCTTGTCAATATATCACTTTTTATATTATGAATGAAACATTTAAACTGGTATTCAGAGATTCATATTTTCTGTTCCTGCCAAGTCTTGTTCAATCTATCAGTCTATCTATTATCTATCTGTCTGTCTGTCTGTCTGTCTATCTATCTATTACCTATCTGTCTATCTATCTATTATCTATCAGTCTGTCTGTCTATCTATCTATCTGTCTATCTATCTTCTATTTATCCATCTATCTATCTATCTATCTATCTATCTATCTATCTATCTGTCTATCATCTATATCTATCTATCAGTCTATCTATCTATCTATCTTCTATCTATCTATCTATCTATCTATGTATCTATCTATCTAGCAGTCTGTCTATCTATCTTCTATCTATCTATCTATCTATCTATCTAGCAGTCTGTCTATCTATCTTCTATCTATCTATCTATCTATCTATCTATCTAGCAGTCTGTCTATCTATCTTCTATCTATCTATTATCTATCTGTCTGTCTGTCTATCAGTCTATCTATCTTCTATTTATCTATCTATCTATCTATCATCTATCATCTATCTATCTCTACCATTCACCCACCTATCTTCCATCCAATCATTATGTATTTTATACTCACATGGAGACTGGCACATATCACTCATCGAGTACGGCTCAAACTAAGTGGCCCCTTATGGCACGTCTGCCAGGGTCACTGGTGACACCAGTTGGACAGGCACCCTGCGTCATGACTCACTCCTTGCCGTGCCAGTTCTCAGGAGGGCCTTTCCCACCAGGGTACTGGACCCTAGCCACTCTCTGACACTTAGGACCTGGGCCAGAGTCAGCTTTCATCTTGCCTTAATGCCCCAAACTCAATTTACACCCACTCTTTCGCCTGTTGCTGCCAAGAGAGGTGCGCTGTACGGGGGTACCCGGCCCGACTCAGTTCTCTGCTAACGAAGAACAAGCTGCCCCCACAAAGCACTTAGGGAGCTAGTAAATGTTCCATCTCTGCTGCCTCCTGAGAAGGGATCTTGGGTGCTTTGTCAGTAGGCAAAAGCAAGTCCATAACGTCTTCCTTTGCAGGACAGTATCTAGCTGACTTTCATTTGCATAACTAATAAGTATACTTAAAGTGAGCCCTCCCAGAAGTATTAACATTTCCTACGTGTCTAAATAAATCCACCTGGATGTATTATCTGAAAAGAAGATTTTACATCTGGACTTTCTCAGCCACTCTTGGTTGGTTATCTTTTATGCATGTATGCCATAACGCCTCAACTAAGATGGAAGCCTGTTATGTGTTCCTTGCCCAAGTGTTCCACAAACAACAAATGTCAGAAGTGTGGATGGGGAGGAGAACTCCAGAGAGAGAATTTGATGAAGGGAAAGACTGATCCCGTGGAAATTGCCCCTCTGTGTGGAAAGCTGCGTGTTGACGGGTGAGGAGTGGGACCCTGTGGCCCGCAATGTCATACTGTGAACTTCCTTCTGAGGATGGTGATCCTATGTGCCTGTACACACCAGAAGTGTGTCGTATCCCACGTGATCCATTGCACTCCTGTAAGTGAGGTTATCACCCTTGCAGGTGAGGAAACTGAGGTTGGAGAGGTTAACATGTCAAGTTTAAAGGCATGCTTGCTCTGAACCATGTAAAATAGCAGAAGTGTGTCGTATCCCACGTGATCCATTGCACTCCTGCAGGTGAGGAAACTGAGGTTGGAGAGGTTAACATGTCGAGTTTAAAGGCATGCTTGCTCTGAACCGTGTAAAATAGCAGAAGGGAACAAGAGCGGCTCCACCAGCTGCAGCGCCTCCCCGGCAGCAGCTCACTGCCTTTTGCAAACTCCAGTCTCCTTACCGGTTCCAACCAGCTCACAGCCCTCTGCCCGGAGTGGATTTGTCAAATGGCTGTACAATGTCTGGACATCTGCTCAGCATGCTCCAGTCCTGACAAAGCAGAGACCCTGCCTCATCTGCATTCTCCCCAAGTCTCCTAGGATCACCTTCTGTGCCACAGCTCACATGATGGCCCAGAGCGTTGGTTAGAGGGAGGTGAGACATCTCTCTGGAGACCTACCTTGCCCCTCCGCAGCCAGGGGCACACAGTGGTTTTCCAGCTGTGGTGGCCTAAGATCTTCTTGTTCTATCCTCAAATGACCTTAAAGGGAGATTCTACACTAGCCAAATGGGAGCAGGAACGTAAATATGGAGGCATGTGACGCAGGAAGTCGGGGTATTGGAAGCACCTTCCCTGGTTCCCTAACTGAGCCTTAATGTGGGCAGAGCTAAGATAGCCCAGAGGATTGACCGAGGGGCAGGGGCCTCCACCCAAAGATCTCGAGGGTGGCAGTAGGTGAGGGAGCTAAAATAGCTGAAAGGATTGAATCAGGGGTCCCCAAAGGATACTGAGGGTTGTGGTAGGCAAGGGTGTCAAAAGAGGAAACATTTGCACACCGGGCATGCTTCCTGGCGGCTTTTGCCTTTGTCCTTAGCCCAGCACCACAGGCCACAGCAACAGCAAAGAGGCACCTCTGGGTTACAGGAAGTGAAGCTTCTCGTGGTGAGCCTGTGCACGGCAGAGGTACCTGAATGACCTTAAAGATGGGGCCAAACTATGGTGTGATTTTGATTATCAAGGGTTTAGGTTAACAAATTTACCTACATGGCTTCCAGTTACTACTCAGGTATGTCTGATAGAAGCTATTCCCCCTACGCGGATCTGAGGCTGGGGCGCCAAGAGTTTCCTGGGTTTGTTTGGTGTGTAAGCCTAGCAAATGGAGCGGTCTTGACTCCAGCCCAGACTTTTCCAGACTTCCTCATGGAAAACTTGAGTCTCCAACCTCTCTCTGCATCTCTGCCTCTCCACTCACTTATTTACTATGAAATATGTATTTAGTGTTCACATGATTTCCTAGTAAGGTGACCAATAAGAGAATAAGTAAAATAATATGATTGCAAACCATGATTAAAGCTGTGACCGCTACTGAATATTTGAGAGTGTTGTAAAATTAAGGTACTTCCTTAAGTATCTAGTAGTCCATGGTGGTCCTGTGTAACTCTGCCCACACTGAATCCATCTAGAAGAAATTTTACTTTAGGGAAACGTCTTTCCGTTTAGCTGTTCTGTTTGCTCTGAGATCCCCCCACGCTGAATCCAAACTTGTCCCACTGCTATTTTTAAAAAAAATATTCTTATTTCCCTGTCTCCGAGTCAAAGGTATGCTTTTCTTAAGATTTATTTTTATTTATTATGTATACAGTGTTCTGCTTTCATGCCAAAAGAGGGCATCGGATCTCATTATAGATGGTTGTGAGCCACCATGTAGTTGCTGGGAATTGAACTCAGGGCCTCTGGAAGAGCAGCCTTGAAATCCACTTTAAATGACTAGAGGTTTTCTAAACCAACCCTGTGAAATCTTTGGAGAACCCCCAGGAAAGTTGAAATTGTGCCCTAGGCCAGCTTAAGGGACCATGCTAAAAAGACTGTCTCTCCTCCAGCAACTCTGCCATCTTCATTTCACTGGCTGAGCTGTGTGAAAATCTCCCAGGGAGAAGGGACAGGATGAGAATTAAACCCATCATTTGAGAGACAAGTATATCAGATGGACAGAGATCTAAGTGGTATTATTATGTTCTGCTATTATCATTGTTCTTCTGTGTAGCTGAAGATTTACATCTAGACAATCTTTTCTCCTTTATGTTCACAAATACCTAGGAGGAAGGAAGGTAGGCGATGTTAGTATTCCCATCATTTCCTAAATAGCATTTAAATGGAAAATACCCGCCCTAGACCTGCGTGCCCGAGACCTGGCATTTAAGTAGATCAGCATCTCTCAGCCGCTTGGGTTTCCCAGAGATAGGCATTGTGTAAACACAAGGTATTATTAATGTTATCATAGCATCATTACGGCGTTGTAATTGTGTGGATTCTCCCATAAAGCTACCAAGGATGGAATCCTATCCCAGGCCATTACTGTCTTTGAGCTTAGATGAAAGGTACACACAGACTGTCTTGTGTTGTTAGCATCGCTGTGGTGGGTGGTTATTATTACATTTAGGATTACTGAAGAATGGACCAATTTTCAAATTCATCTCAAGATGTCTCCAGGTTGTTTTCTTTAATGCTTGTTGTGTGACTTTGATGGTGTGTTCTTCTACATTTCTTTGAAGATGTGGGGTAAGGCAGCACCTCCGGCTCCTGAGGAGCGTCAGACAGGCAGAGTCCCTGAGGACAGATGTTTCCGTCTCTTCTCTGCGACTCCTGGGGAAGCCTCCAGGGGCCCCAGGCTTGTTGACAGCTAAACTCGAGTCAATTTTTCTGGTCATCGCCAACTTTGAGTGACTCTTTTTCTCATCTGCCACCTATAGGAGTCATAAATGGCTATTCTCCGACAGATTAAGATGGGATTCATCTCAGAAAGAGGAAGAAAGAAGAGCTGAAGAACCAAACAGCACACCGGAGACTAATTTTAGGAGATTAAAGCAGTTGATTCATCACAAAGTATTCCAGCTGGAAAAGTTGCATGGTTCATTTGAGGAGGTATTCATAAATCCAAAGATTTATGTTGTCCGTGATGAAAACGAGACTTTGGAGTTTGGGACCAGCTTCATTTTATCTCACTGTGCTCTGACAAAGTCACCCTCGAAGATCATTTTCATTCATTCTATTGTATCGGCTTTTCTTTCAATAAATTCTACCAATATTAATCTCTGCTCAGCTGCACTTGTGGATATGGCTGTAATCACTTTCATTAAAGCTTCCCCTTCAGGGGTGTGTTTTCTTTCATTTTTCCTCTACCAGGAGTTCACTGTCTCCTACCGCCAGAGCACCTGAGAACCGCAGCCTTTGGGAATGTAAGAGGATAGAACCTCTGTCTGTTTCTCACTGCTAGCTGGAACCCTTGCAGGGCTGAATATTATCACATTTAAATGAAGGGCCTTCCCGCCCCTCCCCCCACTTGATGAGCTGACTGCTCACTGAAATGTTTGTCTATTCAGGCTTCGGATTAGTATGTCTCTGCATGATTTTTCAAATGTGTTGGCTCGCAGAGGGTGGGCTCTTAGGATGGTATTTCTTTCACAGGGTTCTGAGTCTGTCACATAGGGAAGAACTCCACCGGGGCCTGTCTGGGAAAGAACCTGGTGACGGGAGGGTTAAAGAACTTTCAGGTCAGCTGTTTCTGCGGGTTTCCCCGTCATGGTCTTGACCCCTTTGCTCCTCCGTCTTATCAGTTGGTCTCTGGAAGCTCGGCCCAGTGCTTAGCTGTGGATCTCTGCATCTGTTTCCATCAGTTGATGGATGAAGGTTCTATGAAGACAGTTAAGCTTGCAGTGGGGTCACTGGCAGTGGGACCAGGATTTATCCCTCGTGCTTGAACTAGCTTTTTGGAGCCCATTCTCTTTGGAGGGATGCCTTGTTTAGTCTAAATATAGGAGGGGGAGGGCCTTGGTCCTGCCTCAAAGTGATAATATGTCAGACTTTGTTGACCCCCCATGGGAGAGGGGAGTCAACCTTACTTCTCTGAGGAGTGGATGGGGAGGCAGAATGGGGGAAGCAAAAAGAGGGGACGGAGTGGGAACTGGGATAGGTACGTAAAATGAGGACAGATCATTTTAGGTTAATTAATGAATTAATTAAAATAAAAAAGAAAAGAGCATTCAGGTGAGATGGGGTACCCTCCAATACAGGTACAGCCCCTGGACTCTGAGCCCTGGTCTTCTTATCAAGACCTCCGTTTCTCACAGGATTTGCAAACATTTCCCATCAGCTACAGGTTGCAGCTGTTCTGACCAGGGTGTGTGTGTGTGTGTGTGTGTGTGTGTGTGTGTGTGTGTGTGTGTGTTTAGGCCAGCACTTTATTATCCCGACAGAGCAAATCCAGGCTAATGTGCGTGGTGTCAAGACTCCCCAGGACCGTCTCCGCCTCCTTCTCAGGCCATTCTTCCCAGTTTTTCTGCCGTGGCCCTCCGGATAATTGCAGTTTAATTGGGTGACATGAAATGAAAACTGTGTCCACATTATCCAGGATTATCTCTTTCTCCCAAAGCCTGCCACCCGTTGAAAGGAGCCCATTTATCAGACCAAAGGGCTGCGCCTGGCTGCTTTCACAAGCGGGGAAGAGTGTGAGAACAGGCAGGGGAAGGGAGAAAGGGAACTGACAGCTAAGAAAAATTATTTCAGTTGTTTATCATGGGGAAGGCTTATCTGATTCTTTACAAAATGATACGGAGGCTGGAGTGTCGAGCCATGAGTAATGAACATTGGCCAACTTCACCCCCCAATGGGCTGCACCCGCCACTGCCTTTCCCTTGTGCGAGCACCTATCAACTCTAAAAGCTTTTTCTCAGACAGCCTGAATGCGCTTCATTTTACCAGAAAGAACTTTGTATTGATAGCTAGAATAAAGGAAGGTTGTTTAAGAAGGAAGGGGAGACAATGGGGACGAAATGAGGACTAAGGTTTCTCTTATGAACATGTCGCTCCGTTCTTCTCAGCTGTTTGTACAGTCCCAGCACAATGATGTCTCCCTGCTGTCATCTGCTTCCCCTTCTCCACCATTCGCAGGGAAAACGGACTCACATCAGGACCACGGTGATAAATACCACGGCGATGTGAATACGACGTTGCGTTAGTCAAGACGATCAAGGTCATGGTGGGGCTGAAAGAACCAGCCGCTATTGCTGCTTCATCGTGCTCCAGGTCCAGGTGAAGAGGGCCTTGCCCTGGCAGTGCAAAGCCCGCCCGTCTGTTGCCATTGCATTTGCGTGAGCATCTCAGCCTGATGCGCTGATTGTTAAGGCAGAAGAGCAGTGTTTGAAATTGTCCATTGCACTCAAATCTCTAGCTGCACAAGGTCCGGGCAGGAGGCGTTCCTATTCAGAATGGGAATAGAAGGCTTTAGCTCAGCAAGCATGGAGTGGTTGAAGGTTACAGAGGACATTGTGTGTTTTTTAAATAAAAGTTTTCGAATAGGGGTAAAGTTCATTATCTGTAATGGCAGCAGTGAATACGGAGCCAAGATGGGGCGAGACTGTAGGATAGGTGGCTGGACCTCTCTCCATCGGCATTGTGGTCGATGCTGACAGTCGGCATGAGGATGTTCTGGATAAGCAGGGTGAGCAGACACATGTCTTGGTCATGTGGGAGCTGTGCCTTGTGCTGCCATGCACACAGATTCTATGTTCCTTTCCTAATTTTGTTTTAAAATCACATTTATGTATTTGTGTGTGTGTGCTCGCGCGTGCACGCGCATGTGTGGTGCACATCCGTGTGGCTTTGTGCTCCATGCCAAGCTCAGAGGTCATCTTGTAAGAGTTGGTTCCTCCCTCCCACCATGTGGTCCTGGTGATCCAACACACGTTGCCAGGTTTGGTGAGAGCATCTACCTGCTGAACCACTTCACTGGCCCTGATTTGTATTCTTATAATGTCTGCTACTCAATTTGATATTGACCTTCAGAAACGGGAAGGGAAGGGCTCGAAGCTGACATGAAAGGTAAGTGTTAGACACCGGCCGTGGATCAGGAATCAACTGCCAATACTATCCACTGGTCAAGACTTGAGGCCACTGCTAATACTATCCACTGGTCAAGGCTTGAGACCACTGCTAATACTATCCACTGGTCAAGGCTTGAGACCACTGCTAATACTATCCACTGGCCAAGGCTTGAGGCCACTGCTAATACTATCCAC
Organism: Microtus pennsylvanicus; assembly: GCF_037038515.1. Taxonomy (NCBI): domain Eukaryota; kingdom Metazoa; phylum Chordata; class Mammalia; order Rodentia; family Cricetidae; genus Microtus; species Microtus pennsylvanicus. Next base: position 67,745,892 of record NC_134593.1, read on the forward strand.
TGGTCAAGGCTTGAGGCCACTGCTAATACTATCCACTGGCCAAGGCTTGAGACCACTGCTAATACTATCCACTGGTCAAGGCTTGAGGCCGCAGAACTCGGTTCCTCTGAAACTCCAGCTGCTCCTTTGCCTTCCCTTGCAGCAGATGTGGAAATGTCGGGAGGCTTTCCAAAGCAAGACTTGTGAACTTCACACAGCCTCATTGCACTTCTCCTACTGATCCATGGGCATGTATGTTGAAGAAGAAGGCTTTGGGGGAGTAGCTATAATTCCCTAAACCTACCTTTATTCCACAATCACTTGAGAGCATAGGCTGTCATAGTTTACAGGGACTCTAAGGGGCTCCAAAGCCGTGGTTGCCTGTGTCCCACACACCGCGGAGCTCCCTGGCTACCTCGGGGGATGTAAGAACCTGCAAGGAGGAGCAGCAATGTCGAGGTGTTCATACCTCTTTTACTCTGAGTTCTTGGCCGTCCCTATTCTATTTGATTAGAGTTATTGAAAGCTGAGAACAACATAAACTATTGGTCTAGTCTACACCCGTCATTTTCCCAATGAACAGACTGAGGTGCAGACCAGCTAAAAATGAGAATCCACAGAGACAGAATTACAGGTTGCTTCTATCCTGCTGTACCCCGATGCTCACCTTAATAGGAAAGTGAGTGAGTTAACCCAGAAATGAAATATCCCAGGAAGCCTGGCTGGCCACGGGGCCAAGTGGCCTGTTGGGAGGGGTCTTCAGCCACTTTAGTAGATGAAAAAGAACTACGTAGCCATAGCCTGGCTTCCAAAGGAACTCACCCAGTACCTTCTTTTAAATCCACAGAGGGAGAATTGTCTCCAAGAGGGAAATTTATTCATGAACGGGTTTTGATTCCAGCCACGGCCCAGGTGGGAACACTTTATATAATAGAGCTCTTTCTATCCAGCCCCTAGTGGGCTCTCCTAGTGTTGGCGAGTTACTCTATGGTTCAGTCATTAGAGTCAGGGGAAATCGGCGCTATCCAGATGACAACAAGAGGAACCATAGCTATTTCTGGTATAAGGGAGCCTCTCCTGCAGCCTCAGTCCCCACGAATGACTTGGATCTTTCTGCCTCTTTTTAGAATCAAGCTTGCCTTGAATGATCTACCTGTGACTAAGGAAGTGCAGTCAGGAGATGGGGGATACGCCAATCCTATCTGAGCAGGTGACAGACATGGAAACCCCAAAGGCTGGGGAAGGGGGTGGAGTCAGAAGCCAGTTTCTATGCAAGGCAAGGAAGAACACCAGATTGAACTGCAGATCTTGGAATATGTGTATAAGTGCGTGCATGCCTACATGCATGTGTGCGTGTGTGTATGTGTGTGTGTGTGTTGTTGCTGCCACGAATGAGCCGTCGATCATGTGAGCTGAGGTGGTTTCAGTGAACCTTTAGTCTTGTACCAAGTCAGCCACTGTACACCGTACCCCCACCTCAACCTCTCTCAACAAGCGAGACCAACAGAACAAGCAATGCCTTCTCTCTCCCTTTCTCAGGGACCACCAGGCCGTGCCAGCACTGCAAGGATCAAGGAATTATCTTGCTTATGGTGTGTCTTAAGGGAGTCAAAGCCAAGATGGCAACCGATGCTCATTCAGAACCAAGCTATCTGTGGGAGAAAACTGCCGCAGGCTGGACGCTGGGTCCAAGGTGCTGGGTCTCCAGCAGCCCTGCTGTGAGATCCTTTCACACTGAATAACTGAGAGGGAGGATTTGCTGGGATGATCAGAAACCAGCAGGAGGTGGAAAGTGCCCCTTTGAGGGGCAGAGATGCAACAGCTGAGATGGCACTGGTGCCCCAGTTAGAAGATATGTCCACCCATCTATGGCTTGCTGGGGCACATGAAGGAACTGGTCCTGTGGAATACCCAAAGGATTTCCACGACCGGATCAGCAGAGAGATATCCTAGAGGAGTTTCAGTGAGAGCCCAGTGAGGATGGAGAACTAGGAACCAGAGGCCTTGAGTCAGGCCAATGGCTCATTTCAGTGAACGTTTTCAAGGAAATCAGACTGGACAAAAGGGTGGCCGTGTGAGACACACCGCCGCTTCCAATGCCGTGAAGACAAATGAAGAGGTGTTGGAGAGGCCAGGAAGACAGAGGGGTGAAGAGGGCTTTTTTATTTGTCTGTTTGTTTCTTTGTTTTCCTTTGGTTTTATTATTATTATTTAAAAATTTTTGGAGGGGATGCTGCAAGGGTTAAGGGCAGGGATGGGGGGACTTGGAAATGAGTGGAATTGGGGTGCATGATATGAAGTTCCCAAAGAATCAATAAAGAAATTATGCTAATGTCAAGAGAGGCACTTGTATAAGCCCCTACCATCTAGCAACCAACCAGTCCATAAACCGCTCTTCTCGTGCGGTCACTGTGGATGGGAGCTCAGTCATCACCCACACTATGCAGGGTCCCCTCAACCTGGAGAGAAACGCAGTGGTGTGATGGGGGAGCTGGGTTGAGACCCTGAAAGCATGCACCTAAGTAGCCTGTGCACAGAGACCCCCCAGAAACCACTGGACATTCAACACTGAACAACACATCAGAGGAAAAAAGCCAGCCAACCACAGAGCTGGCTCCGTGAGCCAGAGAGAAATGCACCAGAGATTTGCAACGGCATGCAGCTGTAGTGGGCAAACGTCTCCTTTGAGGAATGAACCTTAAGAAACCCAAGAGTCCTAAAGAATGGTGGCCGAAAGGAGACCAGAGTTAACCTCCAACTGCCCCAGGAATCTGGACTTCAGCTTCACCATGGCCCCGTGCATTCCGGTAAAGGATGTATTCTCTTCCAGGAGGCCGGCTTTGCAGGTGTGGCCGATTGCATTGCTCTGTGTTAATGTGTAAAAAGCTCTCTAGAAGTGTTCTTTGGTCTTTCTGTGGGCCAGATCCCAGGCACAGTTAGTGCAAGAGTTGTAAAACCTTGTATTTAAAGTACAACAGAACTCATTTTTCATCATTGCTAATTTTGACAGTTCAAGCTGTGATGTGAAAGAATAAAATTGAGTGCCAGGGGCCCAGTTGTGATGGGTTTTGTTTTAATAGCCATACGGTAATGTTTTTATTAAAGCCGTCTTTGTCACCAAAGCTGTGTCTCTAACTGATTTAGTTTAGTGACCGCACATGCTCCATAGACAGCAGCATCTACCTTAGGGCTGCAAAATCATAGCAGCTTCCTGAGGAATAAGAAAGGATTCTGTTCCATTGAGTGTGTTTCCCAGGAGCCCGGGAGCTGATTCAAGGGGCGCTGACTAAGCATGAGGACCTGAATTCAGAATGGGGTCCATGAAAACATCGGCCCAACAGTAGGTACCTGCAATTCTTCCTGGGGGGCGAGATGGGGGTCCCAGAGTTTGATTTCATCAACTTGTTCTCTCCAGGTTCAGTGAGGGAGATTGTCTATGAAATAAGATGGAGGAGGACCAGTGAGATGACTCGGCAAGCAAAGGCCATGGCCACCCAGTCAGAAGACGGGGTGAACTCATTCCTGCAAGTTGACCTTTGCCGTTCACACGCACACCGTGACACGTACACACACACATTCCTAAATAAATATAATATAAATATAATTTAAAAAAAATAAAGAATAATATGAAGGAGAGGAATTCAGGAAGATACCAGGCATAGCTCTCTGGCCTCCACACACATGTGCGTGCACACATGCATACATACATAAACAAGCATACACACTCAGAAATAACGATTCCTGGAAAGGGCTTAGTTGGTAGAGCACCTGCCTACTGTGCACAAAGACCCTGATTCAGTCCCCAGTACCACAAAAAGGAGTCCTCACGGTACATGTCTATAATCCCAGCACTTGAGAGGTGAAGGCAGGAAGATCAAGAGTTCAAGGTCATCCTCAGATACATAGGGATTTATTTTTAAGCTACCCCAAAAGGTTCTCTATTTCACTACACTGGGGATGTCTGGAAGGCAAGAGGTGTGAATTGCATTCACACACTTGTGAATGGCTGGTCATTAGATAGGTCCCAGATTTCCAAACCTATCTAGCTCTTTCGTTGGAACCCCCAAACCACCCCTCTATGTCAACCACAAGACTACCAAGGTAGAATCTTAAAGTTAAGGCCTCCAAAAGCAAAGACCACATCCAAGACTTATGGTCTAGTTTTGCTCAAACGAAGCCATGAGCACAGCCCCGCCACCCCGGTCTGTGAGTGAATGGCACTTCCACCAAATAGATTTAATACACCAGACAGCCCTTTCTTCAGTGTTGGGATTTATTTCAAACTTGAGACTGTAAATAGGCACCATGGAATCCATAAAAATGAAGACACCGTGATTTACTGGGAGACGTGTATTTAAATCAGACTTTCTCCTTAGGTGAGAACATATTGCCCACCAAATAGATTTCATCAAGGGGAAGATCAGGGATAAGGATGGGCAGGCTGGCGGGAGAGATAGACCTGAGAAATGGCTGGCAGATCTATTGAGTTCAGACATTCATGAGAATTTCCTCCTGCAGTCCCTTCTAGAACATGCCACCCAAGGGACACTGCTCCACTGGTGTGCCGTCCGCTAACTTCTGCAGCAGCATTGCACTCGAGTTTTTTAGGAGAGAGACATTAAATAAACCAGCTCATCTTCAGCCCCATTTTCTCAGCAGGAGCATAGTACGCTGGCTAGGAATAGGGAACATTTATTCCAGGTGCTATGAGGGCCACAGTCAAACTCCCTTTGCCATCTCTGAGAAGGGAAAGCAAACGTCTTTTGGTTGTTTGTGGAATCCTCAGACTTTCCGATGTGGCCCTTCTTTGGGTCAATAAGAAGAAGACAGCATAGGCTTTGTCTTGACTATGAACCCATAGTCTGCCTTCTATTAGCCCTGAAAGCCTTTTTGTGATGAGTTTGGAAAAAAATACTAGATCCCTGAGAAACATTCAATTTGCACTCCAAGGCTGTATCTCACCCCATCCTTCAGTTCTTCCACTGGGCAGAGGGAAGTCTCTTGGATTTTCCTCTACGTGAAGGCCCCTTGGCCTGGCTTTTGGAGATACTAGGAATGGGCACACCCTTAAATGTAGTATAGTCAAAGTATTATTACATTAATTACAGCATGTAATATAGAAGAACTATTTACAAGGCAAACTTCTGCAACATAAAACATTAAAGAAGCATAATTACCCTGAGATGAGTGGGGGATGGTAACCTTTCAAATACTAGGGACTGGGTTCATTAGTTAGCTCCCAGAAGGGTTAGTGAGTCGATCCTCCACCCCCACCCTCCCTCCCCTGCTCAGAGATGAGGCCTGCATTCCTGGGAAGAGTCAGCCATGCTGAAGACCAGGTCCCAGAGTTACCACTAGACTTATTTTCTCTTTGTTTTAATAGTAAATATAACTGCATTGCTTCCTGTCCTAGAACACTGCTTTCACACACATCGAATCACTTTAATTGTCCGTCATTCGTATCTCTCTAAACCGGGACGAAGGATGCTATTAAGTGTGATACTATCTTGTTCACAGAACAGATACCGATCTTGCTCTCCTACCACGCAAAGGAGAGGCCACGGGCTACACCGCAGTCTTTCCCACATACAGATTCTCACTCACAGGATGTCTTTAGAAAAGGGAGGGGTTCTGTGACACAATTCCCTGCTCTATTGCTGTCCCCCAAACACTCAAAACACACAAGATGTACAGATTTTATTATTTTAATTCACTTACAAACAGATGACTGTCTTTTTCAATTTTTAAGATTTTTCAAGTAGGTCTCCAATTCAAAAATCTTCCTTTGTAATTTTTTTCCTTCTTAGCCATTCATTCAAAGACAGTTACATAATCCTAGTTATTCAAGACCCAAATTGGGGAGTAGGGGGTGATTATTCTTAGAGACCCCCTTTTTCACATCCTGCCATGGAGCCCTACTGCTACCCCAGATGATACCCCAAAATGTCTAACTAAGGAACCCAGTTTCTTAGACTCCCCATTTTCCCATCTGCAGTACTGAAGTGGTAGCTCTCTACCTTTGCCTGATGAGAGGAAGATGAAATGGCATGGAAATCCTACAGAGAGCCAGACACTCATATGTGTCTGTCACCACGACTAAGCTTGTGGGAAGACCATATTATATGTGGCATGCTTTGTGCAATGCTTAAACATTCATAGAAAGAGCAAGAAAAAGGTGAAGATGAAATACCCATCAGCAAAAGAAACAACTGGACACAGAGGGTTTTAAGATGTAACACTAGATACGCTGTAGGAACTGCAGCTGCCCAAGAGAAGTGTAGAGGCTGTCCTTAAAAACAGGTGACAATTGAGCAAACAAAACTCACGCTCTGCAAATCAGAGACAGAAATGGAAAAACCAAGCAACACTAGTTTTAAGAAACTGTTGATTTCTGAAGATCTATTTTTATTATTTTTAAATTAAGTGTGTGCGTGGGAAGGGGAGGTTGTATGTGCACATGAATGTAAATGCCTGAGTTGTGTAAAAGACGGCACTGGCTCTCTGTACCGGGGTTGTAGATGGTTGTGAGCTGCCAGACATGGGTGCTGGAAGCTACAGTAAGTCAGTACTCCTGACTGTTGAGCCATCTCTTCAGCCCCAGATTCGTGTGTGGTGTGGTGTGTGCCTGTGGGTGCGTGTGCATGTGTTTTGCTGGTATGTATGTCTGTGCATCATGTGTGTGTTTGCCCACAAGCCAGAAGAGGAGTCACAGATGTTGTGAGTCCCCATGTGGGTACTGGGAGATGAACCCTGGTCCTCTGAAAGAGCAGCAAGTGCTCTTAACTGCTGAGCCACTTCCCAGCCCCAGGCTGAAACTCTCTGAACATCTATTCTCAGCTGAGCTTATGAATCATTCTTGGAAATCCTACTTTTCTACATTTTTCTGAATTTTTTAATAAAGAAAACCATTGAAATAATTGGAAACATTAAAAATTAAAAACCATTAAAAATTGCCTGCATTAAAGACAGCTCAAGCCACCTGGTCAAAACAGACTCCAAGAATCCTAAACTTCAGTCTAACCCAGTTTGCATTTATTACATTAAAGCACGTTTTAAAGAGAGAAAGCTCAGCCAATTACCACCCAAGAAAATAAGATTTTAATTCATTTTAATCTGAAGCAAAGTGAGAAGTATCAACTGGAAGGATGCATGACATCCACTGATTGCTGAGAAGGAACCATGGCCTTGTGCTTGTCAGTGGGCTGGCTTCCGAGCTGCCTCCTTTTACGATGGACTTAGTCGTTTGGTTTCGGCTTGTAACTTGTATTATTAAACTGTTTATAAAAGTTCTGGCTATGTAAAAGTAATGAAAATGAGCCTCGGTGTGGTTTTTTTCCCAGCGCTCAGCTTTGAAGTACAGCACTGTGGTTTAGTCTGTTTAAAGGCTATATTTATTCTATAATTTTAAAGTATAAAAAGTTAATAACTTAATAGGAGCAATCCGAGGTATAATTTTCATTATGAAACATCACGATTCAATAGAGTCGGGGTTTGAAAATCAGGCCACAGATGAGGACAGGTGCATGCAGGGACTGCCTCTTCCACGGCACTGCATTTGTCTGGTGATTCTACTGCTCTGGCCTCCTGTTCCCAGAGCTCTTTCAGGTACCTGAGCATGCTGAAGCTTCGGGAAACACCGAGATAACCTCCTTCCCTCACCTACAACCTTCCTTCCGGTTGTTAGCCAGGGTGAAGGGCGAGACGAGAAGACAGCTCTATGCTGCTCTTTCAGAAGCACCTGCGGAGTGTCTGCTCTGCCAAGGGATGGGCGCTTGACACTTTCTGACATAAAATGTTTCTGGACACATTTCCTCCCTTAAGGCTACAGGGCCTCTGGGATTGAGGTGTTAAGAGTTCAATATCTTGCTGGGTAGCGGTGGCCCATGCCTTTAATCCCTGAACTTGGGAGACAGATGCAGGTAGATCTATGAGTTCGAGGTCAGCCTGGTCTATGGAGTGAGTTCCAGGACAGTCAGGGCTACACAGAGAAACCCTGGAATGTTAATCTAACTATTCCTCATCAATAAAAGTTCAGGAGTCAGATATTGGGGTAAGAACCTGAAAGGTCAGAGAAGCAGAGACGCCACCAGTCCTCTCCTACCTGCTCTGCTCCTTCCTCCAAAAAGAGGCGAGAGCCCTCTCAGCCTTGCCTTACTACTTCCTGTCCTATCTGTCCCCAGGCCTCCAAAACCTCTGTGGTTAATTTTGGCTGACTAGTGGCTAGCTCCACCCTCTGACTCGAAGCAAGCTTTATTTGTCAGAACATGATCAATATATCGCACGACAAAACCCTGTCTCAAAAAAAAAATTTGTATCTCACAAGAGGAACAAATGACAAGGAGGTATTCAAACCCTGCTTGTCTCGTCTCAACCCACAATGCACCACATAAAGCTTGAGTCAGGCCCTGGAGAATAATAGCTCAGATGGTACTGAGCTTTCCCTGCAAAACGCAAAGACCCAGGTTCGAGTTCCGGAACCTGGAGCTGGGCCTAACAGCATGAGCTGTGATTCCAGCACTGGGGAAGTGGAGCCAGGAGGATCCCTGTGGGTTCAGGGGAGCCAGCCCAGCCTGCTCAGAGAGAGACCTTGTCTCAAAGCAAAAATAAATGGAGAATGTGTAGGAGGGACGGAGGAATCAAAATACATCATACACGTGTATGAAACTGTCAAGGGACAAATCTAATTTAAAAATAATAGAAACCAACTTATAAAGGTTATAGAGGGGGTAAATCTGATTGAAGTGCTCCATACACATCCATGGAAATGTCAGAACAAAATACCTCACTCTATACAGTTAAGATATTCCAATAACATTCAAAGACCTCAAATGGTTGATGAATGGTATCTGGATAATGACATTGGGTATTGCTCTCTGATATCCAGATACATACACACATACACACATGCACACACACATACACACTCACATACACACTTACACACATGCACACACACATACACACTCACATATACACATACACACTCACATACACACTCACATACACACTTACACACATACACACACACATGCACACACATACACACTTACATACACACATACACACACATACACACTTACACACATGCACACACACATACACACATGCACACACACATACACACTTACATACACACATACACACATGCACACACAATACACACTTACATACACACATACACACACATACACACATGCACACACACATACACACTTACATACACACATACACACATGCACACACAATACACACTTACATACACACACATACACACACATACACACATGCACACACACATACACACTTACATACACACATACACACACATACACACTTACATACACACATACACACACATGCACACACACATACACACTTACATACACACATACACACACATACACACATGCACACACACATACACACTTACATACACACATACACACATATACACACATGCACACACACATACACACTTACATACACACACATACACACATACATACACACATACACACACATACACACTTACATACACACATACACACACATGCACACACACATACACACTTACATACACACATACACACATGCACACACATACACACTTACATACACACATACACACACATACACACATGCACACACACATACACACTTACATACACACATATACATGCTGCGCACCGCGGCCCCAGTCTGCTCTATGAGCTAGACCCCAGTTCGCCAACTTTGGGCAAGGGGCTAGAGGTTGAGAATACACATGCAGAGACAGACCAACACGCAGACCAAAGTCCCTCTTTAATAGCACCATGGAGGCTTAAATACACTGCAGTCAATGGCCAACAGGTGAAAATCCCATCCTCTGATCCTCTAAACTAGGCACAGCTTCTAGTAACTTCAATTAGAAGGTTCTAGGAGGGAAGAGCAGCTGAAGGCCAGGACTCATTAGTCCCAACACATACACACATGCACACACACATATATAAATACACACATACTCACACTCACATGCACACACAAGACACACACACACACACACACACACACACACCACGAGGCAGAGGGGCCAGGAATAAACCAGAGTCTGATAGAACTGGCTGCAGAACACTGCGTGTAATCAGAGTAAAAGCGGTAAAGCAAAATCAATTGAGTCCTGAGTGCTTCTCCCTGGAGACACTGGTATGTCCTGGCATTAAATTGCCTGGCTCCCAACCCTCTTGCTTATCACCGGGCAACAAAAAGACCGAGTCGTGGAACACGGTATTCTTGAGACAGCTTTCCACCCTGGTCCAGTCCTATTGCTGAGAAGGGAAGGGGCAGCGGCCAGGTCAAAGAGCCCTGTGCAGCCCAGAGGTGACTGACCGGGAAGCCAGAGGCCTTGGAGGTTTGGCTGGCCATGGACAGGGCATGGTACAGGGACCAGAAGCCTACCTCAGGGTTGTGACCAGTTTTATTTGCTCATTTGTCATTTGCCTTTTTGCTTTCTCCAGGAAGCTTTGAGCTGCCAGCAGGCAGGGTGTTGGTTCAGCTTAAGGCAGAAGCGGCCTTGTGTTTGGTTGTTGACTGGAAGAAGGGGTTGATGTGACTTGTGGTGTCTGGTAAAAGTGTGAACAAGATCCACCGCTCCACACAGGAAACCCTAGGGGGGATTCTCTCCCAGGCTCAGAGTCAGACATAGCCCCTTCTCTACCTGACTCTCCATACGTATTAAATAGTCAGGATCCTCACTTCATAAAGGAACCGAAAGCTATGATCCAAATTCAGGCCCAGCCGGCGTTAGTGAGTGCTCTGAGCTGTAAACCTTTTTATGTATCCTCACTCCCAATTCCTAGTTTCAACCACCTCTTCCCTTCTCATCTAAACACATTTTCTTCTTTGATTTTTCAGCAGTTCCTCAACCTCCTAAAGGTGCTGGGATCTCTTTGAGAGAGAACCAGGCGCCGATGCACACGTAACCCACACAGGCTGACACGCCTAAGGCAGAGGAGGTCCCAGGCATCCCAGTCTCGCTCTCTAGCATGAAGCAGACAGGACACTCTCCACTTCTCTTTCTAAGGCTCATATCACTAAATCCAGATAAGCAAAACTAATGCCTCCAGTCTCAGGGACTTAATCTTACATGGGCATGTATGCACACGCATGGCACGTCTCTGAGGCACACGCTCTGTACTCAGGGACTTCATCTTATATGTGCACACACACACACACACACACACACACACGACACATCCTTGAATCACATGCTCTGTCCTTGGGTGTCTCATGGGGGAGAGGGGAACATCTCTGCAGGAGGTGTATTGCTATAAGACACAGCCAGTAGCAAGAGCTTAAACACACAGTGAAAACAGTCAGCCTGCAGGGCTGGGGCTCAGAACCTGGTGCTGCCTGCTAAAGCAGAATAGAGCATGCCCAGCTTCCTTTTACAGATGTCCTGTGAAGATGTAGCCACTGGGATTCATTGGATTCCTGAAAGAAGGTCCGAGTCAAATGGACTCCTCTCTGCTTCTGTGCAAGGTTAGGTTGGAGCAAAATGAGCCCTTTTCCTCAGATGGCCTCTGTTGCCTCAGCTCTGCACCCACATGGTTGTAGCGACACTGTGAGATCTGGGCCCCGCTGTCCAGGTCACACACTCTCTGGCCCTGCGGAACGGAGTGTCCAGCCTAGGTCAGGTTTGCTGAGGGGTGTGACATATACACACACAGTCTTCGAAAGTGGGGAAGAACCAAGGGAATTTAATGTGTCTTCAGCTATCAAAGTAGGAAATGTACCTCTTGGTCTCAGGCGAGCGTCCACCTTCCAGAACACACTCTCCTTCCTCTCAGGTCCACATCCCTCCCACCTTAAAATATGAACAAAATTGCTGTCCAGCATCTCATCCGTGCAGGGCTCTCTACAGCATGAAGTCAACTCATTGTCGCCGCCCACAACCCGAACCGCAACTGCATTGCTTTCTATGTGGTGGTGATGGAGAGGCAGCCACCTTCCGCTATGGAAGAGCTCACTGATATGGTCACACTGGTGTGAGCGAGAGCAGCTGGAAATTGAAGTTCTACGGAAAAAGAAAAAACTTTCTTCTTAACGCACGATGTTATAAATGCAGCAGAAAACACAGAGGGGTCCGATGAACGTCTTAATTTCTCTGCCCACTCCCTTCTCTCTCTTACACACACACACACACACACACAGTGCATAAAGGAAAACCAACAGCTTGAAAGCCTTCGAGTGAAGATAATTAAAAGCATCATTACACACCTAAGGCAGTAAATCAGTGTGAGCTTTGGTGACTCAGAACATTGGGCATCTGACCTGAAACCAGTGGTTATTATGTAATGGGGGGACAATTGATCTTAGTTTTTATGTGCTCGGTCTCATTGCCTGCACTTTCTTTTCATTAAAGTTCCTTACAACTTTTAAATACTTTTGTGCTGCATGTTGGCAAATTAATCATTTAAAATAATTATTCCTGCACAAGCATCGCCTGGCTCCACTGAGAAGTTCGTTGTGATAAGGCAGAGGAAACACGACTGTATTCATGGGGAAATTCAAATATGAACCATAAGTCAGTTTTCTTGGATTTTCAGCCATGTTAGACCTTTAAATGAACTCGTGTTGATATAAATCTTCCCATTTCCGCCTCTGCTCTTTTTTATTTTATTTTATTTTTTGATGAACACTTTGCTTGTTTTACTTAGCTCACCTTGCTGCGTAGGAGAGCAAGTCCATTCATCATTTTTGCTCACTGCTATGAAGCGAGAAGAAGCAACTTGAGGGAGAACAAGTGTATTCTGCTCCCCAGTTTGGGGATACAGGGCATCACGGAGGGGAGACTTGGTGACAGGAGTTTCCAAGAACTAATCTGCTGTCAACAAGAGAGCAAGGCAATGCCACTCTTGAGCATCCTTCTTCTTTGTTCTGTCCTAGCACCCCTGCCATGGCACAGTGCTACCCACATTTAAGGTGGTCTTCCCACTTTCGCAAGCCCAGTCTAGAAACTCCCTCATAAACATCCCTTCCTGACTGACAGGAGGCAGATGCGCAACCAACATTTCCCCAGAAGTTTACCTCCTAAGTGATGCCAGATCCTATCAGGTTGACAATAACCACTATTGCTGCAGGAGGAGGGCTTGTTCGTCCCGGCCGCCTGGCTAGCTTACACCCGGGATAACCACACAGAAACTGTATTAATTAAAACACTGCTTGGCCATTAGCTCTAACTTCTTATTGGATAACTCTTACTTATTAGTTTAACCCATCTCCATTAATCTGTGTATCACCATGTGGCAGTGGCTTACTGGCAAGATTCTAACTAGCGTCCATTTCAGGCGGAGGATCCATGGCTTCTCTCTGACTCTGCTTTCTTCCTCCCAGAATTCAGTTCTGTCTTCTTTGCCTACCTAAATTCTGCCCTATCAGGCCAAAGCAGTTTTCTTTATTCATTAACTAATACAAGCAACAGACAAACAGAAGGAACTCCTACACCACACTATCGTACTATGTATTTAAAATAGTAGAATAGTATGATTAGTAAAGGCCTTAGCCATCACAAAATGGAGACCATGGGTAGACTTATTGGAAGTCTAGAAACCTGGCTTTTCTCTCCTCTAGTAACTGGTTTTATATGTCCAAAGTCCTCCGTCATGATAATTAAATATTTAAGAAAATCTGCATCATAGCACCACAGCATGGGTTACCTTTCTGTTGCGGTGAAAAGACACCATGACATGACCAAGGTACTCACAGAGGAAAGCAGTTAACTGGGGCCTCCTTACAGTTTCAGAAAGTTAGTCTGTTACAACATGGCAGGGAGCTTGGAGGCAAGTAGGCAGACATGGTGTTGGAGAAGCAGCTGAGAGCTAGCTACATCCTGATCTGTAGGCAGAAGGCAGAGACTTTTGAAACCTCAAAGCCCACCCCCAGTGGTACATCTTCTCTAATAAGGTCACAACTCCTAACCCTTCCTAAACAGTTTCACTAACCAGAGACCAAAGACTCCGACATATGAGCATATAGAGTCTGCTCTCATTCAGCCCACCACGGTTGCTATAACAAAACACCATCACCAGAAGCCACTTAGAGAAAGAAGTGGGGCAAAGGGTTCTAGAAGGAAGAGAATCTATCATGACGGGATGGCATGCAAGAAGCATGGCAGCAGGAGCAGGAAGCCCAGGGCTCACGTCTTCTCGGCGACAAGTAGGAAACAGAAAGAGTGAGCGGGAAGTAGGACTGGGCTAAAGCTCTCAAGTTCCACCTGCAGTGGCACACCTCCTCCAGCAAGGCCATATCTTCCGAGGCTCCCACAGGGCACCTCCACCTGGCGAGCAAGCATTCGCATAGCGGGGCCTAGGGAGGAAATTTCTCATTTACACCACCGCAGTTGCTATGGACATCTAGTGGGTATTTAGAAAGCCCGAAGCATCAGTTTAAGAACCAGTCTTTCCAGGTGTGAGAATACCTTCTGCAGTAAAGTCTTGGTTGATTCACTGTAGCCAATGGCTAACAGCTTCTTAGGACTTTTAAAGACGTGAACTTCTTTTCCACCTCTAAAAAGCATTATTTCCATAGCGTGGATGTTAATCTCAGGTTTTGACCTGGAGTTTGGGTGCCTCAGATGCCCCAGATGCTAGAGAACAGTGGATCCCAATCAACTACTACTTAAATAGACTGGAGATAGGCTGGAGAAACTGCTCTAGAAACGGGGTGAGTCTGAGGGACCCGTTTCTCTAGGGAGAGGAAGAGGAAAAGTTGGGTAATTTCTCTAAGCAATTTCAGCTAAAGTGATTCAGATCAAGAGGACACAGGAGAGAAGACTGGAGGACGGAGGAGGGGGAGGCAATCTCATCATTTATCTGACCCAACTGGCTCTAAGTGGCAAGTGAGAGGTGTTAAATGTCCTTTCGGACTTTAGGTCCTTGGCCATTTCCATCAAACTCCACAGCCTTCAGGGAAGACCCATTTGTTTGGGAGATCCAAACAATCTATTCCAGAGGTGCTTCTATCTGGTCACATTCCCTCCAGATGCATAGGTAGAATAAATCTCACCAAATCTGCCCAGGACCAATCACTTCAGATGCACAATGAAGACCAGCTATCAGAAAATCTGTAACCCAGAAAGTTTATTGTAGGCGATTTTCATAGCTCTTTTCCTTAGATCTTAGTTGTTGGGAGCACCATGAAGGCCAGGACATGGTCTAACTTCACTAGTGCATTGCTGGAGATGGGTGTTCATTGTCTAAGGCGGAGTCTGGCATGTGAAAGAGTCTGGATACATATTGTTTTAGCAGATGAGAAAATAAATACAGTCTTTCCCACTTCGTGCCTGGGAAGCAGCAGCCTTTGGGACACACTTTTTAGAGTCTCCACCTTTCCCACTGTCTCAGAGCCACTAATCTACGATGCCGGCTCCATCCCAACACCTAAATTCGTGTTTAGTTATTAACATTCAGGTGACATTACTGTTTGATGTCCCCATCATGTAATGTGACCACTGAGGACAGTGGCTTCACTCAGGCTAACGCCGAGATCACTCTGCTGCTTCCCAGCTCCATGAAAAGAATCTTTGTTTTTTCTGTCCTTTTTTTTTTCTTTTTCTTTTTTTAGGACTGTGTTTTGCCTCCTAGATTGAGAGCTCCAAAAGACGACCCTGTGTTTTTATGACTCGGGCACCTGTGCAAACGTGTCACATGGCTCTCAGTCCACCTGGAAGTAATCTTCAAAACCACTTACTAAAAGGTTGCAATTGTACCGGGCACTTCCATCCACTCCCCTCCGTGGCAGAAGTGCTTCAGGAGACAAAAAGAGCTTCATTTCCAGAGACTCAGAAGGTTCAAGTAACTTGCCCACGGTCAAATAAATGTAATTGAAACCCAGTTCTGTCCGGCCTCCGTTTTTCTGTTGCTACCCTATACCATGGATACCTTACCATCGAGTGCTTTTAAGACATCGCACATTCTTGGTACTTAAGAAATAAAATAATACTGCCATAGTTATCCAGAGAGTCCTTGTCCCTTAGTCTCTCAGACATGTTCTCGGATAAACATAATAGGCAGGCCAGTGGCTGCGACGGCGTTAAGATCTGACACTCTAGCTCACAGAGTAAGGTCCTTGTTCATTGTTGAAGAAAGAATCTGGGGAACATGGGCACTACCGGGAATATATGGGTAGAACAATATTTTCAATAGCTATCTGCAAACCAAGGTTGAAGGAAACTTCAGACTCAGGACGACTGAGAAAGTACCAAAGTTTGATGGCTCTGGGCTGCCATTGCCAACCACACGGAGCTTTGAAGGACACTTTTATTAATTCTTTGAGAATTTATACAATGTATTTTGATCATATGCACCTCCAACTGCTCCCCCTAACTCCTCCCCCTAATTCACTCCTCCTCCTAGCACCTCCCCATAACCCCTCCCCTAACTCCTCCCCCTAGCTCCTTCCCCTAACTGCTCCCCCTAACTCCTCCCCCAGCTCCTCCCCGTAACTCCTCCCCCAGCTCCTCCCCGTAACTCCTCCCCCTAGCTCCTTCCCCTAACTGCTCCCCTTAACTCCTCCTCAGCTCCTTCCCCTAACTCCTCCCCTAACTCCTCCCCCTAATTCACTCCTCCTCCTAGCACCTCCCCATAACCCCTCCCCCTAGCTCCTTCCCCTAACTGCTCCCCCTAACTCCTCTCCCAGCTCCTCCCCCGTAACTTCTCCCCCTAATTCACTCCTCCTCCTAACTTCTCTTAGATCCACCTCCACCTCCCTAGCCTCCCCCTACTTCATATTTTCTCATTTAAAAAAATAACCCATAAAGTCCAGTTTGTGCTGTATACCTCTGGGTGCGAGGCCACTCACCGGAGAGTGACTGAGCCACCAGGAGACAAATCCTTAAAGAAAACTATCAGCAGCCGTTCACGGCTCCTCACGCAGGGGTGTGGGCCCAGGAACACCTCCCTTCGCACTCCAGGCTAGGATGTGGAGTGGCTTCACCCTGTGCAGGAATCACGGCTGCTGTAAATCGATGGCGGTAGGGGTCCTGTTATGCTGAGAAGTCGCCATCTGCTGAGGTCCTCCCTGGTCCCCCGTTCTCACAATCTTTCTGCCCCATCTTCTGTGTGAGGCCCTTGGTGCTGGGGAAGGGCATGATATAGATGTCTCATTTGTGGAAAAAGACTCTACCAACCTCTCTGAACTTTGTTTGTTCGACTTGTCCTACAGGAGTGGTACTGTGAGCCCAGTGGCTCAGGTTTGAGAATAAATCAGTTGGACAGTCCTTGAACAGCTCCAGATAGGCGAGGCAAACACTTGCTGCTTAGCTGTTCCTTCGTGAATGAGCTCTCCTCACATGGGAAGAAAACAAAGTCTGAAAACATGGATACTCAGTTTCCACTCTTCTGAGGGATAAAGTTAAAAGCCAAAGACACACACCTGCATGATAGCTGGATTTTTTTTTTTAACTTTTCGAGACAGAGTTTCTCTGTAGCTTTTGGAGCTTGTCCTAGTACTAGCTCTGTAGACCAGTCTGGCCTCGAACTCACAGAGATCTCCCTGCCTCTGCCTCCCCAGTGCTGGGATTAAAGACACACCATCACCGCCTGGAGATAGGTGGAATTTTGGGGCATATTTTTAAAAGGTGAGCTCTTGAACATTACACGTGTGCGTGTGTGTGTTTGGGTGCGAACACACATGCGTGTTCCTGCCATGAACACATGTGGAGGTCAGAGGGCAGACTGAAGAAGTTAGCTCTTTCCCTCCAACACGTAGGTCTGTGGAATTGAATTCTGCTTGTCAGCAAGCATTTTTACCTGTTGAGCCATCTTACTCACCTGGGATTTGTCTTAGGATGAATTTTTAATTTTAGTATAACTCTAGTATTACAGGAAGGTTGCAGCAATAATCCAGTGAATTGTCCTGTGTCCCTCACCCAGCTTTTTCCACATTTGATAATTCTGTGGTTTGCTTATCATAACTGAAGCAGGGCTCCAAAAGAGGCATATTAGGGGGTTGTTTGGTTTCTGAGAATGAGTTTTATGTGCCTGAGGGTGACTTCAAACTTTCCACATGGCCAGGATTGTCTTGTCTTCCCGCCTCCCTCTCCCACGCACTGAGACAGCAGCTGTAAGCTACCATGTCCAGGTTTTGGGGGGAGAAAATTGAGCCCCATCATGAGCTGGACAAGTGCTCCACAGCTTAGAGGCATCCCTAGTCATTTTTAACCTTTTATTTTGAGATACGGTCACCCTATGTTGCTCAAACTTGAACTCTCTAACCTCTTACCTCTGCCTCTTAATAGCTGAAATTCCAGGCTGGTGCTACCAGAATTAACTTTTTTTTTTTTTTAAAGAGGCTGCATAAGGAAGTGACTGAACATGATTATTGACAATAACAGTCTCAAAAGAGAATATCTAATCCGAACGGAAACAAGACAAGGTGACAACGCCATATTTGTCCGACCTCTCTAATCCCAGGGGTGTGAGCAGGCTCATCATTGCTCATTTATCGGAACACGGTCTTCAAGCCCAGACAATGACCTTCAGTATCCAGCCTCAGAGAATCTCAGCGAGGTTTTCCTGGTTTGTTTACACTGTGGTGAATGTTCGAAAATTTGCCCTACAGGGAAAGCTTAATTCCTGCTATTTTTCTATTTCCCATAATTTCAGGACTCTGCAATTTACCTGAGAACTCAGAGAACTAACAGAAATACAAGAAAATGCTGCCCCAGATTGTCATGTGTAATTTAGTTGTCTCGGATGTTCCCTTCATAAAAATGTTTTGAATTTTGGACAGAGGTAATACAGAGGGTTGCTTGTCCTTGGAAATTGAGGACAAAAAGGAGTTTGGTAGTTCCCTGGGTAACTTGCTCATACAATGTAGTTTTAATGGAAAAGCTCGCCGCCCACTTTTCAGTTCTCATTTCCCCAGGACTGGCTTGCCAATGCATTAAGTTTTACAAAAAGTGCAAGACCCTGTAACAGCCTGGTTGATGGTGAGAAGAGGAGCCTTGGAGCTCCCTATGGCTGCTCCTTCATCTACAGGCTACACTGTTGTCATCTGGCTGTATCTAAAGCCCGAAGCCCTGCACAAAGGGAAGAATGCTTTGAGACAAGAAGCAAGGTCCAGCCAGTGGGGCTTGGTACCTATTCTGGCTGTTTTCATGGAGGAAACAGCAACTGGTACTGGAGGCTTTTCTGCTCAACCCCACATATGGGCTGTAAGGAGGAGAAGGCTAGAACATTGAGTATGTGTGTGTGTCGGGGGGAATAAGGGTGTTCTGGGTTTCAGCCAAGCTTTGATGGTAGATTTCTCACAAGCTGGATTGTGAAAATCAAAATCTTACAGTCATATATCCCCAATAATTACACACACACACACACACACACACACACACACATGCATGCACACTCACACTTATCACTGGAGAGATCCTTCTGATACATTTAGAGTTCATAATTATCTTTGTTCTCCGAGACCTGAGAGGAATTCCCTACCCAAAGACTCCACCTGCGTTGTTTCTCTGCATGGGGTCTCGGTTCTGTAGTCTTCTCGGGTATGTGTGCAGCCAGGGGGAGGCAGTGTAGGCAGAGACTCCTTGTCCATTCCTGGCCACCCAGACCCAAAATAATCACACAGAAACTATATTAATTACAACACTGCCTGGCCTATCAGCTCGGGCTTCTTATTAACTAACTCTTACATCTTAAATTAACCCATTCCTATTATTTTGTATTTTACCATGAGGCTCTTACCATCGGTAAGGTTCTAGGGCAGGCATCTTTCTCCTTACACAGCATCTTCCTGACTCCGCCCTCTTTTTTCTTTATTTCTGTTTGGAATTCCTGCCTTGCTCTATTCTGAGCTGCCATAGGCCCAAAGCAGCTTCTTTATTAACTAATGGTTGTTGAAAGGACCTGCAGGCTGCATTCCTGCCACCCAGCTCCCAGCCACCGGCTAGCTTTACCCGAAATAACAACACACAAACTGTATTCATATAAACACTGCTTGGCCCATTTCTATTAATGTGTGTAGCACCACGAGGTGTGCTTACCAGGAAGATTCTAGCCTACGTCCATCCTGGGTCGGAGCTTCATGGCATCTGCCCCGGAGAGCAGTGGCATGGCATCTGTACTCACTTCCTCTTCCTCCCAGCATTCTGTTCTGTTTACTCCACCCACCTATGTTCTAACCTATCAGGCCAAGCAGTTTCTTTATTAATTAACCAATGAAAGCAACGGATATATGACACTCCCACATCAAATGGTAATAAAACATATTCACAGCATACAGAGGGGAATCCACATCATGGCGGCGTGTAGACTGGTCTCACCACCTCTCCCTTTCACACACTCAGTCTCCTCTGAACTAGCTGCTGAGTGACAGAAGGAAGGATGGCTGCCCCGCCCGAAGCTAGGAAGGCCCTGCAGGACTCTTGGGCACCCAGAGTACTAGTAACTACTTGGAAAATGTCTCCTTTATAGTTTTTTCTGACTCTATTGAAAATTCCATCTGAAGTCCACCAAGAGAATAATAAGCTATCCCAAAACAGTTTTTAAAGAAAAGGTAGACTTGGTCCTGCCCCTGTTTAATGCAGAGAGTCTATCTGGAAGCCTCTAGGAGGCTCTACAGGATGAAGCACAATAGGGCTGAATCCCTGTGTTTATAAGATTTTGGGATGAGCCTACTTTCTCTGTTTTGTTTTTCCAAGGCCATCTCCAGGTAGCGAGGTCACACACCTCAGTGTGCCCTACAGTACCTATTAACAGGTACCTATGGCCCCCATTGTTCCCCTTCTGCTCCATCCTCTTACTCCCTACCCCAGTTCTCATTTGAGGCAATCAAACTGGTCTACTGCCAGCCTACCTCAAAGAAGACAGACTGCAGAAGGTAGACCATTCCTAGGGACCCACTTAGTAACCTCATTTGCCCCAAACACAGCCGTTACTAGAGCGGCTGAGCTAGACTTTGCAGCACTATCAGCTGTGACCGAGGACATCGACCTCCAAGTCCACTCACAGTAATTATTCTAATTTCTCCTCTTAAGTCCTGGGAGTTGAACCCAGGGCATGGAGCATTCTAGGACAAAGCTCTACTGCTAGGTTCTACTTCCAGATAACTGTTTTTGTTATTAATTCCAGGTTGCCTTAATAGCAGTGAAAAGCTTCTGACATGGCTTGGCTTCCTTTCCTAGAGAGACATGCTCTTATAGCTGAATGACAATGTAACCTAGGATGCAGCAAATTCAAAAAACAAGCACTGGAAAACAATTTATAACATCATTTGCTATGTATTTATCATGGGGCCCATTAATGCCAATTCTGAAAATTTTACAAATGTGTCAACTAATACTCAAACATGGTAGCTGCCTGTATCATAGGCAGGTTAAAAAATATTCTCTATACATCGATTTGTTAGAAAATTACTTAATGGCAAGCTACTGGAGAGGGTGGACTTGGGGAGGGCTGGGCCTGCTTGGTTTACTGCTAAGCACTCAGCCCACATTCAACACAGAGCATAGGTGAGACTCTACACAATCAGATGTCATCATCCTGTGCCAAGTGCTAGAGACAAAGTTGGAACAATTCAGAATTCAAAGAAAAAAATGGGAATCCAGGAAACAGAAGCAAAAACAGAAACAAAATCACACAAAAATGAGAAGACATGACACTGTCCATGAGAAGACGTGGCACTGTATATGGGAAGACGTGGCACTGTATATGGGAAGACGTGGCACTGTCCAAGAGAAGGAGATGTGGCACTCTCCATGGGAAGACGTGGCACTGTATATGGGAAGACGTGGCACGGTCCATGAGAAGACGTGGCACTGTACATGGGAAGACGTGGCACTGTACATGGGAAGACGTGGCACTCTCCATGGGAAGACGTGGCACTCTCCATGGGAAGACGTGGCACTGTACATGGGAAGATGTGGTACTATATGGGAAGACGTGGCACTGTACATGGGAAGATGTGGTACTATATGGGAAGATGTGGCACTGTACATGGGAAGATGTGGTACTATATGGGAAGATGTGGCACTGTATATGGGAAGACGTGGCACTGTATATGGGAAGATGTGGTACTATATGGGAAGATGTGGCACTGTATATGGGAAGACGTGGCACTCTCCATGAGAAGACGTGGCACTCTCCATGGGAAGACGTGGCACTGTACATGGGAAGATGTGGTACTATATGGGAAGACGTGGCACTGTATATGGGAAGATGTGGTACTATATGGGAAGACGTGGCACTGTATATGGGAAGATGTGGTACTATATGGGAAGACGTGGCACTGTATATGGGAAGATGTGGTACTATATGGGAAGATGTGGCACTGTATATGGGAAGACGTGGCACTCTCCATGAGAAGACGTGGCACTCTCCATGGGAAGACGTGGCACTGTACATGGGAAGATGTGGTACTATATGGGAAGACGTGGCACTGTACATGGGAAGATGTGGTACTATATGGGAAGACGTGGCACTGTATATGGGAAGATGTGGTACTATATGGGAAGACGTGGCACTGTATATGGGAAGATGTGGTACTATATGGGAAGATGTGGCACTGTATATGGGAAGACGTGGCACTCTCCATGAGAAGACGTGGCACTCTCCATGGGAAGACGTGGCACTGTACATGGGAAGATGTGCTACTATATGGGAAGACGTGGCACTGTATATGGGAAGATGTGGTACTATATGGGAAGACGTGGCACTGTACATGGGAAGACGTGGCACGGTCCATGAGAAGACGTGGCACTGCCCAAGCTAATGGAGACAGGCATAGCTCTACAGTGCTATGTGTAGCCATCTAAGGCTATCCCTTAATTGTGTCGGAACCTGGACTCAGGTGAAATTGGATCCTTGGTGATGATGGTGGTGGTGGTGGTAGTGTGTGTGTGTGTTAGGATGGATTTTTCCCTTCAGCATCCTCTGTAGGGCTTGATTTGTAGATAGATGTTTAAATTTAACGTTATTATGGAATATCACATTTTCTCCATCTATAGTGATATAAAGTTTTGTGGGGTACAGTACTCTGGGTTGGTATCTGTGGTGTTTGTTAGAGCCTACAGCACATCTTTCCGGGCTCTTCTGGGTTTTAGAGCCTTCATTAAGAAGTTGGTTGTGTCTCCATTTTTAGGCCTTGAATAGTTTTCTTCATTTACTTCCACTATTTGTTTGTGTTTTCATGAATTTCTTTAAGGCACTTATTTATTTCCTCCAGTTTTTGTTTGTTTGTCTTCCTAAATTTCCCTAAGGGACGCACTCATTTTCTCTTTGAAGGCCTCTATCACTCTCACAGAGGTGCTGTTAAGGTCTTTTTCTTGTGCTTCAGCTATGTTGGAAGAATCAGGGCCAGCTGTAATAGAAGAGCTGGATTCCAGGGGAGACACATAGCCCTGGCTGTTATTGTGTTTCATGCTGGCATCCAAGGCATGAGGGTTTGGGGTGATTATCAGTCTAGGTGCGGATTTCTGGATTTCTCTTTGTTGGGTTCATATGTTGGTTCTTGGTTTCTGTTTCTTCTCTGGATTTCCAGAAAGTGCGATGTCTGTGTGTGGTCTGCCCAGCTGTAATGTTCACAGGGAATATCTGCTGCTGTCGGAGGCTGGCATAGAGGATGAGTTGGGGGGGACAGGGGAAGGAAGATGGAGAAGGTCTCTGTGATATCTCCGGGCATGGGGTCAGAGAGGAAAGGGAGAGCACAGTGGTTTCCTGCTCCAGAGCTGTAGAAGGGGAGTAGAGGATCTCAGGAGCAGTAGCTTCCTGGTTTTCTATTGTGCTCAGTACCAGAACTGCTTTGTCCTTGAGCTAATATTTGACTTCTGAACTAGTCAGTTAATAAGTTTTCCTCTTTTTAAAATTGAAAAAGGTATCTTAAATAACCTCAGAGAATCATTGTCAACCCCCCTTCTTTCTCCCCTCTCTCCCTCACCTCTTTCTTTCCTATTAGACGAGTCCTCAAGTAGCTCAACTGGCCTCAGACTTGCTGTATATTTGAAGATGACCTTGATTTTCCTGCTTCTACTTCCCAGCTCCCCAGTGCTGGAACCACTAGTCTAGACCAGCACAAGGTTTATGTCTGCTCAGATCCAGCCCAAGGCTTCATGCACGCGTGCAAACACTGTACCAACTGAGCTATGTCCGCAGCCCCTTCTCGACTCTTCGGACTGCAGGGAAATAGTCAAGCTGGGACAAATGTATGCAGGGCTCGTCTCTCTTTTGCAGCCTTTGGGTGGATAGAGGCGATGTGAGTCCTCACTGGTAAGCAGAAGCACATATGTCCCCTTGAGGGGGGCCATCTAGGGAAGAAGGGGCGCTGCCAGGCCCTGGGGAAGCTCCTGGCAGGAAGGAGTTATGTCAGCACTTTGTGGAAGCGGTGGTGACGCTGGCTGTTCCCAGGTCTCTGCTGCTCAGCGTTGCTGGGCAGCAGTTGGCAGGCTTTCAGGGACTTCTCATGCAGGACAAGACGCAGGCTTTTCAGCAATGCTGCAGCTGTAAATCCTCTCTCAGCCATCCCCTTCCAAGTCCCCAGAGAGGAGACCACGGGAGATGTTGAGTTAGCATGTCCAAACCGTAGCAGGATGAGCCCGGGCCATCTCCTTAGCACTGATTACAAATGCAAACCTGGTGCTTGCAGACTGTTCCCCTGCATGCCCAGTCCCTCCATAAGGCTGTGTAGGGCATATTCCTAAAGCGGTAGCCCCGTGCTCTTAATGATTTCAGCCCCCACATTTGAAGCTGAAGACTCTGAATGCCACATCGTCTCATGCCTATTGCCTCTCTTCAAACACTGGATTTGATCCAGCATGCCAAGCGAGCCCATTAGTCAGACCAGGAAGTCCAGAAATTCCCCGGCCACCAAAGAAGACGCAGTAAACAGAGAAAACCGGGATGGCATTTGGATTTGGCGCCTGGCACAACTTAGGTCACCTAACTTTCCCAGCTGGCAGGGCAACAACCAAAGATCCTGATAACCAGGAGAGATGTGGTTGTTCCGGTTGTTCTCATCTCGTCGGGTCAGCAGGCGTCCCGACCACAGAACATGGGACAGCAGAGTGAGATCTAACAGCTGCCTGTCTGGTGCCAGCACACAGCTGCTGTGATATCAACACAAGCCACCGGGTGAAAGATAAACACAGCCACGCACGCCCAAGGCACGTGAGCCACTGTGTGCAAACGGTGTGACTGAATCATGTGAGAAACAGGAACGGCATCGAAGGAAAGCCTTGTGCAAAACCTCAGGCTTGAAGGGAGAGCTGTGCATCCTATTGCGTGTGAAAAGGGGGGCTGAACGCACATGTACCCGATGTATGCCCACCCGCATGCCAAAGCCTTCTATTTTGGAAGTCATGGGTGTTTTCTTAGTAATTTGTGTCACCTGTATTTTAGGACGTCATACAAAATCTACACAACAGCCTTTCTTTTTTCTTTTCCTTTTTTAAGCTTTCATGCATTATATGTAGCTCATCCCCTACCTCTGACCTCCCTGTTCATGTAGCTCATCCCCTACCTCCGTCCTCCCTGTTCTTGTCCTCCACATACATTATATGTAGCTCATCCCCCACCTCCGTCCTCCCTGTTCTTGTCCTCCACACCCCCATTAAGTCATCTTTGCCCACCTTCACTTTTACTTCCACTTTATGCCACATATATATTACATATACTATACATATGCATACTATATATCTATGCATATATTTGATTTTATCATCTATTTCAAATCTAGGTGAGGGAAAACATAATCTTGGTCTTTCTGAGATTGACTTAATTAATTTAATATGATTATCTCTAGCTATAAGCATCTGCAAATGATCAGACTTACATAAATGGCTCTATCACATTCTGTGTTTCTACTGATTTGATTTGATTTGTGTTTTAAAGAAAATATCCACCTTGCTGGTTTGAATGGCCTTCACCACAAACATGGCTGTGCCCTGAGGAAAGTCGGGAAAGGCTTTCAGGAACGTTAGTCAGTTGCATCTTTGCACATTCACCATAGTGTGCGCTCCCACAAACCTAGGTGGTATAGCCTGCTGCACCCCTAGGTTCTATGGTGTGGCCACTGTCAAACGGTGGGAACAAAACCGGCGTGCTTTAGTTTCAGGACGGCTGAGTCTCTGTTCTGCAGATCACCCTCATGGTTCCGCAGCAGCAGCAAGCATCCACCTTTGTTTCTCTTTGTTTCTTTAACTAAAAGTGAATACTAAATACCCTTGTGTAAACATCCACGAGTGTCTTCCTCTTCACCCAGGTGGGCCTGATCAGTTCTCTATGTGGTGATTTAACACAAGCAAACAAACTCAAACAGGGAAGGAGAGCCAAAGAAGAGGAAGAAGTAACATCAGGAAAGGTGAGATGGAGAGAAGGAACTACACAGGAAAAGAGGACGTGGAAACATCCCCGGGGTTTTCTGTGAGAAAAGAAAGAATTCCTACTGCATTCACTGATGTGTTAGCACCGCTGGAGCTCACCTGCAGTGACAAACACAAAGCTTTAGTGGCAACTGACATCTTTTCAAGTTCTAAAAATCTTATTCCAGTGTCAACAGAAGGGATGTAGAGCTGTCTACAAAGGCAGAGGGATGACAGACAGCACTGGAAGAGCTGAGCAGGGTGTGAATTCTGCGTCCTTGGAGCTGTGGGGCCGGCTGGAAGTTTGTTCTCGGTGTGCCAGACACGTGCAGCGCCGTTCGCAGTGTACAGTGATAACTCTTCTTTAATAGTTCCTCATAAACTTTCATTATAAAGAGATAGTTCATAAGAGCCAAAGGAATTCCAGTCACTACTTTGTTTTCTTAATTAGACAGCATGAAAAATCAGAAAGCCAACTTATGTTATCTATGTATATGTATGTAAATATATATATATTATTCCCCCAAATAAGTGATTTTTTATGTATTTGAATAGAAGGGTTTCTAAGCTGGAAATAATACATATGCTACTTATTTTATACATGGCACTAAGAAATTAACCAGTCAGCACACTTTGTAAAAATGCTTAACAAGAAACAGGACGACCTCTGGGACCTGGAGGAGAAGTGGAAACAGACTCTGCCCTTTATATTCTATGTGAAAATATTTGATTTGTGCCAACAAAGCATTGCTCGTAAGCCAGCTTCAGAGCTGTCACACTGCAGATACATTTCCCATCATGCCCCGACCCTGAATTTCCCCCGAAGGTGGGATAATTTGAAAATAAGTGTGCAGAGAGCGCTCTGTAGCTGGGCACCTCTGAGATGAGTTGCTAACACTGCTGTCTCCAGGATCCTCCTCAGAATGCATTCATTTTCTTCTGCACTTACAAATTAATAAGCCTCTTTATTCCTAAAATTTCACATTAGCACAAGCTGCAGGTACTGCGAGTTGTTAGAAAAAAAAATCCCGACCACTGCAAGAGGGGCTGAAGACGCCAGAGTGGGGAGGTTTGCTCTGAGGGCCATTGAAGACACCAGAGTAGGGGGTGTGGTCTGTGTGGGAGCCATCCTTGCCTGTGTGTCTGTGTCTGCATGCTCTTACTGCCTTACTTCCCTCTCAGAAGTCCTAAAGGACGCTTTCCAGGCTTGGACAGGGTGGCCACCTGGCACCTGCCCCATTCTTCCAAGGCCCAGGACAGGACCGCCCAACAAAGGGAAAGATCCATGGCTGTGTTCAATTACAGTTGCTCAAGGCAAGCTCATCTTTCCCGTTGCTCCCAGAAAAGCTAGGCACTCTGTGGCCACGCACAGAGGTTGTCTAGGGATTCCACCTTGTACCTTTGAACCTTCTGGCCATAGGATCGAATTTCCACTGCAGACTGGGATTAGGTTCCTGGTTTGGGACAGCGGCTGTCAATGAAGGGAGTTGGCGGCTTTGTCCGCTGGGTGGTTGAGGTTTGAATGTACAAGTGTCATTTGCCATGGCACCTGCAGCTCACAGTCGCCCGTGGTAGCTCTGAGACTCGTTGACATGAGGGCTGTTGGATTGGCTGTTGTGGCTAAACTTTCTAAGTCAACAGGCAGGACTCGAGAGCGATGTGGATAGCTCAGCTGAACTTATTAACTCACTGTCATTTTTTTTCTTGGATTTTATAATTTATAAAATTGCTTTTTCTACATTCAGGTGAAAAATAGGCGTATGGTTTTGGAGATCTCGCTTCTATGTGAAGAGGGGGGAATGAGTTATCTCTTGTTATCTGTTCACTGGCGTCCACCAGGGATAAAAACACTAGCTATTCTGTATACCATCATAGCAAATCCAGTCCCACCGCGTTCTACATTTTGCTTCTAAAATGTTCCCCAACTCCCGGAAAGAAAACAGTGTGCACCCCTGCCCTGGGAGTTTTGGGCAAGTTGGTGAAGTCATTTTCTCACATTCTGTGTGCTATGACTTCCAAAGAGAACCAGCAACCCGAAACTCCCTAACAGTGGAACATGCAATGTTCCATCTCATTTAGAGAAAAAATCAGAAACCAGTCTCCTTTCCCAGTCTGTGCGGACTTTGGATGGAATTGATGGATCGCTTACACTTCACCCAAAAATGTCCTGGAAAGAACTCACTAAAACCTGGCCCCTTTGATTTCATGCCATCTGCATCCCTAAGCCACACAGGAGTACTCCGCGAAACCACGGGTCCCTTCTGTCTCCGTTTATTATAATCCAGCTGGAGCTTGAGAATGTTTGTCCAGGGCAGATGGTTTCTCAAGGGTTAAAGCCAAAAATGCTTGAGGAGAATCAACTTAAACATGTCGTACAACAAACCACGTAACTGTGGGCATTGGAGTTGGGCTATGATAATGAGTTTCAGACTCACGGTCTCTTTGAGTGCCACCAAAACATGTGAGGACCCACGGGTTTGCTTTCAGGGTTTGACGTGGCACTGGTGGCGTTTCGTAAGAAAACTGTTTTCCCAGGCAGAAATTCTGATAGGGCAGGGGACGGGGACCCCCACTCTCTGTGTGGGTGGTTATTTAAAAGAAGGATGGATAACAGCCACTGGTATTTAAACACTCTGAAAGAAGGGCTCAGTGACCAATACTTGTCACTATAAATCCAGCGGCCATATGAGGTTAACGACACTTGCTCCTAAGACCCTCCATGGCCCTTCTCAAGTAGACAGGCAGATGCTCTCATTGGTCAGAAGAGCAGTTCTCCATCATGTCATTAAGCAAGCCAACAGCGTTGAACAACCAAACTTGGAGAAAGTGCACCATTCATCCCCGTCTCCTGGTGTCTCCTACAGTCATCATTCAATACTAGGGGCCTGAGAGTTGACTGGAATTTTTTTTAATTGGACCCAGCTGCCATGCCCTGCTTAGATTCCAGGCAGGATGCGAACAAGACAAACCTAAGAGGAAGGTGGGCACTCTGCCTGATAAAGGATTAGAGTGGAGGAGAAAAGCTGACCTACAGTCAGGAAATGTTAATCATTTCTACACCAAAGTGAGTGTAACGTTTCTATAGGGAAATTACTTCAATCTGGTCAGTGCAAGGAGCAGTTTGTATAATCGGATTGCAAATAAGGTTTGATCACATTCCAGCTTAATCTACTCTCTGAGCGCCATTTACGCCACTAAATCAAACCCAGAGAAGCTGCCTGCACGGTTTTACAGTCATTACACCCAAGGGGCAGGGACTTGGTAATAAACAGCAAATAAATCGAAGCACTGACTGGCCGGCTACAGGGCATTTCTAATTATCCTCTAGTTTCGCTGGAAATTGCCGGGCTCTCGTCACAGCCCTTCTTAACGGCCGCTGAAGAAGAGTGATACTTCTAGGCGGAATTAATTGCGAATATGGAAAAATGCAGATTGTGCTTCCCTGCCACCAGCCCCCCTTTTTGCCCCTCCTACCACCCCACCATCTTACTGGAGGCGTGTAAGGAGCTCTGAGCAAACTATTCACGCTGCCTTCGTCTGTCCCCCTGCTCTGGGGAGGGGACCACAAATTCGGTGTCTCAGACGACAGCGTGCTTCCCTTCGGATCCGAAGAGTCACCAGGACGGACAGTTGGACAGAGGTAACAGTGCTCGCCCGCGAATCATCTCCCAGGGACCAATGAAGTGAGAGAGGCTCATTGCATGTTTGGGCTTTCTGAGCGAGTGGAGTTTCCAGTGTAATCACAGCTCGGGAACTGAGTCAGATAAAGTGAGGTGCAGGTGCCTTTGGGTCGCCATGGCCGAATCATTAGACCATAGCAAAGTCACAGTCTGAATGGCCCCAGGTACTTGATGAAGGGATGACTGGACTGCCCACCTTTGGAAAATACCATCAGAAAATGAGGCCTGGCAGGGTGCTCAAATCCTATAATCTATATGGAAGTCACCCTCTATGCACATGACCAGAAGCATTAACATGTTATGGCCTAAGGCAATCTACCCCTCAGGTTCAAGGGCAATGACTTCAACATAAATATTTTCTGAAATGGACGGTAGCATTGAGGTGCCTTCCTAAATGGTTAAAAAAAAATACCTTATTAGCTGACTTACTTTTTGAAGAGAGCTGTAACAGCCCCCCAAATGCAGAAGGGTCTAAACAACCCTGGTCCACTTGCAACCTGCAGCCACCACTGACTTTCCAGACTTGGATGTAACGCTTTCTACTTTGGGAGCCTCGGAGTCAAACATTAGCATCATCCTGAGCTTGTGCAGCTCCCTGACATCAGTCCCTGTCAGACAGCACAGAATCCTGGTAAGCCCCTCCCTGCCCTCAACCCCCAACCTGGCTTCTCACCCAACATTGCACTGTGCACTTAAAGATGACAAAATTATTGCTCTGACTATCCCGTCACAGTAGGATGCTACATAACAGTTTGAGGAGATAGTCAAGTCAGAAACGGCCTTGCTTTTGCAATCAAAAGAACCTGAGTTTGATTTCCGGAACCAGTGTAAAAAGGCTACTAGGTATAGCGATGCATTGCTATAATCCCAGCACCAAGAAGGCAGGAGCAGGTGGGTTCTCAGGGCTCCCGGGCCAGCCAGTCCAGTCTCATGAGCCAGCTTCAGCCCCCATGCAAATTATCTTTCCTCCTTTGCTGCTAACATACGAGAACCATCCTTTAGCTGAGCTTTAGAAGTAGACATTCTTCGGGAGTAAACTGTACATTTAGATGTCACTTATGTCCGTCTTAAACAACAGGGAGTGAGTTTGTCCAGTGCATTGCTTGGACCTGGCTGATCATAACTTCTCTGCATAGCAAACTTTACCTCCTCCTCATTTTAACATTCTCCCCTCTTAGATGTAGAATTTTGCCTGTTTCCCAGAAACCCAGCATGAGCTCCCGTGGGTGAGCATTGGAACTGGAAGTGAGGCATGCGCATGTCACAGTCGAGCATCCCCAGCCGGTGCCCCCAGCACAGCAAACTGCATTACAGGAACAGTGGCCATTCTTAGTGTACCCAAACCAGCCTCAGATGGGTCAGATTTGAGGCTCGGAGTTCCCAGTATTCTCTTTGTGTGACCATGTCATTTCCCAACCAGGTCATCACATCTTAGACTGCTGTGTTCATTTTTCGGCCCACAGTCATCTTGTAAAGTTATGCCATCTACTGTAAGGGGGCGGGGAGCTTGAGAGTTCTCTGCTCATCTGCACAAACAGTGGTGTCCCCTGGACCAACCCAAGGATGATTTGAAATCAACACTGGAAACAGCTGTATATGGAAATGCGTGGATTGACAGATAAATTGTGTCCCTATCCAAAGGTGTGTTTCTTTCCTAACCCAGGACCATGGATGCAGCCTTTTCAGGTACAGTCTACCTGATGTATGGACACCGGGGAAAGCCCTACTCTTTGTGACTGGTGTCCTTCTAGAAGAAGGGCAGGGGAAGATGGAGACACGTGAGGACAATGCCAGGTGACAACAGAGACAGAGATTGGGCTGCAAGTCAGGGTGCCAAGAATTGCTGGACCAAACCAAGGAAGGGCTCTACCCAGAACCTCAGGTGGAACACGGCTCTACTGATGCCTTGATTTCTAACTTCCAGCCCTGCATGGTGGGACATGAATCTGTTGCTTAAGTCAGCAGGTTTGGGGCCCTTTGTTACCACAGCCCTAAGACACCTGTACACCGCCATCTTCCTGAGAATCCATTTGCTGCAGACGCTGTACGAAAACAGTGTCTCCATCTTCTAGGGGAGCTCTGCTTTTCCACAGTGTGCTCTTTCTTTTAGTTTTGAGGCAAATTAATTAACATGATACAGAAGAGGGAGACTGCGGATGCTGAAGCCCTCTCTATAAGCCCTCAAACTCTTTTGTTCTCCATTATTGCACTAAATTATTTAATTGGGTCCCTCTGATTGTGCTCAGTCACAAGAAAGAACACAGTCTATTGTGAGGCGCCCTACACCCATAATGCAATATCAAATTCAATTCCCATCAAAAGTGCTCGCTGCTAAAAGCCTGCTCCGTGGCTGCAGATTAATGAAGATCCGCAGTGGGCAAAGTGGTGGTCGCAGAGACATTATTTTCCTCCAATAGAAAGCCTATTCTTGAGGAACAATAAAAGCAGAGAGAAGCGTTAGTCTGCTTATGGATGGAAATAAATCAAAATGAATAAGAGGCTTGATGGAAATAGTCTGAAAGCAGAGTAAATTCTGAAAATACTGTTTTTGTTTTGTGAGGAAATTTTCTTTGTGAATGTGTGTGTGTGTGTGTGTCTGTGTGCGTGCACGCACGCGTGTGTTTCCCTCTCAAACTGCTTCATAGAATGCTGTTGGGTGGAGAATCAAAAGCTTTGGCAGGAAGAATAAATCTGAAGATGCAAAGTCCAGTCAGTTGTAGACATTCAGCTTTTCACCATCGCCGCTCAACCCAGCCTTGCTTCTCCTCCTGCCGGGGGAGGGATGGAAGCCTGGGGCACCACACCCAGTGAGGCAGGAATCTCAAAGATGGTGGGCACGATGGGGCTACGTGCAGCAGCCAGACGCTTGGACTGACTCTTGACTCTGTTCTCCCCGCTCTTGGACATGGATTTCTATTCCCTTGTGTGTTCTCTCCCAACATCCCCATGACACATGTATCGGGACCCCCAGCAGTGTCACTGATGAAACATTTAAGGCCCTCCATGTCACAACTCTCCTATTCATTCTCTCTCTTAATTTTTTTGATGTATACAATGTGGTGTTTGAATGAGAGATGTCCCCCCATAGGCTCCTGTATGTGGACACTAGGTCCCCAGCTGGCAGCACTGTTTTGGGGAGGCTATGGAAACTCTCCGAGGTGGAGCCTTGCTGGAGGAAGTACGTCACTGGGCATGGGTTTTGAGAATGTGGAGCCTCAGTCCTATTCCAGGTCATGTTTGTAGTTGAGATGTGGTTTCTCAGTTTCTTGCTTCAACTGCATTCTGCCTTCCTCCCCTGCTTCTAAGGATTTTCCCTCTGGAACCGTAAGTCAAAGTAATTCTTTCTTTCTAAACCACTTTTTGATCCTGATGTTTCTTCCCAGCAATAAAAAGTACCTAATACAGACACTGTGGAAACATGGTCTTTCTTGACATGTTACACAAAATACAACTCATCCTAATAGTTCCTCTTTCCTTTGCACTTTGAAATGTCAGAGCTAACCTCACTGTTTCATTACAGGAGAAAATGTCTCTTTCATTACAATGATATTCAAGTGAACAAAAGACCTGCCATTGGGCTGTCTTTGAGGACAAGCATACTTCCTGGCATTTGGATGATTAATAAATATTTATAAAATAAATACACCTCCTGGTGGTGATACATTTATCTTACTCCTAAGGCCATTTTTTATCTTATTTTGTGTGGAGGTTTGAATAGGAATCCCCCCCCCCAGACTCGAATATTTGAGTGCTTGGTCATTAGTCAGTGGTGTCACTTGAGAAAGATTAGAAGGTGTGGCCTTGGTGGAGGAAGTGTGTCACTGGGAGTGGGCTTTGGGTTTTCAGAAACTCAAGCCAGGCCCATGGCTCCCTCTCTTCCCGCTGCCTTCCAGATCTGGATGTAGAACTCTCACCTACCATGTCTGCCTGTGAACTGCCATGCTCCCTGACACGCCAGCAATGGGTTAAACCTCTAAGCCTCTAAGCCATTCCCAGTCAAACAGTTACCTTTATAAGAGTTGTTGTGGTCCTGGTGTCTCCTCACAAAAATGAAACACTGGCTAAGACAGTTTGTCTACGATTTATTGTGTATTATTTTCAATCCATTTAAATCTTTAGTTGGAAGATGGTAAAGAAGGGAGGCGAGAAAGTGGTATGATGGAGGAAACAGAAAATGAAAACGTGAAGTAAAAACGGTCTGAGTAACTCCACTAAAGGAGAGCACAGCATTGTGTCTGATTATCACTTAAAAAAAATGTATCCTTTCTTATTAAACGCTTAAAACAGCAACACATAAGCCTGCACATTGTGTACATAATTGTATTAGTGACCAAACACCTGACCGGAAGTGGGATGGTGAGCAGCATTTATTTCAGCTCCTCGTCTGAACGGATGCGGTTCACCCTGGTGGGGAAGGGCAGTAAGATCTGGGTCCTGTTTGTCGGAGCGGGAGTGGGAGACTGCTTACACCTCAGCAGACTGGGAAAATGGAGCGCTCGGGCTGGAATCAGGCCTGGCTATAGCCCATGAGACTGGGCCAACACATAGTGGTCCTTTTCCTCCAGTTAGGCGCTACCATTTGAAGGTTCCCCAGTCAGTCAAAACAGCACTACCAGGTGGGAATGAAGTAAGCAACCAAGCCATGAACCTGTGGGAGGGGCCCGTGGGAGGAGCCCAAGGGAGGGGCTTGTGGGAGGAGCACATGGGAGGGGCCATGGGAGGAGTCTGTGGGAGGAGCCCATGGGAGGACGTTCACACTCAAACCTTGACAGTGACCTAAGCAAAACCCAACAGGGCATTGATTTACCTGTCTATCAAAAACGACTACTGGAGCTGCTGTCTGGTGTGTCAGGTCTTCTGCTAAAACGATGGGGTGTGGCCTGGGCATGAAGAGCCTCACCCACGCGATTGTCACCGTTGAGGTGGAGTAGGCACAACAGGTGGATATGCACGGTCCAGTGGGCACGCGAAGGGATTATGACACGGTGAAGACTGTGGGAACTGAACCCTGACCGTGGCTGGTCTTTGCTAGGCACGAGGCTGGAGAGCTGCTGAGAAGCACGGAGGAGGTGGTGACGTTTCTGTGCTCGAGCAAGGAATACTGGAATGTTCTAAGGCCGGGCACAATGGTTTAAATTCTGTCTAGCTACGCATCACCTTAAGGCAAAGAACTTTAAAAGACCATTTGGGGGAGGGATGTCATTGGACAAAATATTTGCTCAGAACTATTATGTAAACAAGATCCACGTATCGGGAGAAACCTTTTCTTTCTGAAAACCCCTCAGCTGTATTCTGAGTGCTTTGAATTCAACTAAACTAGAGACATCCTTTCAAAAGCGCAAAGTAATTAAAAATTGGATATTGTTATGATTAGAAACATCCTTTATGGAGAAGTTGATTTCTTTGAAATAATATTCACTTCCCTTGGGGAAACAATCTCAATAAATGAAAATATTTTTACGCCAAATAACACATTGCTTTAAATTCATTTAAATTGATCTGATCATCTATCTTAAATCCTGTGGCAAATTTCTATGTGGGAAGAATTTTAATTAAAGTAGAATTGATATATGCATAAAGCTAACAAAATCAAATAGTACAAAGAACTTATAATGGAAAGAATAAATTCTTGTCCAGTCCTCCCCACCCCCCACTAGAGGTAACCATTTTAATCAATCTTTATTTCTGCTCTAATGGCTGCTTTTAAATCTATGGATGATGCTTCTCCCGTCCCATCTCCTTATTTCTCAATATTTGGCTTCACTTATAGCTCTTATCTCCATCTTTACGTGTACCAACACTTTCTTCTTAAATAACTCACTTCTAGAAGTTAACTAATGCGTTGAGACTCCTGTTTCCCCTCTGTCACTCAGAAACAGTATGCCTGGACTCCGGACTTTGGCTCTTTTCCACTCTCTGGCTTCGTATTCAGACTCATTACTTTGTATTGAATCTTTTTTTTTTTCATTTAACTGCCCTGAAAGTTATAGTACTTATTCTGTGCCTTTCCCAAGTCATCTGAGTCTAGCTGGTGAGATGGTGGGAAGACTGCTGGCCGCCAACTCTGACTGCCTGAGTTCCATTTCTGGGCCCCATGTGGAAGGAGAAGACAGCTATGACTTCTCCTCTGACCTTCCATGGTGCGTGCATACACACACACACACACACACACACACATGCACACACACACATACACACGCACGCACACACACATACACACGCACATACAAACACACACACACAAATAGATGGATAATAATCTTATTCTTCCCACCTCTCAGCTTTTCCTACCCACACAGCAGAAGCCCTCTAATGAAGCCTTCATCCACTTGCACAAGCCTGGACTCATTACTGTCTGTGCAGCTTTCTCCCCGGGACCATCGTGATTGGATCTGTTTTTTCCCTCTTTGCATTTCCTTCCTCATTTTACTGGAGCATAGTCTCAAACTACTTCTCAAAGAAGGATGGAAAAGAAAGAAATATTCAACCTTTCATGTTTCTGAAGCGTCTTCACTCTGTTTTCACAGCTGACAACCTCTCTGGCTGGGTATGGAAATCCATTCCAATATGTTTTCCTTTAGAGATTTGAAAGTACTTCCCATTGCCTCTTAGCTGATGAAAAGTTAGAACAGGGTGTTTTGCAAGTTCTCTACTGTTCATGTCATTATGTCGTTTACATATGTGGCTGTTCTTGTCACTCTTATGGTTGTCCTGGAGCAAGGATGTCCTGTGCCATCTACTTGTTCCCGAGTGGCCCTGAGGATTTGCAGTGTTGGGCCTGCCGGCCCCGGGAATCTTCTTTCATTCTTAGACTCTGACCACATAATGCTTGCCTGGATTCACTCTCTTTGTCTTCAATCTTTGTCTTGTACTTCTTGTCTCAAATTCCTCTTTTACCTTTTTCCTTCCCTGGTTTTATTCTTCAGATAGTTCTCAAGTATCTTGTTAACTTTTAATTCAAAATTAATTTTTAATTCAACAATTAATTTTAAATTCAACAATTTAAATTGATCTGTTAATTTTTATTTCAAATTAAGTTTTTAAGTTTCAAATATTCTCTATTATTTTTAAAGATGATATTGCTTTTATTTCCTAGATGTTTAAGAATTCATATCAGATTTGTTTTCTGTTCTTTCATTTGTTTTTTGCTTTTCTGTTCTTTGAATTGTCTCTACTTTCTCCTAGTAAGATTTTCTGTTTGCTTATCCTTTGTTTATTGGCTTTCTTCACATGTCTGATGATTCATGACTATATTCCTATATAGAAAGAAAGCTATCATGAGGCAGGCTATTTTTTTAGACAGTGTCTGGGTATAAGCTATGTGCTTACTTTATGTTCCTAGCCATAGCCAGTAATTTCCTACTCATTATTGTTCATTCAGAAAAATTTCCAGTTTCTTCATCCGCCCAGGATGCTGTAACGGTTCCCTTGAGCCTGCCATCTTGATACAACCTCGAGCCTCATGGGAAGAATGGCAGTGTGGCTCTATCTACTTTGGGTTGGCTTGTGGGCGTGTCTGTGGGGAGACTGCCTTAATTAAATTAATTGATGAGAGCTGGGTGGTGGTGGTGAATGCCTTCAATCCCGGCACTCTGGAGGCAGAGGCAGGGAGATCTCTGGGTTAGAGGCCAATCTGGTCTACAGAGTGAGTTTCAGGATAGCCAGGGCTACACAGAGAAACCTGTCTTGAAAACACAAAAGTAAATCTATAAATAAATGAATAAATTGATGTGGGAAGACCCAGGTCACTTTGGGAGTCACCATTCCCTGGGTAGGGGGTTCTGACCTGTATAAGACTGGAGAACTCTCTCTGAGTGGTTAGTCGGGGGTTTCATCCCAGCCCCCTGGCATCCATTTTTGGAATGCTGGGAAGAAAACTCCATTCCAAGCTCCCTCCCCTGGGAGTTGCCTCAGTTAGTCCAAACTCCCTCGGAGAAGGCCTGCCAAATGGTGAACCCTCCCCAATGAAGGTCAAGACCACTCCCACGGGCTATTTAAACTGCCCCCCAGAGAATAAACAAGAGGTCTCCCCTTTTCTCTCCAGTGGTCGTTTTGGCTTTCTTCCTCCCCCCACCCCCACCTCCGTGTTTTCCTGGGACCACCCGGGAGCGCTGGCACCCAGTTAAACCTGGGTATCTTTTAATTCGGTCTGATTTGGTCTGATTGGGATTATTTGTGTCCCCGGAGAGGTTTGTTGGCTAAGAAACACTTAACTCTGAGAACAAGAATGAAGGTGAGCATGCAAGCGTCCCTTCTCCCTCTGCTCTCAACTGTGAGCAGCTGCCTCAAGCGCTCAGGCCTGAGCTTTCCTGCACTGATTGGCTGTAACCTCAAACTGGGAGCTACGTAGCCCCACCCCCAAACTGTCTTTGTGAGGGCATTTTCTAACAGCTGCAGCAATGAAACCAGGACAGACTCCGTCAGTCTCTCTGCACAGGACACTTAAATACCTCTACATTTTATATCATGGACCCTAGGGATAGGAGTAGAAACACACACACACGTGCGAAGCTCAAAACTGTCTACTGACGTAATTAAAAGTTTTTGGTGGTGGCGCATGCCTTTAATCCCAGCACTTGGGAGGCAGAGGCAGGCGGATCTCTGTGAGTTCGAGACCAGCCTGGTCTACAAGAGCTAGTTCCAGGACAGGCTCCAAAACCACAGAGAAACCCTGTCTCGAAAAACCAAAAAAAAAAAAAAAAAAAAAAAAAGTTTTCATCTGCGTGCATATGGGTGCAGAGTAATTGAGAAGCGACTTTAGGTTCTTTTTCTTGTTACCTCATTTGCTCGAGAGAGGATCAGTTAAGATAGTCTTTGACCTCAAGCAACCAAAACCCAACAGCATGAGCTTAAGTGAGTAAAGGGCTATTATTCCTGTCTGTGAGAAGAAGTCCGGAGAGTGGTGACTGGGCGCATTCATTCGTCTTCTCCGTGACGCTATCGAGCGACCAGGCTTTCTTGTCCCTGCCCTGTCCTCTCTAGCGTGCTGGATCTTATCTTTCTTGTCACCGTGGGTAAATGCCACGCTGCACTTCCATCAGAGGCTGTGTGACGCCTGCCGTGTCAATCATTTCTGCCTTCCTTTTTAAGAAAATAAAGATTTCTGATGCACATCTTCCTTTCTCATTGAAAATATTATGTTATATGATATTCTGGTGGTCTCTTTATTGCTATGATAAAACACTCCAACCCAAAGAGGTAGGGAGGAGGAAGGGGCTTATTTCAGCTGACAGTGTCCCAGTCCGCCGTTGGGGGAGGTCAGGGCAAGGACAGCAGGAGCTCTGAAAGTCTGACTTGTGTTCAGCTGACTTTCTTCCACAGCATAGGCACATGTGGATAGGGATGGTGTTGCCCACAGTGGGCCCTCCCATGCCAAATCAATCAAAACAATCTCTCACAGACCTGACCGCAGACCAATCCGAAGGAGGCAATTTTTCAGCTGAGGTTACCTTATACAAGGTGACTCTAGATTGCGTCACCTTAATAATCAAAACTAGATAGGATACATGACTGTACCGGATCTGGAAAACTGAAGACCGTACTATTCGAGTATATTTTTGCTTGAACAAAATTAAAATTTCCAAGGAAGTTAACTGAATGAGTAGGGAGCCAATAGCGGTACCTTGTATCAGTGAAGATGAACGCTAAAGAGAAATCCCACACTAGCTCAGAATTGAATAAAATAAAGGGTGACTTATTTAGGGGTAGACTCACAGATCACAGTCCTCTGCACGAACTCTGCACGAATGGGGAACAGGAACCGAATCCAGCAGCAGCCTTAAGAGTGAAGGAATACCTTTGCTTGACGTGGGTGTTTGTAGTATAAGAGGCCACGCCCAGGTGGGTGGGTAACTTAAAGGCTATTGGCTGTAGGGTTTTCTACAGCGTATCAGGAACAAAATACAAAATTTAAAAGCATAATTTTTAAAATGAGCTGTATTATTGAATGCAAAGTAAAATATGTAATATAAGTACTCCCCAGTAAAATCCCAATGATGTCATACAAGTGATAGAGGATAAAATAGACATTTCCATATTTCCAGATCATGTTTGTTGCTGTGTTTGGTAAGAACATCTGGCACACTATGAATATTATGTTAAAATGCATCTGGACTATGATCAGATTTCCTAGGATCATTTATGGACAAGAGATGTCTACATCTTTACAATCTCCAAGCAGCTTGTTCTGTAGAAGTTATCCCAGTTTTTCAGGAGGCTGCTCCCTTCTTTTTGACACTCATTTTATAGATGGTTATGACCACTTCTGGTAAATTCGGGACTCACGGACATCAACATTTTAAAGAATGAAATCCAGTGCTTTGTTTGTTTTGTTTTTCTTACTTACAAATGCCTAGTGTGAGAAGTGGGTTTTGTGTATTAATCTATAAATGTCTGTCTTGACAACAATGGCTTTTATATTCTTGAGGTATTGGCCAGAGCAGGCACCTTGGATACTTGAAAAATATTAAAGACATTTGGGCCGGGGAGACGGCTCGGTCGGTAAAGAGCTTGCTTCGCAAGCACAAAGACCTGGGCTCCATTCCCAGAACTCACATAGAATGCCAGGCACGGAAGCAGCTCTTGAGTTCCCAGTGTTAGGGCAGCAGATACAGGAGGAGCAATCATTGCATCTCACTGGCCAGCCAGTGTAGCCTCATTGTAGGTCGGTCCAATGATAGACCCTGTCCCAAAAATAAGACAAACAGCGTTCTGACACCTGAGGTTGTCCTCCGCCTTGCACACACACACACAAACACTTAGGCATTGGAGAGCTAGCTCAAGATAACTTATCAAGAGCCCTGCTGGCCTTGGATCCAGGATTGCCCCCAGAATCCTCATGGTGTTTGACAACCATTTTTGACATCAGTCCCAGGAGATCTGAGACATGCCCTCTTCTGACCTGGATGGGCACCGGGCATACAGTTGGTACACAGATACCCATGTAGGTAAAACACTCACACATAAGATAAGATTAAGAAGGAAAAAAGATGGTATGTCGCTTAGGACTGGATTTTGCTGCAACTGACAAAAAACACCAATTATGATGACTTTAAGGATAAATTTCTCCTCTGTGAAATCAGTCCATAGTACTCCATACATCCGGGCTACGGAAGCAATTTCACCGTGTGGTCAGGATCTCTGGCTCCTAGCCTCTGCTTTTCTCAGCATAGGTCTTTTTCCTTAGAGGCTCCCAAATGACCGGGCATGGACCACCACACCCACATGCGGTGTAGCAGAATGGAGTGACCTGCACCTTCATAACCCTTCCTGGACCTGGCGTGTATGCCACTTCCTGTAAACCACCAGCTCCGCACCTGGCTATGCCTTGCTGCGGGGGAAGCTGTGTAATAGCCCTGATAATCGTGTAGCCGGACGACCAGTTCAAGCTCGGGCATTCTGTGACCAAGAAAAGACAGATACTGGGGTCAAACATCTGTCTTTTACAAAAGACTGCTGACAGCGTGTAATAAGGCTTTATCGCCTACCGGCTGTAGGGGCTAACATGTTGGGAATGTTTTGCCCGTATTAACTAATTAAATTCTCATAACAGCCTTGTGAAGTGGGTGTTGCTATCTTTACTTTTCAGCTGAAAAACAAAATAGGTATTCTGAGAAATGATTCTGTTGTTTATACCCAATACATCAGCAACACGGCATCTCTTGCTTTGGGTGACCCGGATGTGAGCGTGAAGGCGCGGGTCTTGAGAGAGGCTGACGGAAGGAAGCCTATTACTGTGGGTAATTACTCTTGCAAGGGGTTTTAAATTATTGATATTTATTTGCTCACATTCCGTGCTGGGAAGCAAGCCTTTCAAAGCTGTCTGTTTAAGTGAAGAGGCCTCTGATTAGTCTTGTTGGCTAAATATTCCCAGAGGGGCCCAGAATTACCAGTGGATGGTTTCCAACAGCTGGGCCTTGGGGGCGGGGACCGCCGACTCCGGTTCTGTGGGCTGGGGAACTGTGATGGCTCAAAAAGATTCCTATTCTTTTCCAAGGAGTCTTTTTAAATTCCTGTAAGTAAAAGAGGACAAATGACTTTTCATCACTAAAACTTTATGGATGAGAAGT
Source organism: Microtus pennsylvanicus (assembly GCF_037038515.1). Lineage (NCBI taxonomy): Eukaryota > Metazoa > Chordata > Mammalia > Rodentia > Cricetidae > Microtus > Microtus pennsylvanicus. Next base: position 67,787,954 of record NC_134593.1, read on the forward strand.
ACTAAACAAAATCGACATGTCCAAAACACACTATCCGTGCCTGCTTCGGCCCTAAGTCTTAGCTCTGTTTTTATGACCGTGATGTGGCACCGGTCAAATCCCGAGCCACCTCAGAGTTGCCTGTGAATCTGAAAATAGTTCGTGTAACCCGTGGACTGCGATGTTTACCTTGTCCTGTAGAGCTTTTGACAAATAAAATACCAGGAAGCACTATCAGAGATATATATTTTTTTAAGTATAGGCCTTATTTTTAATTCTGTTGTATTGTTTCTTCAGGCACAGTTCCTCTCCTAGGGACAAAGGGGCATTGGCTTTTGGAAGCCTGGTCCCGTGTTCTAAGTTTCCTATTGCCCTCTCCTCCTCTCCTCAGCCCATCTTCTTTAGCTGTATAGTGTGTACCGCTCACTGCAAGTTTACTTTATTCCCCTGGATTCATAGCTGATGCTCTGTGGACCATAAAATTTCAGCTGCAAAACGAGAACATCTCATTATTTCTGAACTATCAAGCTTGTATCTTCTTGATAAATAATTCCTACTAGTATAATGTATCAGACTAAAACATATTTTCCGGGGCCAGTGAGGTTAAAGCGGCAATCTCACCTCTTTTAATTTTTTTGCCCTGGAGACAGTGATTTCCATATATAGAGTGACCCCGGTTTGTGTTGAACACGGAGCATGAGGATGAAGCATGAAACGGCACATATTGCTGTCAGAGATTGGAAATGAGGCCCGCTAACCTGTAGGCAGCCTTCCAGACTCATCAGCCCTCCATCTCCAATGCTTTCGGACGGCTGCCTACCTCACTCATAGCCCGCTGGATCCCTCTTCTTCCTCTTCAGCCTTCTTCCTTTAACACATAAAAATAAAAAAGAAAGAAAGGAAAAAGAAACCACAGCCACCTACACACATCGCATTTTAATGCAATTCTCCCACCCCCACCTTTTCTTACTCCTCTTGGGGGAAAAGGCTGAGGGGAGTGAAGGGAAGGACAGTTCCCCTCCAACACAGTCTCAGCCCCTGAACTCTTCTGGCTTCCCTGAGGCCCGAGGAGTGGGTGTGACTGCTAGATTTGCTTTTGACTCTCCATCAGTCAGCAGCAGCACTTAAACAGGTGTGAACCTTTCCCTCCCTTGGCTGAGGAGCTGCTCTGGAGTTCAGACACTTGCTGTGAAGTCAGTAGGCCCGTGTCACCAGGGTTTTGTTTGTTGGGCAGTGCCTGCCAAGGAACCAGTGGGGGGGGTGAGTGGGGGCACAGGGAGTTTAAAGTGAGTAATGAGTTTCCTGCTTGAGGTCCTCTCTTACAGTGTATGCTGCATCGTCTGCTGGTGTTTTGCCAAAAGAAACATCTCTAGATCATATGTAGAAACATGTCTACATATGAATGACAGGGCTGTGTGCGTGTGTTTGTATATACATCCATATATGTATATGTAAATGTGTGTGTATATCGATTTAATATGTATGGTGGAGGCACTCACAGCAGCACAGCTCAGGTGATATAAAGTCAGTTATCTTAGCCACCCATCACTCCCTGTCTTCCCTAGGACCACCTTTCTAAACACTGACCATGTCAGGAAGGGTGTCTTGACCCTAACTGAGAGCCTGTTTTCCAAGTAGAGACTGTCAGCAGGAGAGCCCCAGGGGTTGTGGACCTCTGTGGGCCGTGAATGGCCCCCGCCTTTCTGGCAAGGGATCAACACTATCCAGGCAGATAGGACACTTGCTTTTAAATGCACACATATGCATCTAAGTGCTGTTCTGGTGTCGGAATTCTAAAACTCAGCGACATTGCAGCAGCCATGACACACAGGTGCTGAGAAGAATGGGGTCCGATGCCTTTATCTTGGAAATCGCGGTACTGGGGGAGACAGTGTTGTTTCAGTGGTAGCCCTGTCTCAGAGTCCAGGCAACCTTGGTGTTTGGCTTTGGTAGTGGTGGTGTTGTTGCTGTTGTTGTTAAAACAACTTTATCAAGTTATTTTTTTATATTTGTAAAAAGCTATACCTACACAATGTCTACAACCTTGGCTTTGAAGGTGACTGTGTCACCAAAATCGAAGTTATAAGTTTGTTTATCACCTCCAAAGTCCTCCTCTGCCTTGACGGCTAGGAGTGCACAGTAGGCCTCTGGGACCCCCCACCCCCTCCTATTCCTCCTTCCTCCTTGTCCCCAGAAGCAACTCTCACGCACGTGACATCATGTAGCTTTTGTTGTTCATGGTCAGCTTGTTCCACACAGCATAATTTTTTCTCCACAGGTCACAAGTGGCAGGAATCCCTTCCTCTTAGAGGCCAGATGACCTTGCATTGAAAGTAGTCATTATTTTCTCATCTGCCTGTCCACTGACGCACATCTGCTTCTGTCTGGGCGGTGGTGAAAACTGCCAGAACTAACATGAAAATGGATCTCTATGAATGCTTTAAATTCTAAGATAGATAGATAGATGATAGATAGATAAATAGATAGATAGATGATAGATAAATAGATAGATGATAGATAGATAGATAGATAGATAGATAGATAGATAGATAGATAGATAGATGATAGATAGATGATAGATAGATAGATGATAGATAGATAGATAGATAGATAGATAGATAGATGATAGATAGATAGATAGATGATAGATAGATAGATAGATAGATAGATGATAGATAGATAAATAGATGATAGATAGATAGATGATAGATAGATAGATAGATAGATAGATAGATAGATAGATAGATAGATAGATAGATAGATAGATATCCAGAAACAAGCTTGCCAGATCACGTCTCATATCCAACAGCTCTGTTTTTGTGTTTGGAGGAACCAACCTCTCTATTTTTTCCCGTAGTGAGGGCAGTCATGTTTTCTTAACTAGTGTTATTCTGTTTATCAACAGGCTACACCAGCTTGTTGAGAAATTTAAATTAGAATTTTTACAGCTAACGGTATAGATGCTTCTGGGAGGGAAATTGGATCAAGTGCTGGCCGTGACTCTGTTTATCTGTATCCCAGATAGGCACATACAACACTAGATGGACTTCCTAATGCTTATGATTCTGTGATAAATCTCGGCTAATAAAGAACCCAAAATCTCAATTACCAGCACTGAAATAGGTTATTCTGCTGGGATAGTGTTGTAGATTTGTGATAGAGGGATACTGACTGCCACAAGCTAGACTTTTTAGGGAGTCTGGCCTGTCATACACGCCATGTAGATTTGTAGATTTGTGATAGAGGGATACTGACTGCCACAAGCTAGACTTTTTAGGGATCTGGCCTGTCATACACGCCATGTAGATTTGTAGATTTGTGATAGAGGGATACTGACTGCCACAAGCTAGACTTTTTAAGGATCTGGCCTGTCATACACGCCATGTAGATTTGTAGATTTGTGATAGAGGGATACTGACTGCCACAAGCTAGACTTTTTAGGGATCTGGCCTGTCACACACGCCATGTAGATTTGTAGATTTGTGATAGAGGGAGACTGACTGCCACAAGCTAGACTTTTTAAGGAGTCTGGCCTGTCACACACGCCATGTAGATTTGTAGATTTGTGATAGAGGGATACTGACTGCCACAAGCTAGACTTTTTAGGGATCTGGCCTGTCATACACGCCATGTAGATTTGTAGATTTGTGATAGAGGGATACTGACTGCCACAACCTAGACTTTTTAAGGATCTGGCCTGTCACACACGCCATGTAGATTTGTAGATTTGTGATAGAGGGATACTGACTGCCACAAGCTAGACTTTTTAGGGATCTGGCCTGTCACACACGCCATGTAGATTTGTAGATTTGTGATAGAGGGATACTGACTGCCACAACCTAGACTTTTTAAGGATCTGGCCTGTCACACACGCCATGTAGATTTGTAGATTTGTGATAGAGGGATACTGACTGCCACAAGCTAGACTTTTTAGGGAGTCTGGCCTGTCACACACGCCATGTAGATTTGTAGATTTGTGATAGAGGGATACTGACTGCCACAAGCTAGACTTTTTAGGGAGTCTGGCCTGTCACACACGCCATGTAGCGTGTGCTCATTGAGTTCTGCCATTGTTTTTCTTAAACTTATTTTGATTTCATAATACATTTGTTTAATATCAAAATGAAAACACAAAACAATGAGGGTCTTACAGAGGCCTCCCAGGGCTTCCCGCACTATTCATTAAGCATCTGAGGAACTCAGACAGAGACACAGTGTCTCTGTCTCCATAATGTCCAAGGACAACAAAGAAAACAGTAGAGGCAGCATCCTAACCTCAAGGCTCAGGCAGAGTGTGGTCTAAGGCAGCAGCACACTAATTCTTATTAAAATAAAAAGCATTTCACCATTACAGGCACAATGGCTGAGTTTGGCAAATATACAAATAAATGCAAGAATTATTTTCTCTTTGAAGAGGACACGGCATCATTTTCTGACTGTGAGGTTGGAGTTTAAGAATTTGATAAAACACTTTTCTAAATAATAGCATTCCCCGTCACCCTCAAGTTTGCTGCTTCTTTTGCATTTAAACGTGTTTGAATTGGAGAAACTCTTATGTCTCTTTCCTTTCATCCCCATGAAGTACAGAAAAGCTTCTTGCAAACATCCATCCAAGCTTCGATCTGAACCAAGCTTCACCAGGTTCTGGGACACGCGTGATTCCCTGCCAACATTATGAAGCCACTCGCTAGCCAACTGGCAGCACACCCGTGTACGTACAAAATTCAGGGCATCTCGGCCTGAAGGAGACCTTCAGATTGCCAAGAATTTATATGTTGGCTGTTTTATCCCCAGAGCCTTGTTAGCCAAATTCTCACCCCTGTATTTGCGCAACGATGGTGTGAGTTCATTTTGAAACCGTTTAAATCTCGCTTCTCACTTGAGAAGTTTCTATTGACTATTTTCATGAATGACCTTGAACGCAAGTACAGAACACTCAAGGAATTTGCATCTGTTTTGGTTCAGAGGAGGTTTATTTTGTTTTCCTAAGTTTTTACAAGGTGTTTTTCTAGGACTAGACATATCTCCTGACGGCAGCCATGGGAAGTCTTCTATTTTGCCAGAGTTGCTATTTTGAAGCCTTGCTCTGCAAGTCTCTGAGTAAAGAGATCATGTGCACGCAGCCATTTCGCTCTCCCAGGCCGGGTCTCTGTATTAATAGGCCAGCAGGCACTGTGAATGCAAGTGACGACTAATTTATAGATACTTCAGTCATCTGGGTGAGGTTGGTAAAAATGTGGCTGTATACCTAGTCCTACGACATGTTTAACCATTTTGCACATATAATTTCCAATTCTAATCATAATTCCCCAACAAAGAGCTCTGTGAATGTGTTTAAGAGGAAGGAAGCCCAGCTGAAGCTCATTCATCTTACAGTTCTCTCAGGCTCATGAGCCAAATTTCAAGCAGAAGCCAGATCCTAGACATGAACTCTCTGCCTTGCCATAGTCTGCTTGGGGGACCACGACCAAACACAGAGTAGGTGCTTTACAGACTCCCAAGTATCACAATTAAAGCATTCACCACGACACCTGGCTAGAAAACAATTTTAAAAAATCTTGATGCTTCCTATGTGAACTAGTGTGTATTCAATTTTGCTAAATGTTATAGATATGATTGCAAAAATATGGCATATCTATCTTGCTTTGTTTCTAATACACGTGAGGACAATCTGGCTGCAACGTGTGTCACCCCAGTGATTTCCAGCGTTGATCTGGCTGGCTAGGCGGTAGGCGGTGTCCCCTTCCTCCCTCATGTGTGTCCCTCCCGCAGCTACACTCAGTTGAAGAGCCAGCCTTCCCTGAGCAGAGGGGGACAGGTCTTCTGACAAGAATATACAAGTAGCTGCGCTCCCCTGCTAGAGCCTCCAAACAGGCTCTGTTATAACTTCCGGGAAATCTATGAGCATCTCCCACTGTAGCTATGGATTTGTCTCTTTTCCTAATCTTTTTCAGCTTTTCCTTTTATGCTCTGTAAATTGATACATTTTCTTGCCTGCATGTGTGTATGTGGACCACGTGTATGCCTAAGGCCCACAGAGGCCAGAAGAGGGTGTTGAGTGTCAGTTCTGATCGATCACGGGATGCTGGGATCCGAACCCAGATCATCTGCTAGAGTAAGAGGTAAGTCTTACAAGTGCTCTTAACCACGGAGCTGTCTCTCTAGCCCCCATCTTAGCACATTCTTTCCCTTCTCTCGCTAACTGTTGCCCTGGCTTCCTATCTCTGGGCGTGCTTCATCTGATATTTATGCTGCTGCAGGGCCTTTCCTTTTGTTAGCTAGTTTTCTCTTTTGTTTTTAAATATCTTAAGCCTTTTATTATTTTATCTATGTCTCTCATCAGTTGCATGTGCCCAGATTTTACTCTTTGTATTAATTCTGTAATTCTCTATTAGTGGCCATGTTGCTGTATTTATGTATCTTCTTTTCCATATAAGTGGAATTTTAAATTTTGTCAATAAACTTTTGACTATTAGTAGATTTTTAAAACCACTGCAGAAATAATATAGGGTCCTGTGGGCCTCAGTAGGGCCTCAAGGCCAGTTTATATTTAGGCAAATGGAAATTAAAAACTCCAGCAGGGATAGGGGTTACAAGTCATCACTAAATTCCTCAGAATATTTGGAGAACCTAAAAGTAAACAATGATGCAATCTGTTATATAACTTTTTTTTTTATCAGAATGCCATTTTTGTGTGGATTTTGTACATACGCCCTTGTGGTCAAGGCCCTTACCTTGACCAGCCTGCCTGCATCTTTCTATCCACAGGCCCATGTGTCTACCTTTGCACAGCCTTGCACTGGTCTCTGTGTCTGTCCTTTCCAGTCTGTGTGTTCCCATGTCCCATCGTGTGCCTGGGTGTCTGCCAGCATCTGCCAGTGTGGTGGTCTGTGGTGGATTTCTGTGTCTCATCATGTTCCCTTCACCCTCCCGCTTCCTCCCGCCTTTCTTTCCTGCAGCCAGAGCTCCGATCTTACAGGTTCCCATATTCAGTTTTTTTCTGTGATTGCCATCTTATGGGGTTTGGGAGATCCACCACAGCTACTACTGATTTTTATTATTAATTAAAATAGCAGGCAAACCCTTCACTCAGGTCTGCTTTGTCATCACCTAAGGTTTCTGTTCCAGTTCCCATCCAGGACATCTTGACACGTTCGGTCCGGTCTGCTGAGACCCAGTCGAAGAGAACAGCTTCTCAAGCCCTCCTTGACCTTCACAGCTCTGAGAGCATTGACTGCTTTAGAGATGTCTCTCAGCTTGGGTTTGCCTGACACCTTCCCATGGTTAGTCTGGGGTCATGTGTTTGTGAGAGGCTCTGCTCAAGTCAAGTCCCTCCTCATTGCTCTGTTGTCTCAGTTTTGTCTCCTGTAGCTGTGGGAAATGTCCGGATAACAGCAACACAGGGGACAAAAGGTTTACTTGGCTCACAGTTCCAAGTTAAATGACTGTTAAGGGGAAGTTCAGGCTGAAGCAGAGAACAGAGAACTAAGACACACATATTGAAGATCTCTTCAGTCTCTCACTTTGCAGGCCAGGAAATGGCTCTACCCACAATCAGGTGAGCTTTTCTACTCAATTAATTCAATTAAAAAAATCCTTCACAGGAGCCTGGGGAACACTCAATCCTAAATAAGATGTCTTCCTCCAACACCTCTCCTCAGAGAACTGTGGAAGAGAAGGTGGAAAGATGGCAAGAGCAGAGGGGTGGAGGACATGAGGAAACAGTGTCTTCAGATACAGCAGGGCTGGCATGTATGAACTCACAGAGGCTGTGCCAGCATGGACAGGGCCTGCACAGCTCCAGATCAGATGGCATTCCAGCACTGAGCAGGAGGAGTAGACACCCTCCATTCCTGACCCAGAAGCTATCTCCAATGGCAACTGCTTGCAAAGGAGAAACTAATTTTCTCCAGTGCAGTTCTGCTGAGTATACAAACCACACTTAAAGGCAGGCCTCACACCCAGGAGTAGATGACCAATGCAAAAAGAACTCAATAGCATTTTTGCAGATTTTTTTTTTGCCTCATGTTGCTTTGTTTGGGCATTTTTTAAAAATTGTCTTTTGCCTGTATGTTATGGTTTTCAATTTTGTATTTTTATGGAATGTGTGTGTGTACGTGTGTTTGCTTTTCTTGTGCTTTTTCTTTTCAAAAAAGTCTGTTTTTTTTATTTGCATGTTTGTTTTCTAAAGAGAGAGAAAGAAGGTGTGGATCTAGATGGGTGGGGAGGTTGGGAGGTAGGGATGAGATGGGAGAAAGAAAACTATGATTAGAACATTTTGTATAATTTTTTTTAAAAAAAAATCCCTCAGACATAACAAAAGCCAAGCTAGTCTAGATAGCCCCTCATTGAGCTCCTCAAGGTGATTTTGCATTTTATCAAGATCAAAATTAAGCATCCTTTCTATTGAAAGCACCTACAGTTAATGTGGTTTATCATCATTGCTATGTACCCTGAACACCTGGCTAAGCCCATTTCTAATCGGTCTTTCTTTGGACCTCCAGCTCCTGAAAAATGACATGGAGACTTTTATTAATTATGAAAGCTTGGCCTTAGCTTAGGCTTATTCCCAAATAGCTCTTAAAACTTAAACTAACCCATTTATATTAATCTACATTTTGCCACGTGGCTTGTTACTTCTCCTCAATACCATACATCAAACTTCCTTCACGAATCTGGTTGATGAATCTTCCACCTCAGGTTCCTTCCCAGAGTTCCTATCTCTGCCAGGAAGTCCCGCCTATCCTCTCCTGCCTTGCTATTGGCCACTCAGCTATTTATTAAACCAATCAGAAGTTGCCTTGGGCAGATGAGGTAAAACAGAGAGACATATTCACACAGTGTACACAGAGATTGTTCCAACACCCATCTTTACCTAAAACTGTACCACGCAACCTCACATGAAATGTTGATTGCTTCCAACAGCATGCCTCAATCCCTCCCTTACATACCACATGATAGCATGCCATTCCTCACTTCCCGTACGCTGTGACCCCTCAGTTTACTTCCTAGGGCTGTGATAAAAAGCATTTGGGGTAGGAAAGGGTTTGTTTGCATCACAGTTCATCACTGAGGGACATCAGGGCAGGAACCTGAAGGTAAGAACTGACGAAGAGCCATGGAGGAACATTGCCACCTGGCTTGCTCAATTTTCCTTTTTATACAGTCTAGGACTGTCTTCCCAGGGGGGCCCTGCCCACAGGGGTCTGAGCTCTCCCTTACCCATCATCAATCAGGAAAATGCCTCCAGGCATGCTCACAAGCCTATCTGATGGAACATTTTCCTAGTTGAGGTTCCTTTTCCCAGAAGACTCTAGCATGTGTCGAGTTGACAGAAACTGACATATTCAGCCATTCACTGCCATTTTACTGTTCCTTTCTACTCTCATTCTTCATGGAAACCCAAGTTTCCTACTCTGCCACATGAGGCCAGAACCTCTGTGGTTTGTATACGTATAGATTACGTGGCCACGCTGTACATGCACATAAATTACGTAGGCCTTTCCGGGTCCCAACGTCACCCATGCGCCATCAACATTCTGGCCCTAGGGTGACTAAGCAATTTGCCTGAATGTTGATGGCTCATGGGCGACATTGGGACCCGGAAATGCGAGCACTCAGGGTGACTAAGCATTTTGCCTGAATTCTGACTCCGTGGGACCCGGGGTGTGATGGAAATGACAACAATTAATGTTTAGCTTTGCAAACTCAAAAGAGCTCTAGATATGGATGTCGGCGATGGTTTTGCACATGAATGTTCTTAATGCCATTTAACTGGGCAATTAAAAATGCTTAAAAGGGGCTGGCAATATGGCTTAGTGGGTAAAGCACTTCCTGCAAGTTCTGTCCCTGGAACCCCCATAGGCATGTCCCAACACACATCAACACACGATAATAGAAAATAGAAATTTATATGTGTCAAACCCAGTTCGGTGGTAGATACTAGGTTACTTTTTGACGACAACTCTCTCTCTCTCTCTCTCTCTCTCTCTCTCTCTCTCTCTCTCTCTCTCTCTCTCACACACACACACACACACACACACACAAACACGCACGCACGCAAGCACGCACGCACACACACACACACCAGATTCCGAGAGCAGAGCAGGACCGGGGCTCCTGTGTTTTGCTAAAGCTTTGTGGCGTTTTCCTATGAGAAGATTCACTCTAGAACAACTTGTCCGTCTCCGGCCCTACTCCGTGGAAACATTCATCTTCTGTACCAGAATGTTGCTGCTGGTTTGGAGCAACGTAAAAACAAAAGCCACTGGCAACACCTCCTGTGAATATTCTCTTGAGCTTATTCTTGGAGGGGAGAAAAGAAAAGCAGCTTCTGTCTTGGGTTTGCTGACGAGAAAGACTCCTCTGTGCGGGCATTCTCTTCTCAAACAAACCTTGCCCTGAGTTCCGACCCAGGAAGAAAGCCCTGGTATCTGCAGAAAGTAAAAGGATCCCGAGCAGCCATCAACAGAGGCCCCCGGGGAACCAGAAGAACATTACGATGCTGTATAAATTTCTGGTGTGCTTTCAGCCTGCAGCATTGTCCTGAATTCTATGCAAAGCACCAGGGGTGCCTGCCAATTGGAAGGTTTCTTGGATAATCATGGGCCTCCGGCCTCGCGGTGATGATGAAGTTAGAATTAGAAAAGATTTACAGTCAGAGAGAAGCGAGGAAATAAGGGAGAAGAGCTTCGTGGAGTATACAGGAGGACGGAGACAAGGGTGTATTATCCGTTCCTGAGTGCACAAGCTGCTTTTGGAACAATTAAGGGTGCGCATAGTGCTGCAGAGACATAGTGTGGATTTACTGCAGATCCGAGGGAGGAAATCAGTGGAGAGTTTAGGATCTTTGAAGTCTGGTGTGTTCACTGCTTATGCTTGGGGCCGGTCTCCTAGATCTCATTCTGCACAATGGCTGCCACAGAAGGAAGCTTGGGCATTGTCCAGGCGGGGACTCCAGGAGAATGCTCCTCATTCAGTGCCGGGACCTTGGTTCGCTAGGGCTGTTCTAATGGCTCTTTAGAGCTGGCTGCTAAGCACCTTTATTATTAGAGGGGTATATTGCATAAACTCACATACAATATTATGGTTTGATTTTTTTGACGATTCATACATTTTACTATAATGAGCTTTAGTCTTATCCAACCGTGCTTCTGTCTTCTGTCTCCCACCTCCCTCCCAGAACCTTTGAGTACCGTTTTCCAACCTCTTCGTGTCTTCCTTTTGTGTGTGGCTCACTGAGTTTAGAACACAAACAGAGGGATCGCTTGCTGGAGGCAAAAGAAAATTATTTTTAAAAAAATAACCAATACTGGAAAGCCATCTCCTCTTCATCTTTCTACGTGTTTCACTACAACACATGCATGGAGACCCTCAATGCCTGCTGCCCCGACCAGAGAGACTTCAGCTTGACTAGTCGGACCAAGGAACTGAAATTAAAAGCGAATTTAATTTCAATTACTATATCTGTAAACTGGCTCCTGTAGCAGAGAATACGGATTTGGGACTTTAAAAAAAAAAAGAAAGAAAATTGCTGTGAAAGGAATTACTAAGGGGCTGGAGAGATGGCTCAGTCGGTAAAGGACTTACCACACAAGCCTGAGGACCTGAGTTCAATTCCAGGCACCCACATAAAAGCCAGCTGTGCCACGCACGTGTAACTCTGGTATAGGGAGATGTGGGGATTGGCAAATATGGATGTCTAGGCTCAACAGCCAGACAACTTAGCCTTAAAAAAAATGGTGGTGGTGTCTGGTTTCTGGTCTCCACATACGTGCATCTACAAGTTTCCTTGAATCACACACATGCACACGCGCACACACACACACACACACACACACACACACACACACACTGGGGTGAAGAGGGAAGCAGGGGCGGGGCAAGAACTGATGCCTGAGACCTCTTATCTAATCTGTTACCAGAAGTTTCCATTGCTAAGTATTCCTCATATCGACATTGTAGGATTGTGTTAACAGCACTTGGACCTGACCTCCGAGTCCTTGGGAGGCCAGTGATGGGCAGGCAGGTAGGGAAGGCTGGGGAGAGAGTCCTCTCCACACAGTAAGGCCCATGCTCCTGCCGGTGGGGAAGCTTTGAGCTTGATCTCCAGCCTCCTGGGAGCCAAAGCCAACAGATGCAGCTGTCCCGCAAGGGTCTTGAATACTGCCACAACTTTGCCCCGTGTCAGTACTCGCTCAAAATTCAGAAGCAAACCCGGTCTCCTATCCCGGACGACTTCCCCATTTGACTTTAATTTTAAGAGAGTGATTGTGACTTTCCCAAACTGCCTAGGGTCAGCCCCAGGCTGGGAGAGTGTTGGGCTGTAAGCAGCTGCCCACAAGGTATCCAGACCTTTCTCCTGCCCTGCTCCCCCAGGCGGCTTTGTGTTAATTTCCTTGCAGGATGCACAGATATTACAATCACTGGTGCTTGTGAGCAGTCTTTTGTGACCAGTAATGATTCTAATGAAAGAAGAGAAAAGGGGGAAACGGGATGATTGCGGTTCCCGCTACGCTCTTGCTGTGCAAGCAATACAAACACACACAGCAGGGCCTTCTTCACCCAGCAATCTGTGCCTGCGGTTTCACTTGTCGCTAAAGGGTGAGTCTGTCTACTAGGCCTCTGCCTGACTACGGAGACCACACAACTCAAGGTGACATCCTAGAGACAACATGAGTCACCCGACTGCCTTCTGTGTCGTCCTTGAGGCCCTCAGAGACCTGCTGTACAACAGAACGTAGACACTAGCTGAGGTTCTTCCAGGGAACACTGGCATCCTTGTTAACCCCACCCTCCGCATCCACCTGACCCACTCAGAGCTCTTCTGCATCTTTCTAGAAAGACTCTGAAATGCTCCCACGCTCTAAATTCTTCCCCAGTCCCTGCTACCTGAGAGCTGATGTCAGGGACCTTCAAACACTCGGTGTAAATGGGGAAGCAGCTTGGACCTCAGAGGCCCAAAACTATCTCTTGGTCCAGAGCGAAGTCCAAAGCAAGAGAGTAGAAGTTTTAATTTTTCCATTAGTGCAATTACTTGAAAATGCAGACAGGAGAGAAAAATAGGAGAGCGAGAAACATAATTTTTTTTCTCTAAATGAGTGATTTCCAAGTTTCTATTTTAAGTAGCAGAAAACTTGTAAAAAAATATTGATACCTGCTACCGCAGGTTATATAACAGAAATATTTTTTCCCTTTTTGTATGTTTTATCTTTGTGTTTTTATTTTCGGTTTTTTTTGCGTATGTAGGGGTCACTAACGTATGTGTATGTGCATGGGTGTGTATGTGTGTGTGCATACTTGTGCATCTTTGTGTGTATGAATGTGTGTGCAATCACGTGAGAACATGTGTGTGTTCATGTGTGTACGCATGCCGTGTATGTGCCTGTGAGTGGGCGTCTTTTTCCATCCCTCTCAGTATTAGTCACTGTTTCTCCTGAACCCGGAGCTCATCTAAGGCGACTAGTCTAGCCAGCCAGCTTGCTCTGGAGAGATGTCTCTGCCTTCTGAGCCCTGCAATCACAGGTGTGCCAGCCGTGACGCCCACTCAGCAAACACGCAGGTTCTGAGAATCAAGCCCCAGTCCTGTCTTATGTGACATGCACTCTGTCCACTGTGTCATCAACCAGATTTATTCTGCTGGGTTTTTAAGCGGGAGTCTCCTGTGGCCAGCCCAGACTGGCCTCTGCCTCATAGGGAAGGTGAGGATGACCTAGAATTCCAGCCCCCTTCCTCTACTTCCCACATGCTGGCATTACCGTTATCCACCATCATACCCCATTAACGTGGTGCTGGGGATAGAACCTAGGGTCATGTGCATACAGGGTAGACATTGTACAAACTGAACTACTGCCTCATACGTGTACGTGGAAAGCTTCTGTCTTGGGCTGACTCCACTCTACATTCCTGCGGCCCCGTAGAGACCACGCCAATGCCAGCCCCAGGAATTCTGTCCTGCATATCATGCCTTTGAGAAAGAAAGACAGGCAATCTGGAATCGATCCTTTGCTCTGCCATTACTGGCCACGTGACCTTCTATAGAATGAAAATGGGACAGAAAACATGATTCTAAAAGCTACAGTGACTCTTTCCGAGGAAGAAGAAACGTCGACTCCGTTTCCTTTTGGCCTGTGACTCTCAGATGAAAGGTTTTAATCGTTTCCAGAGTTTATACGACAAGCACCTATCTATCTGTACAACCTGCGGGAGGATGATTTGGTATTTTTGATAAGTCTGTTATCTTCATTTCAACCTAGGCTTTTGTGGTAGATTGAATGTAATTGGCCCCCATAAGCTCATAGAGAGGGCATTATTAGGCGGTATGGTCTTCTGGGAGGAAGTGTGTCACTGTGGGGGTGGGCTTTGAGGTCTCCTGTGCTCAAGCTATGGACACTGTGCACACACTTGCCTTCTGCTCTCCGCAGACCAAGATGTAGGACTTTCAGCTTCTCCAGCACGAGGTCCGCCTGCACGCCACCATGTCCCACCATGATGGTAATGAGCTAAACCTCCGAAGCTGTAAGATATCCCAATTAATTGTTTCTCTTTATAAGAGCTGCCATGGCCATGGTGCCCCCTTACAGCAATAGAAACCCTAACTAAGACAGCTTTAAAGGTCCCTTTGTGGAATGGCATCAGAGAAACAATTAGATAAGTTTCTCCGGCAAACAGTTGTCAACCTGTTTTCCTTTTGTGGTAGGTTGAACGGCCCTCATGAGCACGTACATTTGAATGCTTGATCATTGGGGAATGACACTACTTGAGAGGCACTGGGAGGTGTGGCCTTGTTGAGTAGGTGTGGCCTTGTTGGAGGAAGTGTGTTGCTGGGGTTCATATTTGAGGTTTCAAAAGCTCAAGCCAAATTCAGTGTCCTTCTCTGTCTCCCTGCTGCCTGAAGAACTAGATATAGAATTCTCAGCTGCCACGTCTCCCCGCATGCTACCGTGCTTCCTGCCGTTACAATAATGGACTGAACCTCTGAAACTGCAAGCCAGCCCCAGCACAGCTCTTCCTCTTGTAAGAATTGTCTTGGTCATGATGTTCTTCACAACAATGGAACCCTGACTAAGACAACTCTTATAAAAGTTATCTAATGTCGCCCTCCCACAAAGCTAATTCTAAAGGGTATCTCATTGTTCAAGAGTAGACACTGTTCTCTTGGCACTTTTCTCCTGCCCTGGTAAGACAATAATGACCAAGGCAACTCGGGAAAGAGAGAATTGTGTACGGATTCCAGTTTCAAAGGGTAGAGCCATGAATACAGTTGGGACATGGCGCCTGCTAAGCAGGTATGGTGCTGGAGCAGTGGCTGAAAGTTCATAACATGATCCACGAGAGGGAAAGAAGGGGGGGGGTAAATGTCTTTTAAAACCTCAAAATCCATCCCCCAGTCAGAGACAGACCTCTTCCAAGAAATGCCTGCTTTGTAATCATTCTCAAGCAATTGCACCAACAGAGACCAAACATTCAAACATATGAGCCTATGGAGTCCAAGCCATGCAGGTCCACAGACACACAACTAGCTGGTGTGTGTGTGTTCCTCTGTCTCTCATGTTGACCATGGGTTACACAGGCCATGCAGGTCCACAGACACACAACTAGCTGGTGCGTGTCCCTCTGTCTCCCATGTTGACCATGGGCTACACAGGCCGTGCAGATCCACAGACACACAACTAGCTGGTATGTGTGTGTGTCCCTCTGTGTCCCATGTTGACTATGGACTGCCTAAGCTATGCAGAAGTTAAGCAAACACTGTGGTTTTTGCTTTCTGAGGTTTCTTCTTAATCCGTGACTCAAGAGATGGTTACACAGCAACATATTACCCAGAGGGAGGACATCAGTCTTGTGTGATGCATCTGCCCACTGCTTTATTCTATTTCCTTAACTTTCAGTTGTTTTTTATTAACTGATAACCATTCTCTTTGCAGCCCTGGTATTCTGAGATGATTCCCAAGTCTGTTTCTCCACTCCCCCATTTTTAAGCTCCTGATCACCATTCCTAGGGGAACACACAGCACTTGATAAGGCACCATGACATTTCCGGCACAGAGGTCATTGAGTCAGCTGCTTAGGCCAGCAGATTCTTCTTTTTAACTGCAATTTCTTGTGTCACCATAATGAAAATGACTTTAAAATAATTTCTAGAAATAAATGAGACCCACAAGCTGATGCTCAGGAAATATAGTGTTCTTACCATGTTCTCTATTGTTTCCCCAGGACCAGCCTCTGATGTGAGAGCACAGGAGAATTAGAATCAGTTAGCATCGAGGTGGTTATGGTGCTGGCTGCCAGGGTTCCTGCTCCAGCTCAGTCACTGACTAGACACATGAACTTGAATAAATGCCTTCATCCCTTGCAGTTGCATCCTCTATGAACAAAGGATAACTTGAAATGTCTGCTTCATAAAGTCCTTGAAAGGATGCAAAGTCATTGATTAAGTATGCATTCCTATATAGGTAGGTACAAATATGATATACACATCTGTATCACTTTGATTATCCGAGTTCACATCCTCCACAATTAACAGAATGATCTTTGAAAAGGAAATGCTCAGAAAGCAAAACACTGGCGGTCCAGGGTCACTGTGCGGAGTTTTATCACAGCGGAGCTGCCAGACCCAGCACTGCTGTGCAGTCGGCTGTCTTTGCTCGTGTCCCATGTAATAATGAGGAGTTAGCTGAGAGCAATTCCTCAAATAGACCTCGAAACCCCTTCCAAGTGTGGGTAGGATCATGGTGCCAACTCCTTGAGGCTTGCCATGGGTGCAGAGTCAATGCCAAGATGTCACCTCTTCCCCACGGAAAGCACAGTGAGTTTTCAGGGTGGGAATTTAGCAATAGTATTTCCCTGACGTTCCCAATGGTCAAGACTAACGGTCACTCCCCTCCCTAAGGACAGCATCCTCGGCCTGAATCCATTCTGCTCCGCAGTGTCTGGCAGGCACAGTCCCCGCCACGCAGCTTCTACTCAGCAGCTGTTTATGAACGTGCGGGGGCTGAAGGAAAGACAGCGGAGACTCAGAAACATGCCTTTTCTAAATGCCTGTGCTATATGTATTTTCAATTTTCAACGAAAATTCTTCCCTCAAACACAGTGACCAAAATAGTCCAGACGTTGTTAGTTTATTCCATTAGATTTGTTTTTGTTCTGAGAGTGAAAATAAACGTTCATGCGGTATGACAACAGCGGTAAGTACTTGGTTTTGTTTTTTCTGAAAGCGGGGTGGGAAGGGGGGATCAACTTTAATTTGAATACCAAACCATCCAGAATATCTAACTGAAAACATGTTCTCATTATTTGCATCCTCAGGTTTGGCTTGTCGTGCCTTTGGCATATCTGCTGATATCGTTGGCAATTTTTTCATTTCATATATTAATATTTAATATTCTTTAAACATTGTTCAACCTTAATGGTTGTCTAATTCCTGTTTTTCATCCACAGAGAAGCTATTAATTTATGAGCGTATAGGGCAATAAGCAATAATTTGCATGAATGCCTCGAACAGATATGCTTCCATAGGCCGCCCATAGCATAGACTCGGGAAGGTCTGATACCATCTATTGGCTAGGCTCCAGTGAGCGCCGCTGTACAAGAAGAAGGGGGAAAAGTTTTTTAATCCGTAAAGAAGTCTACTAAGTGAAAAGTCAACAGAGATGACAGCAGCCTGCTTGTTTCTGCTCCTCTTTTATTTCCTGAGCTCTGCAGTTGGCTGTGGGGAGAGCCAGGTGAAAAGGCAAAGCCAGAAATGCAGGCGCTTTGAAGGAGGTGAGACCAGAGAGCATTGTCTCCGGGGTCCAGGGTCCCAGGCTTCTCCCCAAACCCCTTGTGACTGCATGTCCTGCCCGCACACTGCCAGCTGAGCTAACCAAAAAAAGTTTGGTTGGGTTGAAACAAAAATACTGAGTCAGGCCAGTGTTTATCAATCTCTATACAGCTGGCACCTGTTAAATCTCCATCCGCTGGGCACGACACTTTGTGATGTGTGAATGTGACCAAGGCTGTCGGTCAGCACACCGCCTGTGCTTAGCATCAGTCTGGGAAGATGGAGGTCAACATCACACTCAGAGGTGAGGGATGCTTGATATTTGAAAATATATTTGTTAACTGCCCTCGGTGCAATATCGACACTTCAGTTCTCCATAAAGGCAAGGGTTTGTTCTCCCTCGGGCTAGGAAGTCAGTGTTGAAGACAATCACCATTGCTCCAGGGCTTGACACTGACCATACAGCCACTTCAGGACAGAGCCACAAACAAGGTAGTTGTCCACACAATTTAGAAAAGTCAAACTAATTAATTCTTCCTCAGTTACCTACATATTATGGCTCGTCTTTTCAAGTAGCGATGTGATGGGTATAATTCTCTTCTCAGTGATTTTTCTCGTCTTGAATAAACCTTGCAAGTAATCATGGAAACTCCAATTTAGTGCCCACACTATAACATCTCAGCTCCGGATCTCAAGTTTTGACATTCGTGAAACATTCAACAGGAAAAACCAGCTATGTTAACTGGGCCAGGAAGTTAAACTACTAACTCAGACTCGTGAAACCTAGGGATCTTAATTTTAAACTAGGCTCCTAAAAACATCACCCTGCGTGCTTTATCTTATGCTCAACACTATAGTCCCATGCCTTCGGGGTACATTTCCTCTTCATTAAATTACTGAAAGAAGATTATTGGTGCTTAAGTTATAAATATTCCAGCCTCACCATCTTAGGTAAGGATTCGTTTTATTGGCTTTTTGTTTGGCTAAAAGTTTGTGTAAGCCAAGAAGACATATTTGGGTATAAATTTATTCATGGGTGAATTATATGTTGAACACAATCAACTGTGACATGACTCCTTCATCCCATTGCCAGTTCGTTAATAGAAGAGGTTTGTCACTCACCTGTCACAGAAATAGCCGAATTTAAGGTTTATTAAAGATCTGGGGCTTTCTCATTGAAAATATAATTATTAGGTCATACTGATTGAGCAATGTTTATGTAAGCAGTATATTCTTTCTTCCTTTAAATAGTAATTTCAAACAGCTTCCTGTGTTAACGGCTTCGAGTGCTCTGAAATCTACTCTTTGTGGTGCTGCAGGGGAAGACGGTGAAGGGCTGGGGGTGGGAATGAAGGGGGGACTAAGCTCAAATGCCATTGTCTCACCCCTAACTCAGAGGGCCACTGTGCTTGTGTTGAACACTGGTTGCAGCTCAGTGTCAGGATAAGAAGTGGTCAGATTTCTGTGGCCAAATAATAAACACTCAGAAGTGTCTGTTTTCATGAGCAAGAACAATGTAAATGGAACTAAGACCATTCCGGAGCATCTTGTGCCTTCTCCCTACAGACTGGAAGGCAAGCTCAGGTGTGCACAGCTAACTGTGCACAGGGCAAGAACTTGCAGCTTCTAGCCTACAGCCCATATCACTGTCAGGGCAGTGAACATGACCTCAAGAGCGGTCACCGGTGGGGTCTTTGGGTGTGCCTGTGTTGGCCGAATGCCACGGTCTCCTGGTTTCTTCTACACTACTTTTTTCTTTATTTATAGGTAAAATTTTAATATGAGGCCCGAGATGTAAAGAATCACAAATAGGGCATGTATGCTGTGTTGTGACCAAGAGACAATGAAAAATATCTCCCTCAGAACCAAAAGCACCAGGAGGATCTAAATTGAGTTTCCAACCATTCTAAATAGATTAGTACCAACCCAGGAGAACAATGAACACTGGACAACATTTCAGTAACTAATTATGAATTATCCATGCATATTCTTTAAAAGTACCTATATACACATTATTAATGTTGCCTGGAGAAATGAGATCTTGTAGGGAAAAAAAAAACCAACATTCCTTTTGTAAAATACCCAACAGGATCAGCTTGTCTCTTTCCCCCAAACTGGGATTACAGACTGGAGCTCCAGTGCCTGACCTTTTTTTTTTTTTTTTTAAATATGGGTTCCAGGATTCAAACTCATGTCTTTTATGCTTGTACAGCAAATATTTTATTAAATAAATCACACTCTCACCTCCTCAAAAATTTTGAGAGTGTGGTAGGTAGACTAGCAACCTTTCTCATTGCTGTGACCAAATACTGAATAGAAGCAACTTAAGAGCAAAGAGGTTTACTTGGCTCAGGGTCTGAAGGGACACGGCCCTTTTTGACAGGGAAGGCAGGTCAGCTCGTAGCTCCAGGGTGGCAGGAGTGTGTGACAGCTTGTCCACCCCAGCTTGCCTGTTGAAAAGGGGGTTCGAACTTCATCCCGTGATTCTTTCTGATGGGGACGTTCTGCCATTCCTGAAGCCTGCCAGCTGCCTCTTCCAGGCAAAGAGAATAAGAGATAAAAAGCTGGGAGGGAGGAAAGCTGTAAAGATCCGGGCTCACAGAGTGTTCCCAAACCCCACAAAGGCCATTTCCGTAACAAACCTGCTCCCCAACAGGAGGGGAAAGCCACAATGACATTCCAGTAGGATTCCTAGGAGCTGGCAGATTCAGACGGGAAAGGGTTTTCAGGAAATTTGGGGACTTTCAAATCAAACTGAAAAAGCTTAAAACATCATCCAAACAGAAAATTGCACGATTACACCCTCTCCCCTTTTGTTTGTTGTTCAGCTGCTTTGTTTGTTTGTTTGTTTTAATGTTATTGTGATCATTTTCTACTTTTGGCAAAAAGAAAAGGAAAAGAAACAATTTAATTCCTACCGTAGAGGAGGCCATGGCTCCCCACTTGGTTGGTGTAGCAGGTTGGTTCCACACGATACCTTTGGCTTTGAGCCTATGCCACCACCTCCACAGGACAGACCACACAGGCCAAGGCAGCTGCACAGTGCTAGCCCTTTGGTTTACATATTACTAAGAAGCCTCTTGACCGGAAGGTCAGACACTATACCACAAGCCCAACCCATGCAACCTTTAAATGCACACTATAACAGAAGCCCTTTCTGTAGTGGCTACTATTGGGAGGTTACATAACCAGACCTCTGCTCCCACATAACTGTCAAGGGTTATTTATTATAGGTCAGTCATAACAGGTACGGCCTTAGAATCTCATGGCAAAAGAACGTCCCCAAATTACACCTGTTGAAATTAACTTTTTTCTACAAAATTCACATTATCAGTGCCTTTGAGTCTAGTCTTACAAGCATCCGAGTCAGGCTGCACAGCAGAATCATCTGCCTATCCATCATATTCAAGTTTTTCTTGTCTTTCTTCCTTTTTTCCTTATCAGTCATGGCCAGGATAGGAGCCTCACGGAGAACTGGAGCAACACAGCATTTTCTGAGTGAAAACACATATCTCAGAGGGAACTCCAGGATGACCCAAGTCAAACCCATCTTACCATGCACCATTTGACTTACTAGCTTAAACGGTGAGATGGGTTCGAGAGTGAGAAAAGAATTTCTTTCAGCAATTGAAAGGCATGGTCCTAGCATCTGAAGAACTTCACAGTCTGAAGACAGACATTTTGAGAGGCCCAGCTTTCCCACACTCAACATTTGCATAAACAGGAAGCCGTCTTTGACTGGTAGAATTAGCGAACCTCTGGCCTTCTCATTGTTGTCATGAGATTTTATTATGAAAAAATTAATTTATCTGTTATAAGAAATGCTTTTATTTATTAAAGTACACAATGAACCATAAATACAAATCCTGAGCGATTCATTGTTGATTTAAAAACCTGAATTAATGACATAATTAATAACTTTAATATAAAAAACGTGGCTGTCAGATGGGCACAACATCTAATCAATGGGAACAAATCTTTCTCTCTGATATTTAATGATTCTCTTGAGAAGTGAACCTAGAAAAACAACAGAGCCAATCAATGAAGCGTCTGCATAGATTGTCTCTTTTATCAGTAAGACTGAAAACAAAGGTTTTCCTTATTGTGTAAATTTCAACCATCGGAAATCAATTTTTTTTTCTACATAGAAGGAGGTAGCTGGATGTTGCAGGCTCTAATTTCTGCGCCATAAAATCCTGGCAGACTGGAGTATTGCTTACCATGACTTTTTGGGGCTACTAAATACGATGAAAATCAAGTCTGAAAATTCATGGTGTCCAAACTGGACAAGCAGGATACAAGCCAAAACGACTGCTGAACCTCACCAAAACAGGATAAGTCAGTCTTTCAAATTTTCCTGCCTCTGAAAATGGTCTGTCAGACACTCTAGGCTTTAGCTATGTTTTACCACAGGAAAATGTGTTGAAGTCCCGCCCTAACTCCCACGTCTTTGGAATGGAAGCTAATTGGGAAGCGGTGTTCACAGATGTAGCTGTTAAGTCAGGATGGGGCTTTAGAGGGGTGTGACAGCCCTAAGGAGCAAAACTGGGTGAGGAGGAGAAGAGGAGACTGTAGACATGCGGTGGCAGGCCAAGGGAGGTCAAGGGTGCAAGGTCGCCACTGGGAACCGGCAAGAGGCAAGAAGGGATTCAACCCGGAGTTCTACAGGAAGCAGAGCTATGCTCGCAACTTGGCTTGGCCCATTTGCTCTCTCCAAAACTAAGAACTAATAAACTTATATGGTCATTCAGCTTGTGGGACATCATCCTGCTAGACTTGGGAAGCTCATAGAGTCTGTGATCTGTGGTGCTCACTGATGCAAGGGAGAAGATCTAGGCAGGGCTGTGGCAAATAACAATGGCCAGTGAGAAAGAGTAAGATTTGACTTGAAAGAGGTGAGGGATAGTCCTTCCAGAGATTTAGCAAGGAGTTCTAGGCTTACTAATGACAAACACGGACATCCTAGATAGGAACCAGCCTTACTGTTTTTTGAGAACATGAAAGAGACCCTTGAATGGAACAGAACGAAGACTGAGCATATCCAAGGTCAGACACACAGCAAGGGATCCGGGTCCCTGATGGTGTGGAGCACTGAATGAGGCTGA
Source organism: Microtus pennsylvanicus (assembly GCF_037038515.1). Classification (NCBI taxonomy): domain Eukaryota; kingdom Metazoa; phylum Chordata; class Mammalia; order Rodentia; family Cricetidae; genus Microtus; species Microtus pennsylvanicus. Next base: position 67,810,799 of record NC_134593.1, read on the forward strand.
AAGACCAGAGAGGATTCTGAGCAGAGGAACAACATGGGATTTCACATAAAGGATTCTTCTAGCATGTATTTTTAAGATAAAAATATGATGCATTTTTTAAAAAAAATTCAAGCATTACAGAGGAGAAAACTGAAAGTCTCTCTCTTTGACCCAGTTTCACGGCTCGTTTACAATCGTTCTTATAAAAAAAACCAAACAAACCTGTAATCTGCATATATAATGTACATGCAGAATATCCTAGTACTTATTCAATTGTGACTGTATTGCTATGCTTCTTACATTTCCTTCCTTAAGCATGGATATGTTATGGTGCGAATATGAAATGTCCTCCACGGACTCATGCTAAAGGCTTGATCCCTGGCTGGTGGTGATATCTGGGAGGTAAAGGATGTTTAGGAGGGAAGACCTGGCTGCAGGAAGTCAGGCCCTGAAGGCCATATCAATGATGCTTATCCCTGTCTCTGTCTGTGTCTCTGTCTCTGCCTGTCTCTGTCTGTCTCCCTGCCTCTCTCTTCCACTCCCTCTCCCTTCCTATCCACCATGAAGTGAAGACACTTCTACACCCCATACCGACAACACCATGTTCTAGTCAAGTGCACAAGACCAAGCAGTCATGGACTGGGCCATCTGTAGTTGTGAGTCAAATAACCCGTGCCCCCATCTAAGCTGTTTTTGCTAATTGTTTCATGAGAGAAGCAACTTTCACAGCATCTAACTTAAACATAATTTCAAATCAATGTTTGCAAAACTACAGTGTTTTTTTACACGAAGTGCCCAGTGTCTACTTAGTACTGTTCTGAAGAATGCCTTGTTTTCTCACGACATTTTAATAAGCAGAGACTGTTATCATCCCTAGTTTCAGATGAGGACACTAGACCACAGAAGAATCAGTGACTTGTTAGAACTCACAAACCACCAACCTGGTCCATCCTCCAGAGCTTCTCTATGCCGCTATACCTCGTAGGCCAAGCTATGTCGTTGCATCTAAGAGTGTGTGTAAATTCTGGTGGAAAATTTTTAGCTGCAAAATGCACACTGAGCCTATTCGTGAAGGTATTTCTAGAGAGGATAGATGGGGTGGTGGGATGGGACCTGCCTTTCCAGAAAAGGGAGGTTAACATGCTACACAGATATAAAGTAAGATCGATACTGACAAATCAGAACAATGGGGGGAGGGAATATGGAATTTGGTAGTGTGGAAATGTAAACTCTGCAATGAGCTTCCAAATTGTCTAAATGGTTAGAAGACGAAAGAAGCCCGGGCCACTGGGAATTCAAAACATTTGTTTCGGAAGTTAAATTGAATGGAAATTGTAATTCTGGCCACTAGACAGAATTACCAGAAAAGTTAATGGGATCTTGAATTACATTAGTAGGAACAGTTTGTCTAGAATGAAAACAGCAGATATACGCTTTGCGGGCATGCCTACCGTGACTCTCTCTACTCGGAGTGTCAATGTTTTAAGAGATATATTGGCAAAATGAAGTTCCTCCAAGAGTGAAAAATGGGTCATTGTTTTATTAAAATAAATCTGTTGTGGGAAAGATGAACTTTAGCTATTTAGTGGAGCATCAGGTAGAGGTGTGTTTATATTTATGTAGTCACAGAGGGTGGAACTCCAACAAGTGGATTGGAATTATAAAGGAAGAATTGTAATTCATTTTTTAAGGTTATCTAATATGTCTAGCAGCTGACAGGCAGCTTTATGGGAGAGCGAAATTTCCATTATGGGAACACTCGAGCTGAAGTTCAAGTGTGTGTAAGTGGAGTAAAACACTGACTGAGCTCAGGTTATGGGGGGGGTTATTATGTGTGCCTTACGTGGGGTCAGGGTCTGCAGCTTCAGTTCGAGCCTTAGAATTGTGCCCCCTTCAAGAACTGGCTGCTTATTGGCTGTTGGTTGAGTCTGAAGGTGGGAGAAGAGCTTCTGCCAAATACAGGAGTGTGCCTGTGTCTCACAAGAAATGATCGTCTATTGTGTCTGTTAATATGGGGGAGAGAGAAGGAAAATAAGCAATCAGTGGTTCAGTGATGTGGGATTTCCCGCTGACTGCTGAGATCCTAAGGATGTAGATCTGGGGAAACTGACAAGGCTTCATTTGGGGAAAGGGGGATCCAGGCAGGAAAGAACCAGCTGGAATCCGAGGTGAAGAGTTTGGCCACAAGTGAAAGGGGAGCCTGGAGAGTAAACAAAGCAATGGAAGGTGAGGAGGGTGGGGGTTGCTACATGGGGGAGAGCAGAAGTCTAGCTTTGGGGAGCACAAATCTGGTCAAACCCAGATCTCTCCTGACGATAAGCCAGTTTCCCTTAGCATTATCTCCACCTTTACCCTGCCAGCACCGAGTTTGCCAGTCCTGGAACACAGGAGCACAGGCCTCTCCTTCTTCCTGGAGGATCATCCCTCCCCCTGCTTCCCTCACTCACCAGTCTGCCTCATGACATAAACAGCGGGTCTCTGGCCAGGCATCTTCTCTAGACAGACTCAGTCACTTTGTCGTCTGTGCTCCAGTGGCATCCTGTACATAATTCACATGCCTGCATCTACCATAAGACTATGAGCCACTCCAAACTAGGTACCATGATCTATTGATTTTTCTATCATCAGTGTCTTAAAGGAGCCAGGCTACTTAGAGATCAATATTTGTGTGATAAGTGCATGGTGCTGATGATTTGAACAAGAAATATCCCCTGTGAGCTCATGTGTTTGAAAACTTGATCTCTGGTTGGCGGTGCTCTTTGTGAGGTATGGGGTGGCTGGAACCGTGTCACTGGGAGTGTGGGTGGGAGTGATTGCCTTGCCCCATCTCCTGTTCACTTGCTCTGTTTCCAATGTGCGGATGACATTCAATCTGTTAGCTTCTTGAACCTGCCGCCATGACTTCCCCATCATGTTGGACTCTACCCCTCCGGATCCATAAGCAAAATAAACTCCTCTTCAAGGTGGTTTTGTTCATGTGGTTTAATCACAGCAGGAAAGTAGCTGGTTTCTATGAGTAGAAGGATGAATGAGGTACCAAGGCAGAGAAAGGCAGCATGATTGAGCTCATACTGTGGACGCAATGTCCTCTTCCTTCCAGCTAATCTCTGAGCCCTCTAGGGGACTGAGTAATCCCAGTGGTAGCGTTTGAGGTGTTTTAGGGATAGAGGACCAAGTGTACAACTATAAAGAATACCATATTTTCCATGAGTCTCTGACACCATATTTTATCTGATAAATACAATGGTTCACACTAAACACACACTACACACATGAAGAGATACAGGAATGTGCACACGAAAGTCTGTGTTTTTCAAGAGCACATCATTTTCCCTGATTCCAGATATCCAGAATTGTATAATCAGGTGCCACTCACCCAGAGGAGTCTGGCTTCACCTCTCCCAAGGACATCCTGTTTCCTTTGGTCAGTTTAGTCATACCTGTGCAGATGAAACAGCCACTTCCCCCTACCCTCTCCCAGCCTACTGTCTAATGGCCTTGCATTTCTCAGGGCTACTCTATCACTCCCTGTCATAGCAATGAAGGACAGGGTACATCCCTTAGGATTCCAGATTCACTCTTGTCTTCAGTCAATGGCTTTTCCTGCTGACTGGGTCTTGCTGTCTGTCCCCTGGCCATACTGGTCCTTCATAATCCCTGCTATAATATCACTTCCCTTCCACAGGAGACCACAGGTCCTACTATTTGAAACCTATCAGGACAGTCTGTTTGATGCTAGAGTCTTGCCAGGTGCCACAAATGCGTCCCTTGAGTTAGAGGAGGTGTTTTGCATGGGTTGACAGGACCCCGCCTTAGAAAATATAAACTCCAGACCCTTTGGAAACTCCTTACTGTGTCTTTCTCAAATTAGAGGGAGGACGAGAGAGTTGATTCTTTCCACTCTAATAAATCAACGTTAAAGAAAAGAACTGTGTTCAGGAATTAACATGAGCCATTTAAAACAATCCCTTTTTTAATTCTGGCGTTATTTTTCAGGACCATAGTGGATTCATCTGGCTTGGGTCTGAGCTCAGGACCACAGTAGATTCATCTCAGTGTCAGAGAGAGTAGAGACACAAGAAAGCTACTGACCCAGCGTTCAGAAACACATTCTCACTTCATACATGGACCCTAGCATGTCACATTTGTCGTTTGCCTGTTTGTGGGGCAGTGAGTGTGTGCGGAGACTAGGGAGCCAGCAGGGCCTGAGACAGGAAGAAGGTGGGACAGGGACGGGAATAGAACACGGGCTTGAGAGCGGAAGGGAACTGGGATAGACGGGTCTAAGTGGTCTCCCTCGAAGACAGAGGAGGAAGAAGGCAAGGGGAGGTGGACAGCTGAATCACGATATGTCTGAAAATTCTCTAAGAAAGTCTGCCACTTCGTATATAAATTAAATTTTTAACTTAAAAAAAAATCCTTTTCAATACTGAGAAACACGGGCCGTTGTCACCAACAGGAAACTCTTAGACCCTGTTCCGTGCTCCTCACTCTTGCAAGCACTGTTCTTTTCAAGGAGAAGCACACAGACTCAAATCTAAGCCCCGGTCGGAGGTGTAAAAAGATAGCAGATCTCTGGGAGAGGGATTACGGCACAGCACGAAATAACAAGACGGAGTGACCCGCAGCACCAAAGCCAGAGCTTCTGGGAATCAGTTACCCTGAGCCCACAGTGATCTTCTTACATCAAAAGCCCTTTCAGGACCAGCAACTTACCTGCCCTGCAGACTCTCTCCACCAGAGGATAAAGTGATTCCTCAGTACAATATCCTCTCTCTTTTGTGAGCGCTTTAGAGAAAGCTCAGGCTAGTGGTGACTCCGGGATTAAATGTCATTTTAAACAATACCTCGAAACCATAATGCAATCTTACTCCCAAATTCGAAATATTTGCTGCGGCCGTGAACACACCTGGGTCTCCTGGTCGCTGACGGAATGAATCTGGGTTTCTTTTCCTTTGCTTTCTAGCTTGTGCCTTGGCTGACTGAGTTGCAAATCAGTTGAATTTAGCCTTCTTTCCTGCTTTGTTTCTGGGCCTGGTATTTGTTTGTGCTTTATCTTTTCCCTACCTGTTAATAAAAAGAGTAAACCAGCCTGCCTGTGAGAGTATTGACGGTGGAAGAATGCGGGATTGTGTTGCAAAGAAGCCAGGGCCTGTAATGCTATCACTCAGCAGGACCGGGTCCCATCAGAAGGCGCATGGTGTGCCATGACGTAGCTGGTCTCTGACCACAAAGGCAGACTTTTCTCTGTGAATTAGACAAACCACACAAAAGGCAACAATAGCTGGCATAAACACCATTTAATACTATTCACGGGCTATTGAAGAGATGGGCGTTGACGGAGAGTCGCCGCAAAGCCAGGACATTGTAGTCAGATGAAAAGGGACCTAATGAACAGGAAGCATCGTATGAACGGGCTGACAGTAACCGTATAACAGCGGGATTGTGGGCTGGCATTTACCCCGAGGAGCTTTACAGTCGGAAAATAAAGAGAAATTGAAGCATAAGGGGTCCTCTTTGTGGGCACTTAAGGCCCATGAAGCGACACAAGAATCTCTACAATTGTCTTTCCAAGACTCCTCTGTGCTTCAGAGCATCGTGAAAAGGAAACATTTGGGGCGTGCTTGCTTATAGGATTCTATATCACCCGCTGGAAAACCCATCCAGAGAAACGAGGAAGTTTTCACAGCAAAACGAATCATTATATAAGCGTTCGCCTCGATTTTAAAACAGGAAGCATTTACCTTCGCTTCGGTTAGATTAGTCAAGCTACTTGATATTTCTGGCAGCCACAGATTCAAAGTGTTTGGAGCAGGGACTCCTCCTTTTTCATCAGGTGTAAAGAAGAAAATTAAGGAAGCTCTTGGACCTAAAATGCCTATCTTTAAAATGTGTATCCCTCAATCCAGTAAAAGCAAATCCGCACAGGCATGGTTCATAAGTAGGCACTTAATGTATTAATAATTCTGTTTTTTAAGCAAAGATTTAGTGGTAATCACTCTTTGGCACACCCTTCAGATGTGTTTAAAAGCTTACTGTATACATAAGATGCATTAAGGAAGTTTAGAAAGGAAAACACTAGGAGAGATTATGAGCTAGGACAAACCCTAGAATGCCCCAGAATGCCACTCTTCTGGAGAAGAAGGGGAAACCAGTCATACTCACATAACTAGCCATGATCTCTAAGGCCCAGACTCTTCATCCATGTCTTCTTTCTCATTTTGAATACAAATACTCTTAGTTTAAATATAGAAATAATCTCTTTGAGGGATGGGAAGATGGCTCAGTGGCTAAGAGCCCTTGCTATTCTTTTAGAGGACCCAGGTTCAGTTCCTAGCATGTACATGGTGGCTTCCAACTTTAATTTCAGTTCCAGAGGATCCCACACCCTCTTCTGGCCTCTCACACACACATGTAGGCAAACACTCATATACATAAATAAAAATAATCTGTAGTCAGAAGTTTCTGCCCCACCCAGCCCCACAGCCATTCAGTACCAAATAAACACAAAAAGGCTTATATTAATTATAAACTGGCCTATTGCTCAGGCCTATTACTAACTAGCTCTTATGACTTAAATTCACCCACAGTTCTTGTCCATGTGACTTGGTAGCTTTTCTCAGTGAGGCATTCTCATCTTGTTTCTTCTGCGTCTGGCTGGCGATTGACTCTCTGCCTTTCCTCTTCCCAGAATTCTCCTAGTCTTGTTGTCCTGCCTATACTTCCTGCCTGGCTACTGACCAATCAGTGTTTTATTAACCAATTTTAGGGACAAATCTTTACAGTTTCCTGGCAACTCAGGCCCAAAATAATCACACAGAAACTGTATTAATTAAATCACTGCTTGGCCTGTTAGTTTATGCATATCCCTAGCCCTTACATCTTAAATTAACCCATCTCTATTAATCTGTGCATCACCACGGGGTCATGGCCTCCTGGCAAGGTTCCAGGATGCATCTGTGTCCTCTGGCAGTTACACGGTGTCTCTTTGACTCCACCTTCTTTCTCTCAGCATTCAGTTTAGTTTTCCCTCCCAGCTCTATCCTGCGCTATCACAGGCCAAAGCAGCTTTTTTATTCATTAATCAATAAAAGCAGCATAAATACAGAAGGACTTCCCATATCATCTAATGGGCTCCCTACCTTACATGCTTGCTGAGAGAAGTTAAATGAACGAATGTGAATAAGTGCTTGCTCGTAAAACATCAGAGGATTTTAAGAAACATACCTTCAGTGAACTCTAGGACCATGGGAGTCATCTGTGGAGCTTTCAGAAAGGCTTACAGCTCTAATAGCAAGTGAGAGACTTGAACACCAAAGAGAGGTGGGCTGGATGGAAACCCACACATAAACGGTAGCAGTTCTCGGGGTTTCTCTCTGCACAGCGCAGGTCCTTTCCCAAGAGGCAATGGGAATAGCACCTCCCAAGATCTGCAAATGTCTCCTGTAAGAGCATGGTGGTGATGGCCACAGGCCGTGCGCAAGAAATCCAGCACTGTCTACACACTCTTCTCTTCCTCAGGCAGCATTCCCCTGCCTTCCCATGTGTTTTTCAAAAGTGAATCTAGGTAGGTCTGTTCCCAATATATCACATTGTTTCAGAGGTCTCATGGGTGTGGAGGAGCAGAAAATGGTATTTTCAAAAGATGCCTCTGCCCAGATGGCTCCCTTGTGAGCCATCTAAAGATGGCTTGGAGGGAAATGACCTTAAGATGGAGGAGCCTTTCTACCTCTCCTGAATCACCTCTCTGTGGGTCCCTTTGACTCTCTTATACAGGGGTCACTGGTGGTCAGCCAGTCTGCTTTTTGGGCAACAGACAGAGGGACTTTTTTAGACCAGTGAAAATTAACTAGAAAAAGCAGAAACTGCAGAATCCAAACCCAACCTGAAACCCCACATTTCGCCTGTAACTCCAGACAGCCATCTTCCCTTTGTAAACCTAGCCGATGGGTGATGTCATCAGCCAGCTCCTCCACCCAGCAGAAGGAATTATGGCAACTGCACCCCTCTGAATGGCAGGAATATCAGTGCCAGGCCTAGATACATAACCAACATCATGAATTCATCTGTTGATCACGTAGGTCAAGAGCATGGCTTCTCAAAAGCAGCCATTTAAGTGAAGCAAAGCACAGCACTAGCCCTCAGCCAGGGGGTCATAAAGCAGGGAAGAAAAGGTATACACGTTCATCTGTGAGCCAAGATCAAATTACCACAGCCAGGTGTTGTGTTTGAGTGTGAACTGTCCTCCTAAGGCTCATGTGGTTACCACTGGCTCCAGGCCCAAGAACTGTTCTGAAAGGCTATGGACTCTTTCAGGTGGGGACCTAGGTGGAAAAGTCGGTCACTGGACCCAGGGATTACTCAGTTGTGATGAGATGCCCATGGAAAGCAACTAAAGAAGGAAGGCTTTAGCTCGGCTCCTGATTTAAGGGTTCAGTCTATGACGGTGGGGAGGCGTGAAGACAGGCGCATGAGGCAGCTCACCCTCACTGCGTCTGCAGTCAGGAAGCCGAGAGAGAGATGAACACTCTTGTTCCTCTTTTCATTCACTTTGGGACCCTATCCAGCCGTCCACACTCAGGATGGGTCATCCTTTCCTAGCTAGGCCTCTCTGGAGTCACTGTCATAGACACATCTAGAAGTGTATGTCTGTGGTGATTCTGCATCCCATCAGATTGAGAATCAAGTTCACCACAACACCTGGGCAATCTGCTTCCTCCCAGCAGGTGTCCCATGCAGACATCCTGAAGACTATTGTGGACTCCAGCTTCCATCAAGGCTCCTTTCCCATGACTAACCGTCAGGGTGAGGTTCTGGTGATTGTCTTGTCCTTGAGATTCTCATCCCTATTCCTCCCCTCTAATCCCCACCCCCGCTGTCCACTGTCTAATGTGAATCTCTTGTTTTCACTCTGCATGAGTTCTCAAGTTGGGATCCCTCAAGAGGCCACCTCTGCATTGTCCTTCTTCCTGGAAACCTCACGTCCCCTCCGTTCTTTATGAGCATCCCCGGGTGCCATGCACAGTTTGTACTCTGTCTTTCCTCCTCGTGGCCACCTGCTTCCTCCATCTCCATGAGGAGATGGGCTAGCTATGCCAGCTGAGAGTTTCAGTAGGATGGCCGAAGCTCTCTCTTTCCCATTTGCCATGGTGTGACCCTGAACACGGCACTCACAACTCTAACCATTTCACACGATAAGTGTGTGTCAATTGGCTGTTCCACGTAAAACACCTAGCTGTCAATAACACATTTCTGCAAGGATGGTCAAATGTGAGGATGCTCACACATTGCTGTGGGAATGTAAGCTAGGAGAGCCACGTTGACACCCATCTGGAAGTTTCACAGAAAACATCACATGCCTGAGCCTATATTCCTAACCTTCTACTCACGAGAGCATGAATGTCTCAGTGGTTTATTTGTTATTATAGCCAAAAGGTGGGAGTAATTTAATGTCCATGAACCGGAGACAGAGAAGCATAAGATGGTATAGTTACATGATGAAATGCAAGAGGAAAGAAACACGGATACAGGCTTTGTCGTGGGTGAACCTCAAAAGCATTGATTACTGAAAATGCAGCTAAGTGAAAGAAGCTCAGGCTGTTTGCACCCTGTGTGGATATGTGGGGGAAATGTCCCCACAGAGAGTGCAAAAGCCAAAAGCAGGTGAGTGGTTGCCTGGGTCTGGGTGGGACCAAGGATGGACGGCAGGCAGACCCATGTATCTCTTCGAAGAGAAGGACATTTTCTACAACAAGATTGTGGTCATATTTGTACAGCTCTGATCTAATGAAAATTTTCCCATTGAATTGTTCATTTATCATGTTGGTTATGCGATATGGCAGTTATACCTGTTTTAAAATAGCACCTCATTGGAGTGCTGTCCAGTATGGCTGAAGCATGAGTGCCGTAGCCTCCCTGCGAAGGTGCTGTGTGCTGGCACTGTGGGCCAGCCAGCCACCGTGCTTGAACGTGGTTGGCACCCACAGGAGGAGCAGGAGTCGTCATCTTCTGGCATTAGAATACTGTGCTTTTTAAAAAAATCTTTATAAGACTGCCTACTATCTAAAATAAAATATCCCCAGACATTGGATATAAGATTATACTTTGAACGCCGGGCGGTGGTGGCGCACGCCTTTAATCCCAGCACTCGGGAGGCAGAGGCAGGCGGATCTCTGTGAGTTCGAGACCAGCCTGGTCTACAAGAGCTAGTTCCAGGACAGGCTTCAAAACCACAGAGAAACCCTGTCTCGAAAAACCAAAAAAAAAAAAAAAAAAAAAAAGATTATACTTTGAAAGAAACAAACAAACAGGCAAGAATCACTGCACTGTGGGCTTGTCCAGGAATCCTGGGAGACCATGAGGTGCCTAGACTTGCCTGAGGGGCCTGACTAACTGCATGCAGCCTGCCTTGAAACATGAGTTGGATTTGCATAAGGAAACCCTACTTCCTTTGGCCAACTCTGCACCCCTCTGCCAGATTCATTTGGTTTGCCAAAAGCATCTCCACAGGGTGCACCAAGGCAAACCACCTCATACCTTGTGCAAGTCACTTCAATTTGTCAATTATGAGGGTGCATCTAATAAATCTCAATTAGTCATCAAACCACACTGTTCTACCTAGAGACCTAGAGACTGGCAAACTAGCAACCGTAACAGACAAATGATCTTGCAGCGAGCTTTCTTGCTGGACTTTCTTGGATCACCAGCCCCCAAATATCAACACGGAGACTTATTATTAATTATGAATGTTTGGCCTTTAGCTGTCCCCAACAAGCTGTTATAACTCAAAATAGCCTGCTTCTGTTAATCCATGATCTGTCACGTGGCTGAGTTACCTCTACTCTGTACCGCATGTCCATCAGACCTTTTTTTTTTTCCAGATTTACCAGTAAAAAGCAAACCATCCAACTTCTTAAAGAGTCTCTCTGGCCTCTCACCAGGGCAATTTGGTCCCTAGGTTCTCCTTCCTTGTCTTCTCTCTCCCAGGAAACCTATCTTTCCTGCCTTGCCATTGGCCACTTAGCTCTTTATTAAACCAATCAGAAGGCACCTTAGGCAGAGACACATCTTTCTACTGTGAACAGATATACTGCAAGAAGAACTGACTGCTAGTGTCTCTATTTTATTTTTATCCAGGCTTTGGCTGCTGTTTTGTTTTTTGAGAGAAATTGTCAGTATGTAGCTCAGGCTAGCCTGGAACTTTCTAGGTAGAGTTCTGTCTACCTCTGCCTCCAGAGTGCTGGAATTAAAAGCACTCACCACCATACCCAGCTCATTACCCCCCACCCAATATTTTTGTTCTCTAAATTAAAAGAAAAATAATGTTAACCCTAAGCTAGGCATGATGACACATGCCTCTAATTCCAACACCCGAGTGAGGATAGGTTGAGGCGGGAGGATAGTTAAGTTTGAAGCCAGCCTGGGCTACATGGCAAGATTCTGTTTTAAAAATAAGAAGAGTAGAAATAGTAACTCAATGTTACCATATCAGAGTTACATCTTTGAGATCACCTCCCGTGGACTTAAAGCACAGTAGGAATGTATTTTAAATATAACCAGAAAGCACATGCGCACACATAAGCAGTAGTTGCCATTTATAAAAACCGATTCAAGAGGAGAAATAAACCACTCCAGGGGACCATCCTTTAGATCCTGACTTGAGCTGGCCTGCGAATTTAAATGGGCGACTGAGTACAAAGTTTTGATTGTGTTTGACCCTCGTCCTGGGCCTTGTGTTAGGGACACAGGTTTTCATATCTTTTGCTTAGACCATCACAGATCTCTGGCCAGCACTAACTGCCCCGCTGGTAAAGCTGGCACTACGTTCCCTTCTGGGGCCCAATCAGGCCAAGGCAAAGCCCTTCTGCCACTGAGGAAGGGCGGAGGCAGAGAAGCAAGATGCCCACTCCCCTGGGGAGTTCGCTCCAGAGCGGCCTCCAGATGGGCCGAGCTGGCTGGCAGCTTTCTTGTGGCCTGTGGGAACTGTGTGATCTCATGGTTCTGTGAGCCGGGCGACAGCACTGAGGGGCTTTATTTTCCTGCACCTGCCCAGCGAGCAACAGCATTGATTTCGGCTCCCAGAAGTCCTCAATAAGGAGAGCTGTTCACGGGATACGCTGCCTTTTTTATCACCCAGGAGGAAGAGTCCATGAGTTCGCTGCCTCTAGAGCGATAGATAAGTCATAAAACTTTCCTCTTATCTTTGTTTTCCAGGGCATTTATTTTTGTAAGATGTCACCCAGATCAGAAACCCACACACAGCCTTTGGCTCTGGATCTGTGAAGATCGTGACAGCGTAGTGTCGCGATTAAAGAGATCCCGGCCACAGACTGGGAGTAAATCTCTCATAAACAAAAGAAGCAATCAACAGGGCCGTAAAGCATGATTTACCCCCTATTTTTCAGGGGACCATTTCTTTGGGAGAGGGGCAGCATCTTTTACTAATAAATGATATGATGTTGTCACTATGACTCACAGAACCAGAATACCAGGAGAGACTTTTGCGACCAGGTCACTCTTGACCAAGACCTTCCTCAATGGTCAACTTCTTATTTCCTCTGCAGGGATATCTTAGAGAGAGTCTCCCCAAACTCACTCGACACAATGCCTCAGGACTAATATTCTCAGTTGTGTCTGCTTTGTCCGCCAAGATCATCCCCTGCTCTAGTTTGAACGCTGAATATCTTCCAAAGCCGGTTGCACTGATGGAAACTGGCAGAGCCTTGAGGAGGAGAGTAACACCTAGCAGGAGGCCCTTACGTCATCAGAGACATGCCCCCTCTGTAGGCTGAGGCAGTTTGTTTCCTGGCTGCCCAGAAACCAAAATAATCACACAGAAACTGTATTAATTAACCGATTAGCTCTAGCTTCTTATTGGCTAACTCTTACATATTAATTTAACCCATTTCTATTAATCTGTGTATCACCATGTGGCTGTGGCTTACCAGCTAAAGTTTTGGTGCCTGTCTCTAGCAGGGCTAAATGGCTTCTCTCTGACTCCACCCTTCTTCCTCGCAGCATTCAGTTCTGTCTTCCCCGCCTACCTCTGCTCCACCCTGCCATAGGTTCAAGTCAGCTTTCTTTATTAACCAATGGTATTCACAGCATACAGAGGGGAATCCCACATCATCTCCCCTTTTCTGTTTAAATAAAAAAGAAGGTTTTAACTTTATAACATAGTAAAATTACATATAACAAAATAGTTATCAAGCAAGAATTACAGTTACAATATTTATATTTACTTTATCTTTCATCACAACTAAGGAAAACTTTAATTATAACTATAAATTCTTCAATCCTATCAAAGACTCCAGAAGGATATAATATTACCTAAATAAACAATAAGTTCATTGTAAGCAACGTCCAAAATTCTATAAGTGATAGAGACATCTCACTGCCTGGACAGTCACCCAAAGTTCTTCTGGACCATTGGGGCATCCATCTTTAGCCTACTGGCCCATAGTATCCAACAGACCTTTCCATGAAGCAGGAAATTTCAAAGACAGTTCCTCCTATATTGGCAGTTTGTCAGTCAACTTTCTTCTGTATCCTGCAGAATGTCTGGCAGACTCTTTCATGAAGCAGGAACCCCGAAGAATCATCTGACCTTTCGCCAAGTTCAGCAGTCATTTCTTTGTGAGTCTTGCACGTCCAGTTAAGCAGTCCAGGCAAGAGCAATTTCTTTCCCAAATGGCTAGCAAACTCCATAAGGAGCCTCTTCAATGTCCATCTTCCTTTAGAAGTAATTGGTGCTGCCAGGTGTAGATGTGTCTCATTGTCATGAAAAGTCCCAAGATCTTAAACATTTTAAATGCCATAATCTGAAGGTCTCTGAAAGATTTGAAAAATATCTAACTAAAATATATCTCTATATATCTAAAAAAACCTAACTAACATGACTACAAGCTTGACTATTATACATGATTTTCAGTTTACCTATATTTATTAACTATACATTACATTTTAAAATGAGATGCATAGACACAATACCGTAATCAGGAGCAGAAATACACATATAACAAAATTGAGCTAAAATTTGTATCAATAAACCAAGATCCATACCCATGCAAATCTCTATAGCATATCCTCCTTTAAATGTAAACAAACATTTATAAACAATATTTGGAGATTTGGGCATAGTTCTCTAGACTACTTCACATCACCCCCCAAAGAGTATTAGGGACCCCCTGATTTTCTCTTCTCTCTTGCTTTCTAACCAAGATGCTAGGGTTCGCTCCGCCACACAAAGGGAGGGGCCCAAATCAACCCCTTCTCTTCATGTTGACTGTATGGTGTATTGGTTATAGTAAAGGAAATCTAAGATCCTTTGAGTTTTGCTTAATTAAAGTTGGATTTCTTCTTGAAGCTCTCGGCATGTGGAAGCTCCTTCAGCCTCTACCTCCTGGATTACTTTATACGTGAACACAGTTAACACACATCTTTGTGGTAAGGGGATCCCAAATCACTAGTCTTCTACGTGATTGTTTTCTGGTTACTGTAAGATTAGACAACTTAATAAGAATTACAATATTATTTGCAACAGTCTCCATCCAAGAATATGTGTTCTCTACGACTCCAAACACTGCTCAGAAGGGACTAGTCCCGCCAGAGGAATGGCAGCAAGGTCTGCAGGGGGACAGCCCGAATGGTAAGTAAATCCATAATCTATGAAGACTTCTTTGGGCAAATATTTCCTTCTATGTCCCTGTGGGTCCCGAATGGCATGTTTAGAAAGATTCAGAACAACCTGAAGCCTCTCCCTCACAGGAGAACTCTGGGCCCTGGCAGGTCTTACTTCTCTGACTCCTCCTACCTCAACGCATTGTGAGAACAGTGAAAACAGCTGCCCAAGTTCCCCTTACTCAGTCGCTGCTCACAAGGCTGCACTGCCCTCTGCGACCCTGGGCTGCTTATTTTTGCGGATACGTTCCGACGAGGCTATGTAAACGCCAAAAAATCCAGCTAAAAGGGGTATGTGAAATTCAAGCAGGCAAATCTTAAAATATAAATTCTTTGATGTTAAAAAAAAGAGAGAGATTTTCATTTGAAAAAACAGTTAACTGTACAAGAGTGTATACCAGCAGTCTCCAGGTGCCCGAAACTACCCTCTGCAGAGCTGGAGGGAAGGTGTTGTGTTGCAGATTTTTCTCAACTCTAAAAGAAAGTGGCTAAGCTTGTTAATATTTACTGTTGAATGGCATACACCTGTGCCGTACCACACACATGAGCAAGGGGTGAGAGTGTGTGCTTGGATTTCCTCAAATATAAAAGAAAATTACTTAAAAAAAAACCTGGAGTCCTCTCCTCTCGTTTAAAATATGTTGATAATTAATTTATTAAAATAAGTCACAATTTCCATAAAACAGAAATACTTTAAAGATGGTCTAAGATTGTGTCAATAAAAAAACACCAGATTTAGCTTTAGTGTTCACTTGATTAACCATTCTAATGGTTTGATTAAGTAGATGTCAATTCTCTAATGAAAGTGAAAATTACTTAATTTATGTAACAGGAAAAATAAAATTATATTTTAGTCATTATGTAACCTAATTTGAAACCATTAATTTAATTTTTCTATTTTAGCATTGTTGATATAATCACAGCAGTTCTGTGAGTCAAAATAATTTATTCCCTAAAGATTGCCATCAGTCCTTAATTTAAGACCCGAAACTTTGAAACTGTTTGATGGAAAGATCGACAGAACCTTTCAGACTTCAGTAGCATGGGGAATAATCCAAGAATTGACACCGTGACTTTATAGGAAGTGAAAAGCTCCTGCCCAAGTCACCAAGTGTGGTGTGCAGGCCTTTAATCCCAGGACTCGGGAGACAGAGGCAGGCAATCTCTGGGCTTGGTCTACAGAGCAAGTTCTTTCCAGGGACAGTCAGGGTTACACAGGAAACCCTGTCTGGAAAAGCAAACAAACGAAACAATCAAATAAACAAACAAACTTCTGCCCAGCAAAGGAAGCATTGACCAGAATAAAGAGACAGCCCAGAGCCCTGAGGGGAAAACCTTTGTCAACTACACATTAGATGAGGGACTGATATCTAGAACATATAAGGAGTTGGAAAATAAACACAAAAATATCCTGCCATCAACAAATGGGCTGATGAACAGGATAGACAGTTCTCAATGAAGTAACAAATGGCCAGCGAGTGGCTGAGAGGGTGGTCAAGGCTCTTAGACATCAAGGAAGTTGCCCATGAGAACTGCGCTGAAGGCCAGTCTGTTGGCTCTCCCAGTTAGAGTGGCCGTCAGCCAGAAATCAAAGGCCAACATGCACTGGTGCGGGCGTGAGGGAAAGGCACCATTCGTTGCTGGAGGGAAGACAAATTGATGTGGCCACTATGAAAAGCAGCAGAGAGATTTATCAAAAAATAGGCGCAGAATTACCACACAACCAGCTCCCTTTTCTGGGTGCAGACACAACGGCTCTAAATGAACATTCACAGAGATCCTTAGATCCACGTTCATTGCTGTGCTCTTCACGATGGCCAGGAGGCTGAGATAGCCCAGCTGCCTGCCAGCAGATGAACAGATAAGGGCAACGTAGTATTTGTACAACAGCATGTTATTTAGCCATAAAAAATTCAAACTATGACATTTTCAGAAAAATGAATGGAACCGGGGCTCTTTGTGCAGAGCTAAATAAACCAGATTTAGAAAGAGGAACACCACACATGGAGCCTAAATTAAAAACTGTGTGTGTGCATTTGTATGTGTGTGTGTGTTCATGTGTGTGTGCATGTGTGTTTGTGCATGTGCGTATGCTTGTGCGTATGCTTGTGCATATGCATGTGTGTGCATAGACGTGTGCATGTGTGTGGTGTGTGTGTGTGTGTGTGTGTGTGTGTGTGTGAGAGAGAGAGAGAGAGAGAGAGATCAAACTAGCAAAGGGATGGTGAGAGAAAGAAGGAAGTCTTAAACGAGGAGGGAAAGATGGTCCTGAAATACTTGTGACATGAAGCAGAGGGGGACTATTTGGGGACTAAGGAGAGGGCCGTAGGAGAGCGGGATGGATCAGGACACAGTATTTTGGCAATACATGTGAACACCCCACACTGGGACACATTACTTGTATGGTAGCTTTAAAAGTTAATCAAAAATTAATACTAAGGATGCTGTCGGTGGCCTGGAGGGATGCTTTTGTTCAGTCTGAGCAGGCTCGTGGCATCGTCATCAGACTGGCTCTTTGCAGGCATGTCATCCTGTAACTCAGGGTGTTACAAACCTCCACCATGGACCGGGTTTCTGGGATGTCTGGAAGCCCTCCGTGATTTTCATACCTCTCTCTGTCTTTGCGATGGGGAGGGTGACATGAAGAAGCAAAGAAGTATCTTGTTTGAAAGAAGAAAGCAGCAAAAGCGAAACGTTAGAAAGAAGGAGCTAAACGTGAAAGTGTGTGGGAGAGGCCTGGGGGAGGGACGTGCCGGGCGTGGACGCGCCGGGCATGGTTACTGACAACCATGCACACAGTCCATTTCCCAGACAGTTACTCTGCAGAGATGGTAATATTTTAGCCAATTATCCTCAGAATGGGGCAGTTTCCTGCAATATGATGGGGGAAAAAAACACTTCAGAATCAATGAATTTGCAACATTCCATACTTAAAGAGCCATACACAGAGAGACACATATACAGTAACACACACACATACAGAGAGAGAGGCACACACACACACACACACACACATCACACCAAGAAAGCCAAAGACCTCGATTCATTCTTTTCTGATTCTGTTGAATGTGTTATGTTAGTGGTAACAATCGCTTTGTCCATATTTAATGAGTGATCACCAGTTTCCTTCCTTCTGTACCATTCTGAGACGTTCTGAGACGCACGGTTTCTCTCTTGGTTTTCTTTTAAGGACAGCTTCAGGTGGGAGGTAAAGAGAGGCCGGGACTGCAGAGAAAGAAAATCCTGAAGGGTCACCGAGCTTTGCCATCCTTATTTTTACCTATTACTCTGAAGCACCAAATACCAAAGGGAACCCAGCGCCAGCTTGACTGTCACCTGGAAATTCTGTGAAGGAGCTACCTGCTTTGAATCCTAACGAGAAAAACCAAAAGACTCCCTCACACTCCTCGGGAAGATGAATAACATAAGTGGCCTTCTCCCTAGGAAAAAAAATCTAATTATTTGTGTATAGATTTTTTTAAAGGTTGGTACTGAATACCCAGAAATATATTAGAATCACATTTACCTGCAATAGGAAGAGTGAAGGGAAGTGGTATTCTGAGACAAAAGGCCAACTCTGGAATGCAGGAGATGATGATGATTACAAACACAGGCTTGCAATAGACAAGTATCTTGAGGTACCGACAGCATCCTTGTCCGCAGAGGAGAGGGACACTTCAGAAGCTCCCACTCACATGCACTGTCCTTTCCCTCTCCTTCTCCTTCCAGAATATCTTCTTCCATTGCCGGCTTAATGTAAAATCTTTCTCTGCATGATGACAGTGTTGCTGTTAGTGAATCGCTACTAATCTATACTAAAGACCGGCAACTGCTCAGATGCTTTTATTGCTAACATCAATATTTATAATGAGAGAGAATGGTAATATAGTATCATTGTAAAAACATGAACCTGGGATGCAGAAAAGCTTGGCTTGGAACCCTAAGTGCATAATTAACAGATTGATATAGTTTATTTAAACCGGCCAGCTCTGGTTTTATATCCGCAAATGTGGTAGAAGTCCTGCCATTCAGAGTCAGGTTTGAATTCAGAATGAAAGGTACACATCACCGTGGAAGCGCTCAAAAAATGGTCACTATCATCCCCTTCACAGATTTTTGTCTACCTTTTCATCCTCGGGTTAGAATGCCAAAGAAAATGACATATTCAAACTCAAATTTTTTCTAACTTTATGAACTCAATAATTATTTTATACTCATCCTAGCAAAACCCCCAAATCGGAGCCTGTGGAGATGGAGCAGTGGGTGAGGGTGAGATCCTGAGCGCAGAGCCAAGCACCTGAGTGAAGAGTTAGAGACGGTGGTCTGTGTCTGTGTCAGGGCCAGGACGGGAAGTGAGGACTGGAGTGGACACAAAAGAGACAGGCTCGCTGCAGACAGTCTAGCCAGTCTCAAAAATAAAACAAAATAAAATAAAACAGGGAGGAAATAGATGGCATTGACCTCTAGCGTCCACATACACACAAACACATACACACACATACACACATACATACATACATACATACACATACATACACATACATACACACACATACACACACATACATACACACACATACACACACACAAACACACACATACACACACATACACACATACACACACATACATACATATACACACACATACACACACATACACACATACACAAACATACACACACATACACACAAATACATACACATACACACACATACACACACATACACATACATACACACATACACACACACAAACACACACATACACACACATACATACACATACACACACATACATACACATACACACACATACATACACATACACACATACATACACATACACACACACAAACACACACACATACACACACATACACACACACACACATACATACACATACACACACATACACACACATACACACACACATACATACACATACACACACATACACACACATACACACACATACACACACATACATACACATACACAAACACACACATACACACACATACACACACATACACACACATACACACACACATACATACACATACACACACATACACACACATACACACACATACACACACACACATACATACACATACACACACATACACACACATACACACGCACACATACACACACATACACACACAAACACACACATACACACATACACACACATACACACACATACATACACATACACACACATACACACACATACACACACACATACATACACATACACACACATACACACACATACACACACACATACACACGCACACATACACACACATACACACGCATACACACACATACACACACATACACACACATACATACACATACACACACATACACACACACATACACACGCACACATACACACACATACACACGCATACACACACAAACACACACATACACACATACACACATACACACATACATACACACGTACACAAACATACACACACATACACACACATACACACACATACACACACATACACACACATACACACACATACACACACACATACACACACATACATACACACACATACACACACATACACACACATACACACATACACACACATACATACACATACATACACACATACATACACATACACATACAACACATACACACACATATATACTCATACACGCATGCACACACATACACACATATATACTCATACACACATGCACACATATATACGAGAGAGAGAGAGAGAGAGAGAGAGAGAGAGAGAGAGAGAGAGAGAGAGAGAGAGGGAGGGAGGCACACATTCAGAAACCTCCCGTGTTGGTTAGTTTTTTTGTCAGGTTTACATAAGCTAGAGCCATCTGAGAGGAGGGAACCTCAACTGAGAAAATATCCCCATCAGAGTGGTCTGTAGGCCAGACTGTAGGACAGTTTTTAAAACTGGTGATTGATGTAGAAGGGCCCAGGCCATTGTGGGTGGTACCATCCCTAGGCAGGTGGTCCTGGGGATAAGAAAGCAGGATGAACACGCCAGGAGGAGCAAACCAGTAAGTAGTGTTTTCCCATGGAATCTGCTTTCATTTTAGCTGAGCTCCTGCCCTGATTTCTCTTCATGACGGACTACAATAATAAGCTGAAAGAAGCCCTTTCCTCCACAAGTTTATTTTCGTCATGGTGCTTGCCATAGCAATAGAAACCCAGCTAGGACACTCTCACACATGGGGAAAAGTCATGAAAATATCTGATACATGAAATCCAATGGAGACATTTCTTAAGGAAAGCCTTTGGGGATTTGTTACCCCAGCACAAAATACACGTGAGACATTACTCAGCCCGCCCGTGTCCCAGTGCAAGCTCCCATTTCCAGAGTTCATGACCAGGATATTTACTGTCCTTGCTAAGACTGGCCGGCTTGGAAGGGAGCGTGGGTCACGTGCAGAAAGTGAGAGCTGCTCGCCCATGATAGGGATCATTGGAAGCGGTAGGTTTTCCCAGAGACTGGTTGGTTAATGATTGAACGTACGAGATGTCAATCAGGAGCAAGCCATTTGTTTCCATGAATCCTTCCACTTTTGTAACCCGGAGGCTTCGCTTGAATCCCGTCTATTTAGGGAGAGTCCAGGGACAATGAATGAAGAGCACTGACATTTTCTTTTTCACCTCCTGGAGGGTTCACATTTTTCAGGAGAAGGTGACTTCAGTGTGAGACTCACCCTTCTTAAGCCTTCAGAAGCAAGTCCCCTTGTTTAAAGATTAGATTATCCGCCTTCCATTGTTTTCCATTAGGTTTTGCTTCCTTTCTCCTTTTTTGAGGAAGGCCAGCTCACCATTTTTAAAGGGTGATGGACCATGTCGGGATTTAGAGAGTGAAAGGAAGGAGATCGGTTTGGATTTTCCCGCTCCCTTTGTGTGCTCTAAAGCTCAATAAACTTCGAATGGCGGCGGTGCAGGTAAAGGGGTTGCAGGAAGCCTTTGTGCCCTTAGAAAACCCGGGTTTCAGTTGGATTACAGAAGCAGGCAGGAACGAGGGGGAAAGTTCAAACAGCACTTTCGCTCCATGCAGTGTCCTGGGTGTGTATCAGTCAGATTTCCGTGCAGTGAGACTCGGCCTGTTTAAGTATCAATTTAAAAAAAAATTAGAGAACACAATATAAGCTATCAAAAAACAGGATGAGTTTGTTGTAGCCCGTACAGGTCTGTGCATCTTTTATATTCAAGCCTGTGGAGTTATCTGAGTTCTGAATAAATTAATTGTCAAGGTGGTACAAGGACTCTGTGTGGAAGAGTCAGCCCAAAGTGTTAATCTTCCTGCGGTATCTGGTGTGTGTGTGTGTGTGGTGGGGGGGTTAGCTGGGGGATGGTGTGTTTAAAAGACTCTAAGTGAAAATTTGGAGCTAATTTCAGCACTGCTGTGGAGATTCACCAGGACTTCTTTGCCCTTGTTTAGTGGGTGGGCCTTGTGTACAAAGTAAGTCACTAAAATAGATTGGTCAAGGAGACTGTGTGTTCACTTTTGTGTGTTTATACAGCACATGGGAATTTCTTTAGTCTATGCCTATAATATGAAGCTAACCAACATTGGTCAGCCAATATTTATTACCCAGTTAAAATGTCCTACAAGAATGGAGTAGCCACTCAAGGGTTAAGATATTGATTTAAAGTTCCCTGTTTCAACTGGTTGGCCCTGTGGAGAAGCTGGAGGGAGGTTGTGAAGGACACCACCAACCATGGGGTTGGTAAGAGACTTGGATTTCAGACCCCTTTGTGGAGATCATTCACCTTTTAGAATACTTTTACTCCTGGGCTCTTCACCTATGGCTGCCTTCCCCTCTCAGAGAGGTGGGCAAATCAGAAATAACTAAGAAAAAAATGTTAGGAGAGGTAGGATCTCATGACCAAAGTCCAGCAACAATCGGACAATGGATGGTATTCTCACTTTCCTGTGACTCTCCAACATGGCCAGGGACATGCCATGTCGTCATGCGCCATCAGACGGCCGCTGGCCCCCACCACCCTTCCTCCTCATTCCTTTTCGTTTGGGTCCACACATATAACAAGGAGGATGAATGACTCCGCATGACGACAACATTCTCCAAACACGGGCAGACTTCACCCAGTGCGAAGGCTGTGCTTTGCAAGTTGTTGGTGTAGCTAGTAGACAGCCATCATCTACTGGAGACTTTATTCCCACAAGGTTGCAAAAATTCAAATTCAAATGATGTGCCCATAATAAGGTGTCTGCGGTGAAGCATTCTCGGTTTCTTCATTGCAAAATAGAACAACACCTTTGATGTGGGGTGATCCTTGAGAACTAGGTGAACCCCATAGAGCAGTGGACATCAAAAGACACCAAATCTGCAGACTGCCAGCTTTATGTGACCCTAAAATTTTGTAATTAAGTGTTTTTATTTGTCTAGACACAGTCACCTGCTTAAGTGCAAGAAACACTTTCTCCTGATACTCAAAGAACACATTTTTGCAATTAAAAAAAATTATCACAGCTTGCTATACAATTGCAGCCACCAGGACTGGGTTTCCTTAACAATGCCTGTAGTTTCCTTCTCTCTACTGCTTCGTCAATGACAATACATCTTTCCATCGGAGTTCCCAGCATGCTGCTTTCTGTAACACATCTTCCGATTAGGAGCAAGTTTGTTGGCTCATTAATACAGAAGTTACATATTGATCTAATTAAAACGTTTTGAGTCAGGACAACAATAATAATGGGATTAATTATTGCAATTTGTGCACCAGGAGTAGATACATAAATAGGTAAGCTTTATTCTTTTTTTTTTTCAGTATTGCAGTGGAAAATGAATTTCAGACATTAGGACCTGGGAGAGTCAGGCGCTTGGCTGCCTGGTGAAGGCCCCTCCCTTAGTTCTGGCCAGCAGCCCCGACATCCCTGCACAAAGTAATCACAGATCACAGCATTTAATCACTGAAAACAAGCACCCCAGAGGACAGCGGTGTCAATATCCCACTCTCTCATTATCTGTTTGGATTGCACATCCACACTGTCAGATAAACAGAGTGGAAAATTAAGATTAAAAATATGGTAATTTCATTTCAGGCAGCAGGCACCACTCACTGCCCCTATTATGCTATTGATTACCTCTGAATTCAATTTTTCTTTCAATGCAAACTTTAATCTGTTTGCTAGCCAGCAATTCAACTCCCCAAGGGCTATTTGAGAGTAAGTAACCATTTAATCTGATGCTAACTGAAAAATCACCGTCCTTAATGAATTGTGTAAATCATTCAGCTCTAAAGCACCTTTGACTTCTATTTCATTTTTTATTTTCCACTCAATATAGGGAAGGATCGGCATGTGAATAATTACAAAGTAGCAAGTATTTTTACATAGCGCAAATATGATAAAAACCCTATTATAGCGGGGCATGTGTAATGAACAGTACTTTTTAATTTCAAAATAGCTATTCATTAAAAAAAGAATGGAAGATTAAAAAGAGAGGCTCAAAGCTCCAGGTAAAAGTTGATAGACATTGTAATTACATGGTTAATTTCAAAGATTTATATGCTGTTATGATTTAAAAGGAATTTTTATGACCTGACATTTTCATTCGAGAAGATTTTTTATTTAAAATTAATCTTCGAGCTCCTGCTCTTAATTATTTCTTGGCAAGCGATAAATGGGAATACAAAAAAAATGCCCTATATCAAATTTTAAACTGAATAAATGCATGCGAATTTTCCAACAGCAATAAAATGGCTTTTACTTATTTGAATTGCTTCACGTGGAGATTCCAGGATGGGAGAATTTGTGGAAATGAGCACTGCAAATTATTGGCCCATTTAAGGGAGCAGCGATCTTAGCTGCCACACAGCGTTTGTGACACTTGAAACTATCAGATGGCAGAGAGGGTTTTGCTCGGTCGATTTGATTGTGTTTGAAGTCGGCCTTCGGAGTTTTCAACAGGTCTCTCGCCTGCTGGTCCCAGATCCGAGGGCTCCCGGGGAGCAGGGGGTGGGACGCTGGTCCTGTCTCTCCTCCCGCAGCTGCTGCGCCAGGGCGCCGCGGGTGGCAGCAGCTGCGAGTGTCCGCAGGGATGCTCGGCCGCAGGGAGACTGGGACGCCCGGGCGGCCGGACGCAGTCATCCGCAGCTCCCCGCAGACAACAGGCACTGGGCTTCCCGAGGTTGAGCCCTTGGAGGCTCCCGACAGGGCAAGGCTCCCGGTGGTCCCGCAGCCGCCGCCGAGGGTGGCCTCGGAGCTCCGCAGCGTCCCCAGTCCTGCCCGCCTGGGTTGGGGACACGGTGCCTTTTCCGCTTGGCTCCCTGCGGGCGATCGCAGCTGCCTGCCCCCGCCAGCTTCTTTTTCTCTTTTTCCCGCTGCCACGCCGCACCCTATAGGGGCGACTCTGCCCGCTGGGAGAGGCCCAGGCCTCCTTCATCCCGCATTCCTCTGCTCGGTCGGGCCACCTGCCCTGTTTCTCCCCGTGGTCTTCGGCGCAGCTCCTGGGAACCCCTCACCAGGCAGTAGGCAGAAGATTCCAGACACTTTGGAAGTGTGGGGCAGGGGTTGGGCTGGGGACGACCAGAGAGC
Source organism: Microtus pennsylvanicus (assembly GCF_037038515.1). Classification (NCBI taxonomy): domain Eukaryota; kingdom Metazoa; phylum Chordata; class Mammalia; order Rodentia; family Cricetidae; genus Microtus; species Microtus pennsylvanicus. Next base: position 67,836,040 of record NC_134593.1, read on the forward strand.
TGCTGGGAGCCGGCGACTAGTCAAATACAACGCCTCCTTAAATTAAAGCCGGGTCGCCCCTCCTCAGGGTCCAGGGGACACTGGAGGTGGTGGGGGGTGGGGGAGGTGGACTCATGGGCTCCAGGCTCTGCAACTCCCGGCGCACGGATGGGACTGGAAGGTTCCTGGTGCGCGCACGGTTCACAATGATTTTTAGCCCATCAGGCCGGAGCTGAGTGAATTTCCCTGGTGGGCACCCTTAGGCCACCCCCTCTAGGCAAGAACTCCCCGAAGTCGCCTCTCACCGGAGGGCAGCCCTGCAAACCTGCTAGAGACTTGCTTAGCCAGTGCACGCCGACTGGCTCTCCAGCTCGCGGCAGCGCCCTCTCGGCTGCCAGGAGACAGACAACGTTCAAACCAGGACTTTGCTCCATCCGCATTCATGGACCCCAGATCTTCACCCCACCCCACCTAGAAATTTCCATCTCTGTATTCCACGGGGGCGGGGGTGGTATTAAGGAGAGCCATGGGCGCCTAAAGCAAAGGGGGTCTCTGCAGCTCCCTTAAAGATGGCTTTTTGCGCAGACTCTTGGGAACTAAAGATTTCACGAATCTCGGGTCCTGGGGAGGAGTCTGGAGAGGAGGGTACTAGAGTCCTTGGTACGGCAGAACACGGAGGCTGAAATTTTATTCCGGCCGCAGTTTGTTCTGAATTTGAGCCGGTGGTGTTTTGAGGGAGCGGGGACAACCTCAACGGATCGTTATCACTCAACAACTTTAAGGACAACTCATCTCAGCCTACAGGATGGCCTGGCCCCAAATCAAAACCTTTCTTTCACTCTGTGGGTTTCCATTTGCTCACAGATGAAAAGCTTTAGGCTTGGTTTAGTATTCGTCATCGTAGTCGTCATCATCAATTTTTTTTTTACTTGTTTAATATCATTTACTATATATTGAGCTCCAGACACTGTGCTGGGGAGATAGAACCCGTCGAGGTTCAGGCTGTTTAAAAGATTATCTTGCTAGAATGGTGGCTTCCTATATTTAAGTGCAAAAGCTTCCTTGGAACTTGTCGAAACTGCCCTGCGAATGACAGCTTAGAAACCATATCATAAAACATCGGCTACTGGGTATTTCCCAAAACACGATTCTCAACCTTTTCATATACTTGAAACTGTAACCTTGAATTAGATCGGTCATAGTGCTGGAAAATCTGGTGCATTCTCTTGTAGAACACATTTTGACTATACATTCATTCCCATGTGCCATGCCTACATTTTTTTAAAGGGCTTTTGTCTGCTTTTCTCCCAAATTTCCAAAGGGCACCATCTCAGTGTGGTCCATGAGGCAGCACATTTTCCAATTTTAAAAAATATTAAATTATATGCAGTCCTCAAAAGGAAAAAAATGAGGAGAAACAGCACCGCTTGTTCTGAGCCTTGCTTTTAAAATGCCTGATTCAATGTCATTTTTAGCTGCTGGCTTTTAAAGGAACCCTTCCACCGAACAACAAGGACTGAGTGCCCAGGAGCTGAACCCTTAAAGGTTTTCATTTTTCTCAATCTGAAAATGCATGCAAAACCACACATTTGTACATGCAGACCTAGTTATGACAAGTTATGTAAATGAAATGTTTAACAAGTGCAAAATTCCTTTAAAACAGTGCCCAAGCCCCTGCTGTGTTCTGGAGAACGGATCAAATGTCATATGATGTTCGCCCCTCTCACCCCTAATGTCCGCTGACTTGTACTAAAGACTCACACCCCTGAAGAGGACTACTTAGCATGGAAGAAGTCTATTTTCTTTAAAGGGTATTTTGGGCTGTAAATGGTTGTTTCTTTTCAGTTAGATAGTATGTGGAAGAAACTGTAGGAGATTGTTAAAAATTCTAAAATAACCAATTAAAAGGTTGCTAAGGTTGACATATGCTTCCATTACTTTGTTGGTGGGTATTTTCTTCTCTTTGCATCTCAAACAACATTGTGAGACAACCATGCACTTGAGGCCAGAAAACACACAGACATCCATTTCTCTTGATTTTTTTTTTAATCTGACAGTATACAAGAGGAAGTGGCGTAGAGAAGGCTGCCATTTCCACCCTAACTGTTAGAGGTAAGTTAGAAAACAGGTCTAATCCGTTTGTTTCTGATTCTACCAGTGAGACACTCCTAGGTGCCCACTGAGCTGACCACAGAAGAAGGCAAGGTGTCTCTGTGAGGGGTCCATAATACCTGAGGAGGAGCCAGGAGCATAGCAAACTCTCCACAAAGGGGATCTCAGGCAGCAGAGCTCAGAAGAACCAGAGGGCTGCTTGAGAGACCCACAACTCTGCCCTGGGAACACATACAGAGAATAAAACAAGGACCTGTTCACTGTCAGTCTAGATGAGGACGTTCTATTTCCCATCTGTTGCAAGGTATTAGGGAGACCCAGGAGAAAGATAAGAAATGAATTTGTCAAAGAACTGAGTGTAACGTAGAGGTCACTGGAATGAAAGGCTAAGGGAGAGACAAGCCACCTGGTGTTGGGGTCATTTATTCATCCATTTCTTCAGCAAATGTTTAATAAGCACCTACCAGCTTCAGGCTCTGATCAAGCCCTGGGGCATGCAAAGATTTCCTGAACGGGGCTCCTACTGTGTTCCTTAAAGGGAGCACCTGTCATTGTAGCGGAACAAACAATTCATACTTTCTGTCTAGATACTAGAGACATTCTTTCTTTTAGGGCTGCTGTGTCCCTTCCTCTAATGGAACCAAAAACATTTGGAATACTGTTTTGCCCATTGACTCATTTAAATTTAGTTCCCCAAAGCTGTTTAAACCCATCCACTTTCTCCAAATAGAGGAAAATTAGTATTGAGCAACTGCCCGTGGTATTAGAGATAGAAGCTGGGGTGTTAGAAATAGCCCCCTTAATGCATAAAAAGACATTTTACAGCAAGTCCTATCATCTTCCTACAAATGAGGAAACTGAGGCTCCCCAGTGCTAAACTTCGTATTCAATGTGAATTGCTATTGAGTTGAAGCCAGTTTTGAGTCTAAGTTGCTCTGGCAGGAGAATTCATCAAGCTAGTCTCTGAAGCTGTAAGTGTTCTATAAGTGTAAGGCGTGTCTATATCACGTCATTTCAAATGCCAGGTCTTACAACGATTGGCTGCACGGCATGGCCATCATTTCCTTACTGTCAGTGAAATGGTTAAGCATTCCCCTCTTATTTTCTCACAAGAATTAATTTTACACAAACTGTCTGAAACTAATAATTTCTATATTTATAGATGTCATTAATGATGTGGTTTCTGCCCCCATGACCCTAGGGTCTCTGGGAAGAATTTCAATTCTCAAGTTAATACCTCAGATCCTGGCTGTATGCGCTATTCTGCCATGTCAAAGATTGGGTTTCTTCTCATTAGGCATTTCTCCAGAAAGAACTCGATTAGGATGAGAACATCATCTGAACCATGTCCAGCTCCTCATAAATCCCACTTTCACACAATTCCACAAAAGGCTGCAAACACTTGCCAGAATCTCAGGATAACTGAGCAGTACCTGAGTGCTAACCAGAGGACCCAAAAGGCCTCAGCCATTTGATTGCCAAACTCCAGAAAAACATGAATAAAACTTTGGAAGTGGGGCCAATGCTACCAATACAGGAAGTTCCCTGCTAGGCATTGATTGGTGGAGCAGGTGATAACATTATGGCTTTGTTTAACCATCAAGCTGCTGAGAACTTATTCCCAGAGTACTTTCCCTTTGCCTGAGGACCTTGGGGCTGTCAGATTGAAGGAACCAACAGTGGAAGCTTCCAGTTGTACACAGTGAGTGGTTTGTCCAAGAGTCTAGTGTCAGTTGTGTGTGCCCCACGTGTCAAGTTGTGTTCACCTGCAGTCGTGACTGGGAAGGCCACTTTCACTATGCTTCCCAAAGCTCAGTATTGCCTTTGATGAGCCCAATGAAGCTAAGATTCTTGTCTCCCCAGCAGTATGTTTGCACAGAAGCCCTTGTTTACAACGTGGGCTCTGCAACCCCCAATGCACTCCCCCAAACCATATTCTGTGCAGGTTGATCCTGACTAGAAGGGTGGAAGAAACAAAGGGCACTAGAAACCCCAGCATTTCAGAGCCAACCCTTCGTCAGTTTTTGAGGAGTTATTTCCAGGAACAGAATATCTGGAGCCTGCATTGTATTGGGCATGAGCATCTGGTATTGGGTGTTGGGTTTTCATTACTTACTTTTCAGTTACTTAAAGAGGTTTGGTGTGGTGTCTGTGTTGCTTTTATTGGTTAATGAATAAAGAAGCTGCTTTTGTCCAGTGGCTTAGCAGAATAGAGGTAGGCAGGGAAAACTAAACTGAGTGCCGGGAGAAAGAAGGCAGAGTGAGGAAGAAGTCATAGAGCCGCCAGAGGGGAAAGACACCAGCTAGAACCTTGCCAGTAGACCACAAGCTTCATGGTAAAATATAAAATAATAGAAATGAGTTAATTTAAGATGCAAGACCTAAAAATAAGCTGGAGCTAATAGGCCAAGCAGTGATGTAATTAATACAGTTTCTGAGTGATTATTTCGGGAGTCTGGACAGCTGGAAAATGAGCAAGTGGCCTCCCACAACAGAGGGTCTTTCTTCTCTTTCTTACATGTTTGTCTTTAGCTGGTCTGTTTGCAGGATATTCAATGGATGCTCCACCTTCTCTCCCACTGATAAGGAATTCATCCAGGGTCCAAGTGCAAGCGGCATCTCAGCCTCCACCAGGGTGTTAACCAGATTAGTGTTCTCTTCCTTTTTCCTACACTGACCATGCTGAGCGCTGTCTCTCTAAGCTGGCCAGTCCTCCTCTTGCAGCCCAAGTCTCTGTTATCGGCAGCCACAGCACGCATATGTTTGTTTAGTTTTCAGTCCTCAGGGGAACTTTCTCTCTGCTCCCCTCCTAGAGCAGCAAAATCTCTGGATTTTCCCCTTCTATTACAACTCCTGAAACACTCATCTTTGAAAGTCTGTCTCAGGTGGTTACTGGGAGCTCCCACAATGGGAACATGACCACACTTGCTTTGAATGTGACTATCTTATGCATACTTGCCTGTAGTCTTCTGATGCATTGCCTGCTGCAGCCCCCATGCATCACCTGCTACACACAGACACTGTTTTCAACTCTGCAGGCTCCTCCTTTGCAAACCCTGGCCTGTTTATTTCTAGTGTGTTTTTTTTTTAAACATTTTAACACTGATACCTTGGTTCAGGCAGTAGGAGCTATTTATTCCTAAACTATCAATATTAGGACGGTTCTGAAGACCATCCTTACAAAGTAGCAGGTCTCCTTTTAAACACTAATTCTTTCCAAGTAGACAGCAACGGAGAAACCACTGATGATTATAGTTTGGGTGTTGCAGTGTACAGTGAGCCGGCTGACTGTCCTAGGAACAGTCATCGGGCCAAACCCAAGACAAGGTAGGAAGGGCAGAATTGGCAATACCTCCCAAACCGCGCTAGGATGGCACAACACATCTTTTTTTTTCCAGATCTGTAAGATGGCCAATTTATTCCAGCATTGTTGAAGACCGTGTGTCTTCCACACTACTGTCATGTTGTTAGAGACCTGCACAGTCTGAGCTGTTTATCTTGGGCAATGATGAGGTTGAAAGCGAAACGATTTTATTTCCTTTCTAGAGGAAGCTTTCTGGGGACCAAACGAGCCATGCTCCAGCTGTGATTTACCCAGAAGAATATGTGGCTTAACACATGACAGTTTCTCTGCGAAAAGCCTCAGAGTTGAGTTGCCTTTCCCTGAAGGAGGTTTCTACAAGGAGCTGGGCTTCTCTTCATCTCAATTAGGGATAATTTGTACTTAGAGTTGGGAAAGAGGCATGCCACAGCTCTGACAAAGCCTTATCAGTATTCCCATTTTAGAGGCAGAATAAAGGAGGCAGGAAGCCAAGTGCTTGCTCACGGTCATAGATAAAGTGTATCTTTACATCGCAGTGTTTCCACGGAGCCCAGAAAGGCGGGGACAATGGTGTGTTCCCACAGTGTCATGAGCAGAAGGACAGGACACAGAAAAATCTTGGTGGAGCAGCCTGATTTAGGCCATGTTTATTCATAGAACAACCACTAGATTATCTAATACATTGTTTACGAAGGGAGTACTATACAAGTGCCATTGTCTCATGCATCCCACGGGAAAACACCAAGAACTATTAAAGCGATCTTTTAGGATCTTCCCAGGTAAGAAGCATTTTACTAGCACTAAATAAGTGCACAGCACACCACCATGTAGCCCTGGTGCCTGCTGTCATTCCCAAGGCACAGCAGATGATCAAGAGATGCTTGTCAATCAATTGTTATTCACTCACCCCCACACCTGAAATCACGCTTTGCCTGGGACACTGTGTGCTTGGTTTCTCTGTCTGAAGTTTTTACAGGCAGGTTTTAGGAAGGTAAAGTCCTGAATTGAATTTTATAGGAAGTTAAAAGATCATCTTAACCTTAAATTTTTAAGTAATGTGTGAGTTTCAGAAAGTGGAAATACAGTAAGAGAATCCCCCAAAGGCCTTTTGTGCAGCTTCAAGTGTTAACATCGAATGCAATCTTGGCAGAACCAGGGAATTAATATATTGTGGTCCTATTGTTCATGTAGAGATTTTGTTCAGCATTTCCTGGTCTTATTCTTCTGCAGGACTCACTTCAAGATCACATGTGGCCTTCACGTGTCACTGTACCTACCTGCTTCTAATCTGAGTCTGTCTTGCCCTTTGTGACCCGGGTGGAGGGTTGGTTGTTTTGTAGAGTGCCCCTCAAATTTGTGTTTGTCTGGTATGCCCTCTTGAATAAATTTAAAAAAAAAATTTATTGCAGGAATTACCGTGGGATGGATATGATGTTTTCTTTGTACTCTATGCTGTGCTGAGAATGGCATTCGCTTTGATCACTTAGCTGTGGTGGTATCGGACAGGTTTCCCCACTAAAGAGTAACTGCTTTTCCTATATAATTAATAAGTTTCTTATGAGGTTGGACATGGCGGTTGTGCAAGTATCTTCTTCCTCATTAGACTTCTGCCCACTAATTTTATCCATCGCCCATGCTTCTCCTGTGTAATTGCTTACTCTGGTGCTTGCCAAACGGCAATTTCCCATCTCAATCACTCTTCCTACATCGATTAGTTGGAATTATGCTAGAAAGGAGTGTTTTCTCTCCCCATAGTTATATAGTTATTGAAGTTTTTAAAAATGAAGGACGGAGTTCTCATGGCGGCAAATCTCAAGCCACTAACTCCTGGGGAGGAGAGCAGACCCTGTGAGACGGAACGGCCAGACTGTTTAGGTGGAACACACGGCAGAAGCAAGGGCTGTGATCAGAGCTCTTATTTTCTGGGGGTAGGAAATGGAAGTCTTTTAATGGTTTCTGAGAAGACAGAAACACAACCTCAAAGGGATGCTCCAATGGGCATATGGGGTATAATTGATGGCGGAAGTGTAGCAATGAGCACAAGCATGTGAAGACATTGGGACTGGAAGACACATTGATTCATAAAAGGAACGAGTGCTCTTATGACTTGAATGTTACTCTGTAGTAACTGGGTGGTGGAAAATACTGAGGGTTTTGCAGAAAACTCAGGGAAACCCTTTGAAGAAAGGTTAGTTAACAAAGCATCCAAACCTTCTAAGATGCCTAGGAACTCGGATCTTAGCAAAGAATGTGGGAGGGCAAAATCTTCCTAAAATCAACAAGCCTTGGGGGACATTGACCTTTTATTGCTCTCTCTGTCCCTGTCTTTCTTTCTTTCTCTCTCTCTCTCTCTCTCTCTCTCTCTCTCTCTCTCTCTCTCTCTCTCTTCCTGTCTTCCTGTCTCTGTCTCCCTTCCCGTCCCTCTTGTGTGTGTGTGTGTCCCCATGTCTAGAAGTTAACATTGAATGTCATTTCTTGTTTTTCAGGCAGGGTCTTTCGCTGGAATTTTGGACTCAGTGATTAGGCTAGGCTGGCTGGCCAGTGAACCCCAGGAGTCCTCCTGAGGTCTGGAATTATAGGTATTAATCATGCGCAGTTTCTCACATGAGTGCTGGGAATCAAACTCGGGTCCTCAACTTTGGCAGCAAGCATTCCACCCACTAAGTTATCTCCCTGTCCCTGGTGATTTCCGGATGTTGTCTCAGCCAGCGTGGCCTATAGCCTAGGATAAAGAGCACTCATGGGACAGCTGGCTATTAGAGGACCGTCTGCGTTGCTGTCAAGGAAAGCACAGTGGTCCTCACCTCCGCTCTCCTCGTGGGTGTCTGTGGAGATCTGCAGCATGCACCCTCCTCCTGTCGGTGAGTGTGATGAGAGAGAGCATGTCAGGTGATATCCACCTGCTCCAGCTCATCTCCCAAGAAGTAGCTTCTCCCAGGGTCTTGGCTGAATGCACCATAGATTCCCCACTAAAACACTGGCCACTCGGGGGTTTGGGGGGGACAAACTGAAACAACTTGGCTGTCTCAGTCCCTTGCCATGGCACCGGAATATTAGCCTGTCCATCTGGAGCAGTGTGGCAAAGCCTTTTGACAGGCAGGATGGCCTGGGATAGCATTGCTATCTTTTCTCTAATCTGTAGCTGAGTGTTGTCTCTAACCGAGAGGCAGTATGTGGCGTGGCAACAATAGAAAAGCTTCAGGGGGAAAACACATGTGCAAACCTCCCAGACTTCCCTCTGGGAACACAGAACTCCAGGCTGCTTTCCTCTGTGGATGGGACATTGCCTAGACTTGCTGCGGCAGGGAGAAGTAACTTCCGAACCAGCAGAAAGAGTCCCCACATTGTCCAGTGACGGATCTATGGGGAGCAACAAGGGTGGAGTCAGACCTATCTGCATTGCAACCGCAGTGCCACCGAAGCTCTCTCTGCCTTCAGGTAAGTCACCGGGCCCATGGACACCTACATGGTTCTAAAGCTGAAATGGTACTTGGGTAAGCTTTCCATGCCCACTGTCTGTGACTGGCATCACTAGGGAACTGGATGTCCCTTGTCGTCATTGCGAAGTCTCATAGCTTATAGCTCGTCATCATTCACGTGGCCTCCTGGTCACTCACGTGGCCTTCCTATGCCGCTACCACCGTCTTTAACTCTGTCATGTGGAAGAAAGTGAGCACTGTCTTCTAGCAAGAATAGAGAGAGTCTTGCACACCATTGAGTACAGATGATTAAGATGTCATCTGGCAAAAGTTCACAATATGATATTTAAGTATCAGTGGATAGAAACTAAAAGCAGAACTCGGCTAACCGAAAGCACTAAGCAAGCGATACTGCGCTTCGCCGTTGGTCTCTCCCACTCCTTTGACCCTCGCTGTGTCTGGGAGAGTCACACTTCAAGATGGAGTTTGTGCCTTTCTTTTTTACAAGTGTGATTTAGTTTCAATTATTTGTGATAATTCTTAATAGCATATATTACCCAAGTAATGATGCCCTAGAATCACGAGCCCTTACTGTGGATCACTGTTATTAAGTCTTAATGAGAAACGGGGCATGACTGCCAAAGTTTTTATAAGAATTACGGGTTATGGGGCTACAAGCAAGGTGCGGCAGGGCTTTGGAGTGCATGGCAAACGCAGAAGGCTCTAGAGCCTGTGGGTGCTAGGTCTCAAGACAAAAGTTTGTGCATTGAATGCGTTAAGGGCACCAGGTGCCAATAATCTCATGGGATTTCTCTGGAAGAAACGCTTGTATTAATGACACGTTGTGATTTCTTTACACTGAGGGTAAGAGGTTTGCGTAGATTTTTAACGTAATTCATATGTATGTGCATGAGCCTGCGAGGGTTTACGTGCACCGTATGTGTGCCAGCACCTTGGAGGACAGAAGAGGGTCTTGGGTTCCCTCGAACTGGAGTTAATAGGCAGTTGTGAGCCACCACGTGTGTGCTGGGATCTGAACCCAGGTCCTTCTCTGCGGGAGCAGCAGCTTCTCTCAGCTGCTAAGCCGCCACTCCAGCCCCAGAGATTTCCACCGAACCCAAACACATTCCCATCTGGGATGAATGTGCCTCTTTATGTTCGAAATTCCTGTGATGATATGTGGACAATCAGAGCTCGGAAGAAAGGTCACCAAGAACCTAAACAGTGCTTTAGAAAATCTACATGGGGTCAGTGAGATGGCACAGTAGGGAAAGGGGGCTTGCCACAGTGTCAGAGGACCCGAGTTCAATCCCCAGTCCTCACACGGTGGAAGGAGAGAGTGAATTCTTCCGCGGTGTTCTCTTACCATCATTTGCTGTGGCATTTGCACACCTGCCCTCCCTATACACACATACACACACACACACACCACACCACACACACACACAAATATTTATTGACTATTTTTCCAGAGTCTATCGATAACCTTTATCAAAGGGTTTTCTCAGAGCCTAGAGAAGAGACACCTAGGCATGGTATTTGGCCCGTTTAATACCCAGAGTGGATCTGAGTGAAAAGCTAGAGGTGCTAAGCTCATTATTTCTCTTTAAAAAACCTCTGTGGCTAGGTTTCCCTGCCTTGCTTCTGAGCAAGCTTAAAGACCTCCGAGAGTGGCAGCCGTGTCAAACAGGTTGGAAACAATAACATTTTCGCTATTTTATTCCATGTGAACCTCCTGGTGGGTGGCAGAGTGACTGAAACTTTCTGAGGCCTGGTTTATTTTCATACCGATTTGCAAGGTTGCTGTGGCGTTTCTCTATACCTTATAATTGGGGCGTTTATTACATGCTTTACAAGGCGCTTGAGTAATGAGATGTCAAACTTAAAAGTGGTATTGTATATACAGAAACTCTATTAATAAAAAGTGCTAAGTACTGCCACTTGTTTACAAGTGAAAGAAAGTTTAAGTGAGATGGAAGGGTCCTCTTTGCATAATGACTTAATTAGCAATTTGGAAGTTAGCTTTTCTTGTTTCACCAAGCGTCTGGTTTCTACTAAATTCACTTGACAAATGCATTTTGATTATTAATCATCCCTCATGCCAGGTCCTTCTTATCTGGACATAGGAGTCTCTTCCATGAAGCTCTGAGACTTCTCTCACCGTACATTTTAAAAATCACTGTGCGGTGGAATGTTGACTCGTCGGTGCAATCCTTGTGTTGACTGCATGGACCACCTTGCAACTACAGCTGTCGGCCGGTAACTGGAATGGTTGTTCTCCCTTGGTACCAATATCCATGGACGTCCAGCTACTTTGTATAAAATGTGTGGCGCACACAGACACATATTTTGCATAGGTGAGTATCCTTCCATATTCTCTAAATCATCCAAGGCTAATTATAATGTCTAATGCGGTATAAAAGCTTGGTAGGCAGTCCTGACAGATGTATTGTTTAGAGACTAAAGGTAAGAACATGTTCATACATGTAATTGCATCCTCAGGAACATGTCATTTCCCCCAGTAGCTCTGAGCACTGCTTGGTTGACTGCCTAGCTATGGAGCCACTGACATGAGGAGCCAAGTCTATGTCTCTTGATCCCAAGAATCCCGTTCCTGTAAGATGTCTAGGAGCAATGAATTCATTCCTTGGACCTCTTCTGATGACTTCTCATTTTAGGGGATATAAACACCAAGATTTTTAACAGCAAATTAATATTGTACCCAAAATCTACAACCCTAAGGTTATAAAATAAACATGTAAGAAGATTCTGTTTGTTTGTATATTTGTTCAATGAATCGTGCCTGATTACAATTCATAGTAATTCATCTTGATTTTTGTTTCCCACATTCAAACATGGCCTCTCAGAAAACTTTATCTAAACTTTTTTTTCTTTCCAGAGAATTAAACACTCACCCATTACTTCTATGATGAACCTATTTCATTTTCCATTCCCAGAAGTCTTAAAGTCCTATTAAAGAGTAAACACAGGATAAGAGGGTGTTACAGATCACGTGCATATGAGACCCCCATGGTGTTACAGACCACGTGTATATGAGACCCACAGGATAAGAGGGTGTTACAGGCCACGTATGTATGAGATCCTTGTGGTATTACAGACCACGTGTATATGAGACTCCCGTGGTGTCACAGACCACGTGTGTATGAGACCCCCATGGTATTACAGATCACGTGTGTATGAGACCCACAGGGTAAGAGGGTGTTACAGACCACGTGTGCATCAGACCCCGAGGAGTCTGAACGTCAGGCACTGGTTTATACTCTTCTGCAGGCTTTCTCCTCCTGTTGCCTATCTTGCATGCTTGTTTGCACCACACAAAAAGAAGTATTAAGTCATCCTGTGACTCAGTCTTGATCAGCGCCCTAGGGAGATTTTAGCAAACGCACACACCCCAACTCCCAAATGTGTATCTGATAAACTGTAAGATGACTCTACCTCTCATATTTATGAACAGTTCCTAACATTTATGTGCAGAGTTTGAGATGTGGATGCTATGGTTTCTGTAGACCAATATTTGCTAAGCAGCAGGAGAGGACAAAGCATTGCTCTCAGTTGATAAGAATGGGAAAGGAAGTAAGACTTCTGACGTGTGCTCTGAAGAAAGGAAGAGGAAATGGTAGCGGACGAAACATATCTGAAATAACTATATACGAGATACAAGAAATATGTCACAGGTAATTTACACATGAACAGGCACATAGACGTGAATGTCAGAAAATTCTGAATATCCCCTTTCCAAACAGTCCATATCCATCTCACCCCCCAGCCTTCTTCGAGGTTAGATTGGCCACATGATTGGTTCTAACTATTGTATGTCAAAGTCACAGCCGCTAAGAGTCAAGGTGGCTTTCTCAGCCTTCCCATCCCCTTGTTGTGACAAACCGCAGGACAGTCTGTTCCAGAGGGGACATGTCTACGCTACAGAAAGGGCTTACCCACCTCTCAGGACCTAACTTGAGAGCGGAATGAAACACAACAGCAGCAGGTCAGTCTCGAGGACATAGGGGTTTGTCTGCCATGGCCCCTGGAACAGAAACCTAGGCTTCTTCTGACTGGAAATTTGGGGTTGCTCCTGGTCTGCTACTGCCTAGGTTCCCCTCAGCAGGTGCACCATCCACCCACCTTCCCATGTGACTAATCCTAACTATTGGAGACCCAAGTTAAGTGCTAAGTTATTCACTTAGGCATTCAATCAATAAGCATTTATTTGAACACCTTATTGTACAATGGTAAGCAGGGGGTGTGCATCTGATTTTGAGAGTTTAACTAAGACACATGGGTAGTGCCTTGCCCTCAGTTTGAGGGCTGAGAGTACGGGGTGGCGAATCTAATGAGGGCAGCCAGCCCTGAGCAGAAGTCACTTTCCCCTCCCAGAGCTTTGGCAGCCCCTCTGCCGCCTGCCGCAGTCTCTAGTCCCTGTTAGCGCAGCGCTATTATCCATTTTCACCGGCTCCCCTCTGACCCAGGGGCAAACTTTGACCGTGGGGACTTTATTTTATTGATCCGCAAATCTTCTGCAGCTTTTTATGTGGAAGAGGTTTTACCGTAAACAGTTATTGATGGTGTGGAGAGAGGGACACAGTTATATGTCTAAAAGCAATTCAAATTACCAGAATTATTTCTGAGAGCTAAAATCAGCGGAGGGTGTGCCACAGAAGGTTTTATAGTGAGTTCCCGGAGTCTCTGATCGTATCGTGAAGATCTGTAATTAAATACTTCCCTCTTGCACACTCGGCTCATCGGAAGCATAAATATATTGAATGAGTGAGCCGAATGAATGGGCTCCCTGCTTTCTTGCTGATCAATAGCTCTCCTGAGTGAATGAATCCCTACCCTAAGGTACATGCAGTAATTGAGGAGACACACCGCGAGTCATTGTGGCAGATGGAGACATTTCTAAGCCCACAGAGCAGGGGAAGTATTGAGTTATTTTTCTTTAAAGCATGTTGAGAATCAATAAGCTTATATTGTTTCTAGTCATTTAGATCAACCCAAATGTAAATTTCTCCATAAATTTTGAACTCATGTGGCAAAGTTAAGAAGGATCTTTTAAACGTGGTTTTCTTAAGGTCCTGTTAACTGAAGAGGTTGTCCCTAGTAGTTAAATTACTTCCAAAGGAATTTCAGAGATCATCTTTCCCAAGTTTCTTTTTAATAAAAAAAAAATCTAAAGAGGAAAGAAAATGAGGCTCTTCTTTTTTATAATAAATATAATTTCAATTAGCTAAAATGTTTTATTTAAAATCACCCTTTTGGGTGTTATTCTAGCCGTATTGTGGGTTACATGATGTTTGTAATTGCTGAGTCATGAAAGCACAGGGGCTGTGGATTGAATAGAGAGTCCCCGTGTGTTGCTTTACTTTGTGTCCTGTATCTTGAGTTTCTGAAAATGGTGGTCACGTTAAGGCTGGGTTTGCTCTCCCTAGGGAAATGAAGAAACTCGCTCTTCCTGTCATACACTCTTCAGTAAGTATCACATAGAAATCATTGTTTAGAATAAATGAATGAAAGGCTCGGATGAAGCAGAGTGCGTAGCCTCGCACGCTGGAGCTGACGGGAGTTACACTCGGGAATGAAGGTAATAGGAGAAGCCCATGGCAATGACCCACGCCTTTTCATTAACGAGGTGTTTATGGGGCTCCAGACAGGCAAGCAGGAGTCTCTCTCCTGTTGTTTTTGGAGTTGTATAATCTTGCATAGTTAATGCCATAAAGGGCAGAATGAATCCAGTCATTCCCGTGTAATTCTCAGCAGCCTCTTCAAGCCTGAAGAGCACTTCTAATCGTCGATAGTAACGAGATATCATTGTTACCCTTTGCCCCCCAGCCTTTCCTGTTGGTAGATTCTGTGTCACCTTTAAAACTGAGATTCACCGTGTTGATTAAGGTGAGTATTTCTTTATTTGAGATAGGTTATGGCTGTGTAGCCCTTGACTACCTGATCCTCCTGCCTCAGCATCCTGAACAATAGAATTACAGGTGTGCCTCCAGACATGACTTGATTTGGATCATGCTTAGTGCTTGGCAGGGGGCCCCTTATCACTATCCTGGGTGGGTCTGCAGAATACAGGAAAGAGTTTTGGAACCACTTATTTCCATAAACAAAGAAGAACCTTCTGAAATGAGTTCAGGTGAACCCTGGTGACTTCAGTTCAAATGAGTGCTAAGGACCACATTGGGCACCTGCTTGCTAATTTTTAGGTGTTTTAGGAATGAATAGATTGGCAAAGAGCCTGGATGGTCAAAATCAGGCATTTCACTTAAGAAGAGCAAAGGTGAGATGGCTCACTCAGTAGAGTCTTGCACAAAGCAGGAGGACACAAGCTTGATCCCAGCACCCACATAAAAATCTAGGCATAGTTGTATACGCTTTTCATCCCAGGTATCACCAGGCTAGCCTTAGGTTATATTAAAATTGTTCTTTGATTTGTTGATGTTTTTTAAATCATTCAATGAGTTTTGGCTTAAATTGGGACAAAATTTCCAACCACTCTGAAGTGGCCCTGAATACAGAAGGCTACCCTGGTGATACCTACATGCTAAAGAACAACGGTAGGGAAACATTAGGGCGTCCTTTTTCAGGACAGAACACTGTACGTACACAGTGAGATGCACACCTCAATCCAAGCTGAAGAAGCGAATGTGGACCGCAGTGTGGCCGAGGGCTGCCAGAGACATCCTGGATGCTTAACACCTTGATTTTGGAGTAATATTTTGTGCTTGTGTGTTTGATTTTTGGTTGTTGCCAAATTTCGTGTGATCCCTCCCCCGAATTCTATTACGCAGCCTCCATGCAATCACCTTCCACAGTTGAAGAACCAGGTGGTGGTGGCGCACGTCTTTAATTCCAGCACTAACGAGGCAGGAGCAAGCAGAGCTCTGTGAGTTTGAGACAGCCTGGTCTACAAAGTGGGTTCCTGGATAGCCAAAACTGTTACACAGAGAAACCCTCTCTTGAAAAACAACAACAGCAAACTCAGAGGAGTATATCACAGAACCCAGGATCTTGAAGCTGGAAGGAATAGCTATCAGTGAAATAGCTCTTCGGTTTATGGTTAAAAACCACAGAAGCCAGAGTATAGTGTATGCTGGCCGTTAAGAGCCAGGCCACATATCTGACTTCCTTTTGTAACTTCAGTAACCATCTTTCTTACATGAAATCACCGTTTCTCTCAGGCTTTCTGCCAACAAGGCTGTCCTAGGTTTCTTTCTGATGGTGTGAGAAATACTCTGACCCAAGGAGAGAAAGTTTATTTGGCTGGCATTGCCAGATCACAGTTTATCACGGATGAATGGAAGGACAGGAACTCAAGGCAGGAACCTGGAAGTGAGAACACCTGGGGAACCGCTTATTGGCTCTCTCTGGGTGGCTCCACCAGCATTTAGCTTTCTGACACAGTCCAGGACTGCCTGCCTGGGCATGCTGCCTCTCACAGTGGGCATGGCCCTCCTCTGTGAGCTCACCCCCTCACAGACAAACCCACAGGCCAGCGTGAGAGCAACTCAGCTGAGGCCTTTTCAGGTGATTCTTGGCTGCGTCAAGCTGATAATGATAATGAGGACAAGGGAGGGGAACTGTGGTTGGGTTGTATTGAACCAGAGAAGAAACTATTTTCAATTAAACACACACACACACACACACACACATGCACACATACACACAATGGCATGTCCCCTTGGCGGGATGTCATACAACCCACGAAGAAAACACTTATAAGAACTGGATGATGCTGAAGTGTGTGCTTGCAAGAGAAGAGAAAAAAGGGGAAGTAAAGCCACACACACAGCAAATGCACAATGATTCAAAAGCCTTTAAATAGAAAAATAGAGGGGGGTTAGAAAGTTATTTTCCCTAGCACTTGAATAGTGGGAAGAAGACAAAACAATGCTTTCCTTTTTCTTGCTTTCCAATGTTTCAATTGAAGCTTCCTTTATGAACAGGAGACCGTTTTCAAGTAGGAAAGTGGAAACAACTGTCTTGCTATTTTCAGAGATATTGAAGACAGAACCCTTTTCACGGCAGGTCTGGAGATGTTTCTGGAAAAAGACAGACATTCGACACAAAGACAAGCAAAGTCTCCTGGCGAAGCTGGAGTTGAGGGAACCACTCATGCTCCTGGGGCTTCTGGTCTTGAGAAGGCCCCGAGGGATGAATGGCTTCAGTCAAAGAATATAGAGGTGCTCCCCAGTCAGGGCTGAGCCTGAGCCATGACGGAGGCAGAAACATGCATCTGACTGCTGCGGTCATGCCTGCTTGGTCATATAGCAAGGAGCCCTCCAGCCCAGGAGGCAAACTAAGGATGGAGCTCAGCTTCAGCATGGGCCACTCAGTATGGTCCTGACCTGAGAAACCAGATGATGTAGTTAAAATGGGAAGCCCAGGGCTTCCTGTCACCTACCCTGGCCCACCCAGTTCAGGTCCCTCTGCTAACCTGGTGGCTCGCTGAAGGCTGTTAGCTGTTCCTCATGATATACATGTGACTCTGAAGGTCCTCGGTTTCCTTTTGTCTGTTTCTTTGTGTAGCTGTTGATGAAATGAAGCCTCATTATTTAGCCCAGGCCGGCTTGGAGATACTGTATACCAAATACTATTCATTATTTGGCCCTGGTTAGCCTTGAACTAGTGACTTCCCAAGGACTTTGCTTCTGCCCACAAGTGACTCTCAACCCTTCTTTTCTTGGTGTTGTCCCCCATCTCTGCAGCAAAGCCACAGCCACTGACACCTGCTTTGTATCTCCTGATACTACAAAGAAACAGCCACAAATCTGTGGGCTTAACTCAAGGTGTCAGATGAATTGTGCAGCCTCAGGAAGAATCTATCTGTCACTTCTGTCTTCCGTATCACTCAGCAACCTGATACTGGAAGCTGTGTCCTCCTCAGGCTGGCCCCACCTCTGCTTCGCACTGACTTCTGTGTGTCTTTTCCATTCCTCATCTCCTATCTACCCCTTTCTTGGAAAGGACACTAGTCATTGGATTTAGGGGTTACCTGGATAATCTAAGATCGCCTCCTCCCTTTAGAACCCCTATGTGGGTTTTCAAAGACCTTTCCCCTACATGCTACGTGATAATTACAGAGTCCAGAGATTTCACATGGGCATCGCTGGAATATCATTTCAACCTACTGTATTTGTTAAGAATGAGGTATGATATGGTTCAGTTCGGGATGCCTCATTTCCTCATTCATAAGACAACAACAGTTAAGGTGTTGTTTGTATCTTCTAGGCAGTGAGGATTCAACCAAGCTTCTTACATTGAGTGCTGGTTAGAAGTGGTAGCATCAGTACCCAAATCCTCTTTCCCTTGTTTCCTGCCTTGTGCTTCTGTGTCCAAGTCTCACTGACTGTATACTAGGCAGCTCCCTAGAGCTAGATCTACCCAGTTCATTTCATTGTAGAACATTCTGAGAGACTTCTTGGCCCTGAGGTCATATCAAGTTTACTTGGAGAGTTTTCAAAAGATGAACGATGGCTAACTCGATCTTCTGAGCTAGTTATATCTCACAGGGTCCAGCACTCTATAAGTTCCACAAGTACCTCCCACCCACTATCGAACCTCAGAATTCTCAACCAAGCCTATCATTTCCTTGCTGGATTCTGTTTTCCTTGGAAGTCACTCTGAAGTAGGTTAGGGTCTCCCAGTCATCACAAAAGACACTCATTATCATCGGTGTTAATGCCTAGTCCCAGGGCTTTTGTTGCTGTTGCTGCTTTCTCTAGAAAATTCTTAAAAATTGTGTGTGTGTGCTTGTAGGCCAGAGTCTGTGCACTCTTGTGCAGACGCCTATGGAAGACACGAGGGAGCAACAGCGCCCTGGAGCTGGAATTACAGGAAATTGTGAGGTGCCTAATGTCAGCACTGAGAACCAAGCTTGTGCCCTCTGTTCTTAATCCCTGAGCCACCTCTCTCGTCCCCAAGCCATGTTTGAAACCCACCTGTTAATTTTCTGGAAGCTGCAGTCTGTGCATTCTAGATAACCAGTTCTCTGGAAGCTGCGGCACGTCCATTCTAGATGGCCAGTTCTCTGGAAGCTGCAGTCTGTGCATTCTAGATGGCCAGTTCTCTGGAAGCTGCAGTCTGTGCATTCTAGATGGCCAGTTCTCTGGGAGCTGCGTCACGTCCATTCTAGATGACCAGTTCTTTGACTCAGAAGTTTAGTTCCACCAGTCTCAACAAAGGACAACTAAGTTGACTCCACAGCTCTGCTGCCCGTTTTCTGTTCGTTTGTTTGTTGTTGTTGTTAATTATGGCTCAGGTGTTTCTTGGGAAGCAAGGTTTTCTTGATCGATACCTTTATTTTAGACAACTACATATTTAAAAATACATCTCCAAAAACATCCCTTGAAGAGACCAACTGAAAGACTTCATCAAAAGAATATGGAGCCAATTGTAAATTTTCCCTTTGTGTTAAGCAAGGCATATTATTTTTGTCCTTTGCTTAATTAGAAGTGGCTGGGCGCATTTCATCTGATTTTCTTTCTCTAAAAGTTGCCGTGGGATTAAAAGCGGATGTAGAAGAATTGCTTCCCCAAGTTAAGATTTGGGGAGGCAGTTATGACACCTCACTGTTTACTTCTTTGCACACAATAATTAAGAATCTAGGTCCCCGTGTTGCTGTCCTCCAAATGCTCACGAATGAGAGTCCTTGATGCTTCTTAACAATTTCTCTCACCTGAGGAAGTCTCGGTTTTCAGGTTTGTCTGTGAAGAAACAAGTTACGCGAGACAGCGAGAAGGCACAGGGTAAAGATGCGCGTAATGCGAGCCTTGTGACCTGCTGTGAGCACCGGAATCCATGCGACAGAGCAGAAGAACTGAGTCCCCAGTCTCCCCAACCTTCACACCTGCACTATGGCGTGTGTTCACCATCTCCCACTAAATAAATACATGATAAAATGTGTAAGAAATAAATTAGGCAAAACTGTTGTTTTCCCCTGTATATGCTATATTACAGTCTGCTACACATTTTCCATAAAGAACTAAAAGCCACTCCGGGCTGTTCTTGGCATTCACCTCTGTTTTTAATGAACAAGTCCTAACTGCATATAGCTGTGGGGTACACTACAGTGTGATGCTTCAATATACATAGAAGATGTATAATAATCAAATCAGAAGAGTTGCACTTCCCCCTCATTGCAGCCTTCAAGTTCCTCCCCTTCCCCACGGGGATTCTCAAATACAGTGTAGTTTTTGTAATCTACAAACGCCCCACTATCCTACTGAACACAAGAGCTTGCTCCTTGGTGTATCTGGGGATTCATCTTCCATCTCTCTCTCTCCTTGCAGCTTCTATCATGCTGAGCCTACAGTGAGAATTAGTCTAGCCCCACCTTCTCCAAGATCATCTCTTTAGCCTCCACACACGAGACGGACCATGCAGTGCTTGTTGGTATTCACGGTTTGTTTCTGCAGTCCACAGGCTGCAGGAAGATGAGGGGAAAGACATTTGCTGTGGTTGCCAACTGTCTCTAAGCCTTTCCTGAGTCGCACTGAAAGTCACAAGCCACAGTCAAGTGGAACTTGGAGATGGAGGAAAGGGTTCCAGAGCCGGCCCTTTTGCAGAACAGGAAAAGCCCCCAGTGTCTGGGATGAGTCATAGGGTGGTGCTCTGCTTGGTTGCACAGCAGAATGCTCTTGCTGAGGGCTTATGTGTGGTGTCATACAGCCTTAGGTCACTGGGATTCCACAGAATTCAAGCAGGTTTCTAACACTAACAATAGCTCTTTGGGAGACAATTATCAATGAGAATTGTGAAACCTCTTGTTTTCCAGAAAAGACTCACCAGGGGAATTTTAAAACTTTCTTCTCTGGCTGTGCTCAGAGAATGCAGCTGTTGCTTGTGTTACCTGTCTGGATGGTCATGGAAGTGAGTTCCAGAAATCTGGATGGAGGCTTGTCGAGAGAGTCTGCACTGTAACTCTGCCCTCAAGTGCCTGGTAAGTAGAGGGTGCGGACTGGAAATAGTTTGCACATAATAATTTTCCATTCACTCACCGTCTGAGGGACGGTTCCCACAGTCAGTCGGTTTGCTTGTTTGGGTCATTGCAGAGCTGACTGTCACCTGCTTGACATATTGATTGTTTACAAAACTATTAGGTTTTATAAACAGCAAAAGCAAAGGAAATGATCAAGATTTGATAGGACGGATAGTAAGCCTGAGTCACCAGTTAAGAAAAGTAGTATAATTGCAAGCTTGGTTATCATAAATGGTAGATGCCTCTCCATTTCATCTGACTTAAATTATCTAATGTTCTAGAAAAATCTCGTCACTGCGTGCAGTCTGTGCTGGATGCTGGGCCGAGTGACACACTCAGTTGGCATCTCTTCACAGTGGATGTGACATTTCTTAGCATATACATGGCACTCTTAAAGCCAGAAGGGACTTCAGACATCACTTGTCCACTCCCCTGAAGTTCCCTTCATGTCTTTTTCCTAAAAAGCCTAATCTGGGCCAGGGAACATGGTTCAGTGGGTATAAGGGGTTTGCACACAAACATGACAGCCTGAATTAGATCCCTTGAATCCACCATAGATAGAGAGGGGCTGAATGATCACACACACACACACACACACACACACACACACACACGGAGGGAGGGAGGGAGATAGACAGATAGAGAGAGAATGATAAATAAATGCTATTCTTTTAGAAAGGCTAAATTAAGCCTACTTCAATGGGTTGACTTTGGGTCCCGTTAACATTCAGTGTCCATACGTCCATACCAATCATTTTGGGCAAAGAAGATGAATTATTTCAACTGATCCCCTGGTATACCACATGTCCAAGGTTGTTGTATATGGAAAACATGATCTATGGCCTGCTGGGAAAAAAAAGTTGATGGACCCAAAGTCAGAATACAAAAATCAATCTCCACTTCAAATGCCATGTAATTTCCCATTATGTGTTTAGAACTATGCAAATAATTTTATAACTAGATAATCATTTTATATGCCCAACAATTCAATTTAAGTATATACCAGTATTAAAAAATATTAAGACACTCGTCCATGAATCAGAGCTAACTGGGAGTGTCCCAGGTCCTGGCCCAAGATCCTGAAGGCCTACGCTAGGTGTAGGAGGGTTTAACCCCTTGTTGACTGGATCTCTGGCACTTCTGAGGAAGGTAACCTGTGGGAGAAGCCAGCTGATGGGAAAGTTCTTTGGACGAGCTTGGAGCAGGAGAGCTAGTCTTCCAGGACCAGCTCAGCATCTATGGCTGGCAAAGCCATACTGATGCATTGAAGGTGCTTGGTGCCCTAGAACTGGGGACTGTCTCTTCCTAGTTTCCAAACGAGGAAACTTAGGAGGAAGAAGTTAGGTAATTTGTCTGGTTACATTAGTAAACTGGTAACTGAAATCCAAAACCAGGCCCCTCTGATTCTAAAGCACATATATTCCAGAAAATTGTACTTATCCAGTGAGCCTCCACATATTCCCACTTCTGTGCCTGAAAAGCCAATAGGAAAGAGTCCCAGACACTGACGTGGTATCCGCGCTCACAACGTAAACTTTATCAGTAGGACAGAACTCAGCAAGATGCTCAGAACCCCAGACTTTTACCTTCCTATCATTCCACCAGAAGCCCAGATTACAGAGCACCTGATACATAGTTACATCAAATGTTAATGAAGAATTGAATGCCTGTCTATCCATGGATTCATATGGTTCTAAGGATAAGATGCAATATTCATAATATAAACATCAGTAATGTCTTATATTGCTTTGATGACCATGTAAGGTTTGCTACAAAATTTCAGTGGGGAAGTTTCTTTTCCTAGGAAAGTTAGAAGCTCCTTGTGAATATTTTAGAAATGATTAAGATTTATTCATTGTTGGTCATGGTGGCATATGTCAGCTCTCGGGAGGCAGCAACAGGCAGACCCCTGAGTTTGAGGGCAGCCTGGTTTATAAAGTGAGTTCTAGGACTGCCAGGGCTGCATAGAGAAACTCTGCCTCGAAGCAATGTCTCAGTGGTTCAGAGTTTCTGATGCTCTGTCATGAAGACCAGAATTTGAACCCCAGGCCCGATGCCCAGTGTCTCACAAATGCCTATAACCACAGGTTCAAGAGATCCCATTCTCTTCCCTGGCCCCCATGGGCACACACACACTTAAAATCAGAGTTCATGTTCTCTTCACAGACCCTGCCACACAGTCTCTCTGGTGCTGGGGTCTGAATTCTCCTCAAAGCTTCCACAAAGGTGTTGCCTACTTTATCTTTTTGCCATGGTCTTAGTAATTCTCACAACTCCTTCTTCCCCAGTTTTAAAACCTTCAAATAAAAAAGAATTCATTTATAATGATTCAAAAAATTGAATTTGGACTATAGAGCTCTGTCACACGTGTCAGATTTTGGATTTCTGCACGCCAAGCTTAGCAGCTGGAGTGAGAATAATGCCATTCCTCCCCAAAATTATGGTGGTCAATGGATGAGTAAAGCAAGGATTTCATGTGGAAGAAATCACAGAGCAAGGGCGAGCGTTTGCTCAGTATAAAGTCTATGAATGGTCTATCATGGTCTTTGAAGTGATTTTTCCAGAACCACGGCCCCATTGCTTACTTACTCTACACACTTAGATCTGGCATCTTAAACACACTGAGGCTTGGTTTCCGAACCTGTGAAAAGAATACATACTACTATCTCCTAAATGATCATTGTAAGATATTAAAATAATCTGTGCAAAGTTCTCAGCAAAGTGTTTGGTATCATTTGTCACCAATGTTCTGAAAATAATCATATACCAAGAACATATCAATTAGAAATAAAGCTGGCCTCCTGATGGAAAAAATGCTTTAATGAGTTTTGAAGGATAAATAATAATTGAATAGATGAGGAAGGAGGAGGAGCAATTAAGATAAGAAGTGTTGAGAAAGAAAAGTGTCAGTGAAGTTAGGTAAGGACTGTAAAGATAAAAGGCCCCAGACATGATGTTATCAGGAGTCTGGCTTAAAAGGAAGGAAGTTACAAGATAGAGACTCTGACATAATGTATGGTCCTGTGTCTAAAAGTTTTATGTCTGTGGGAATGTCTTAGACGGTGTTGGATTTGTGAATGGAGGAGGGAGGGGAAGGGAGTCAACAAATGAGAATACATTTCTGGCTCTTAGAGTTTAGGGGTGGGGGAGGACAGTCTCTGCTGGAACCCAGTCATATTTCCATCTAGGTAATAGGAAAGGCAGGTTCCATAAATGTTCTGGCGTATAGAACAGTTCCAGGAAGATGAGGCCTACAGACTACCAACAATAGAAAGCTGTCTTGAGCGCTGAGTTGAACTAGCAGGGCTTTGAGCCACTTTACTTATTTTTCCTGACTTAAAACCTGCCTTTCCTGATTTATTTGCATCAGTATAGAATGTAGGGGCTCCAGAAATTGGGGGACCTTTTATTATATGAGGGATAATCCAATTAAGTTCTTTTTAGAAACTGAACTCTCTTGCTTTTGGGTGTCTGTTGCTAACTAATCTCTCCTAAAAACTTACTGCAAGTTTGCCAGTGTTTATTTTCATCATCATCATCATCATCATTATTATCCTTAATGAGGCAATTTCAGCATTAGTAAAAGGTACCACAGTTTCTGCTGGGTCTCCTTATGCAATTTGATGAAGTCTCAATTTTCCTTTCAGAATCAATTCAGAAACTGTCTCTACATAGTTCTTTATTTATTTATTTTTACTCTGTTGGTATGGTTAAAAATATCCATTCTAAGACATTGTCTCATTTGTGCATAAGAATTCCTGTGGAGAGTGAGTAGAAGGCAGGATGAGAATTAAGTTATGGATCCAAGTGGTCCACAAGTACATCTGCAGTTTCCTCTCTGCCAGAGCCAATTCTCTCTTAGCCTCAGCTGATAATTTTCTTGAAGTATTTAAGCCCTTATCACCTTGTAAGTTTTGAAATAAATTACTGATGTCTTGAGTTGTTAATCCAGTTGTGGGCCTTAGCCGGTAAATATCTCCCAGCAATTTTTGAAAATCATTAAGAGCTCATAATTGGTCTCTCCTGATTTGTATTTCTTGTGGTTGAATTTTTTTTGTATTGAACTTTTTCCTATATTCTAGGTAATCAATAGAATCTCCTCTTTGTGTTTTTTCAGGAGCGATTTGTAATCCCCAGAGATGCAAAATTCTTTTTACTTCATTAAAATTGATTTACTTCATACAATAAGGTATCTTAATCTGAATCAGCCAATGAGATATCATCTATATAATGATAATAATAATGGAGTAACTGATTATGAATTATTCCTAACCACTATTGGACAAAATATTGACACAAAGTGGGACAGCTTGACATTCCTTGTGGCAAGATCTTCCAGTGGTATCTTCTAACAGGTTGAGAATTATAAATGGGTTCCATGAAGGCAAACTTTTCTCTATCCTGTAATTGTAAAGGTGTAGTAAAAAAAAAAACAGTCTTTTAAATCAATCACTATAATAGACCATTGTTTCGGTAATAAAGAAGGCAAAGGCATTTCAGGCTGTAAAGTATCCATTGGCTAGATCACCTTATTAATAGCACTCAAATCTGTTACTGTTTTGCATTTTCCAGATATCATTTTAATGATAAGTATAGGAGAATTCCAAGGACGGGTCAATTCTTCAAGAGGTTGAGCATTTAGCAGCTCCTGTACCAACTGTTCCAGTCAAAGGCCCTTATTCCACTCACACAGGCTTGTCAGTTAACCATTTTAAAAGTAGGGCTGTTGGTGCCTTTGAAAGACCAATAGCTGTTGTGTCTTGTTTACGAACACCCAAACTGTTGGTGACTATTCTTGATAATGCATCTTAATAATTTTCTTTTTATTTTATGGTTTGTTTATAAGATTGGAGGAATTTTAATTCGTATTTTCCATTGCTACAACAAATCATGTCCCCATAAATTTATAGCTATGTCAATCACATATGGCTTAAATTTTCCTATCTGTTCTTCTGGCCTATACACTCAATCCATCTTGTGCTTTGTTTTGCCTGAGATAAAGCTCAAATTCCTGGAAGTTGAATGCCGAGATTTTTGTGAAAAGATTGCTATTGGTCCTCCATACTCCCTGTGGCTAATTCTTGTCAACTGGTCACTGGGTCCGCCCCAATCCAAGGTTAATTTTATTAACACATTCTCAGAGTTTCACAATGAGATCAAATACCACACAACATATGAGTCCAGCAAGGTGTACACCTATAGTGCCAGCTACTTACGCAGCTGAGGCAGGAGAGTTTGAAACCAGCCTGAGCAGTATACAAAGAGCCTTATTATAAACAAACAAACAAACAAGCAAACAAACAAACAAAATTCTCCTTCCAGATTAGAGGCTGTGTAAGCAAGTGATAAAGGTTAACTAGAGGAGACAGTCAGGCATGATGGTACATGTCTGTCATCTACTACCAGGATCTTGGGAAGTTGAGGCAGGAAGTTAAGGGTTCCAGGGTAGCCTAGGCTATGAAGTGAGACCCTGGGGTGGGGGAGAAAGAGGAGGAGGAATGACTTCACTAAAACTGACCCTTTCCAAAGTACATCAGGCCAACCAGTCCTTAGGAAATCAGCTGAGTATTTCACAACTGGGAGCAGAATTCACTCCACACAAAAAGAAAAGTATGCTATGCAAACCCAACTTTTTGATAGTAGATATGTTTATCATGGAGATTTATAAATGAATATCACTCATTAAATGCAATATGAAATCAAGAAGCAAAATCATTCAGGTACTGAGCTGTTGCCTAGAATGCCTGAAGCCATGGATTGAATCTCTAACCCAGAAGAGAGAGGGTAGAGTAGCAGAAGCAATTGCAAGGCAGCAGAATATAGAAGAAGAAGGAGAAGAGGAGGAGGAGGAGGAGGAGGAGGAGGAGGAGGAGGAGGAGGAGGAGGAGGAGGAGGAGGAGGAGAGAAACTGGGAGTAAAAATGAGTTAATGTGATAAATATGTATTAAATCATACGTTGGATTAAACCAACTAGTTGGGTGAAGAATTTAGCACCAAGATGAAGAGATGAAAACATCAAATATAAGAATTATAAAAGCTGGGGAGCTCAGTCAGTGGTTAAGAGTACACAATGCTCTTGTAGAGGAGCTGCGTTCAGTTCCTGGCACCTACATCAGGAGGCTTACAATTACCTCTAATTCCATTTTCATGGGATCTGACTCCCTCTCCTGATCTCCATGGGCCACAGGCATGCATGCATGCATGCAGACACTCACACATACACATAAAAATATAAATCTTATTAAAAAGGAATTCCTAAAGCTATCATGAAAAAATAAAAAAGATGCAGAAATTAGTGTGGACTTTCCATCATGAATAGACACCAGGAGGCAAAGGAGTAGTATGTTTTAAATGACAAAGGAAAGTAACTGTGAGACCTATGTCAGCCTGGTCTAAATAGAGGGTTCCAGCCAGGGCTGCATAGTAAGACCCTGCCTCAAACAACAGCAAAACCACATAAGGCAAACAAGATACAAAAGCAACACCTGTCAATTCATTCCATTGGATGGCTCTCATCCCGCTGGGAACCCTGTAATTCAGGAGATGGTAATGACGTCATTCTATGTCCCATATACATTAAAACCTTCCTGCTGTGGGTTTCCAGGTGGAAGTGTCTAAAAGAGGGCTGTTTAAAATAAAGCACTTGGAATTTGTGGCTCTCAACACCTATGAAGTTGAGCAACTGAGAGCAAAGATGAATAACTTCAGCCTCCAGAACTGGAAGGGGAACTCTCCAAGACGAAATAATTAATGATTTTCAGAGAGGCACATTGCGAGAGTACCCAGATATTGCAAAACATTCAGTCTGTGCTCTCCCTTCCTTTGCTAGAACATTCTCTAGGCTCCAACAAAAACAGAAGAAATGAATAGACCAAATGTTGCATCTGATACCGAGTTCTGACTCAGTCCCATTGTTCCAGATAATACACGACACAAAAGTGTAAGACATAGGCCACTAAATGTCTGTTCCGTGTATTGTGCTCTATAAAAAATAGTGTAACCTCAACTGGCGTTATATCATTCTTAATGTAGTTAATTCTCAGTAAAATGAATTACATTATTATCATTGGTAATACATACTAAACATGTATGTATTACCTATTAAAAACACAGTAAATTAAACCAAAACTTTGTTTTTATTAAACAAATAAGAACATGCAAAGATGCCAAACATCACCAGCCCCTGGGCGAAAACCAAGTGAGATGCTGCCATACACTCATTAGAATGGGTAAAAGCTAAAAGCGTGGAAAAGTGGAAGCTAGTGAGAGTCTGGAGAGTGGATGTTCTTATCAGTGTGTGAAAGAGGAAAGCATATTCTACAGTTTTAGAGAGGAGAGGTTCAAAACCAAGGTGTGAGTTGAGCTCTCTGTCTGGAGGCCTCCTTCAGCTCCCTGTGACTCAGCTTTCCTCATCCTATGACCTCATCCTTGACTTCTCTATGTGCCTCTCTCCTCTGTCTCTGCCTCACTTATAAAGATAGCGACGGCCTTTAGAATCTACCCATAAGTCAGGATAATCCCCTTCTCTCCAGATCCTCAACAAACACAACATTTACCATATAGAGATATGTTTAAGGTTCTAAATGTGGGCCTACCTTCCAGCCCATTACCCAGCCCAGACTGATTGACTGGTGAACTGGTAAACCACTTACTCAACATCCTACACAGCAGGTGACCACTCAGGAGCCAATTCACCGATAACTGTAACAAGACGGTTGCCTTTCAAGGCCTCTTTTCTAGTGAAAGACGATAGACCCCAAAGACTACAGACCATATTATTATACTCAATCCAGTCTGTTATAAGAATTTTCTGGATGACACGTGATAGTTAGTTGTTAAAGATTGGCAATTCAAGAAGCAGACAGACTTAAAAGGGGCGCTAGGACATGGGATGGGAATGGCATCCATCTTGACGACGGTAGGGTCATATGACTATGTACATTTCAAAGCTTATCTACTAGATGTTTAAAATTAGTGAATTTTGTTTGCTATAACACATATTCTTTATAGATAAGGACATCCTGATGGTTAATGTTGTTAACTTGACAGGGTCCAGAATCCCCTAGAAGATAAAACCCTGGGCATATCCGTTAGTAGGCTTTTAGATACCGGGTTAGCGGAGGTGTAAAGACACACCTAATATTGGTAGCACTATCCCATGGACTGTGCAGAATCCAGTGCACACCAGCGCTCATGGCTCTTGCTTTTTGCCTGTGAATGTAGTGTGACATTCCTTCCACTGAGTCTTCCCCACGGGACAGACTGCCCTCTTGACCTGGGAGTCCAGGCAAACCTTCTGTCCTTAAGTTGCTCCCGTTTGCTACTTTGTCGCACAGCAGAAGTGTATAACACTCCCACCAGACTTCAGTCATGCATTTCATCAGATACAACTTTTAAGATTCTTTTCTTGATCTATTTCTTATAACAGGCTCTGGATCACTGCTAGGTTGATCCCCCCCCCCCATTGTTCTGAGGTTAATAAAAAAGATTTGAGAAATGCATGTGAAAAGTATCTTTTAGAAGTGTTAACCTGGAGGAGGTAAAGATGTAACTTCCTTGGGTCATCTTAAATTCAGGATCATCAACACCAGATGCCCACACTTGCCCAACTTTGAGCCAAGTGAAATCAGTTGTGTACCTGAGATTCGCCAGCACTTGAGGGTAACACGAGTTCCCACCTGGTTGATAAGAATTTTCCCTTGGATGAGTCCCCAAAATGACAGTGATGAGTTTTGTTTAAGGCAATCGGTGACTGAAGCATTTGCAGATTCCAGTGAGATTAAAGAACAGACAATTCCAGAAGGGTGGCTCTTTATTCTACTGCCAGATTGTCAAAACCCCCAAGGAGCCACCAAGAGACAGAAAGAAACAGGAAAAAAAGTAAATAAATGAATAAATAACCAGTGTAGAAATCTATATACAATACATACACAGTTGGTTTGGTTGGTTTTGGTTTCTCAAGACATGGTGGTGTCAATATGGTTCTGGCTATCCTGGAACTCTCTCTGTAGACCAGGCTGGCCTCAACTCAAACAGACCCACCTACCTCTGTTTCCCAAGTGCTGGGATTAAAGGCGTGCGCCACCACCACCCTGCAGAAATACTATTTTTTTTTAAATGAGATGGCCAACACTGTTTGACAGGTATGTCCTTAACCAGATGACTTTTTGGAAAGTCCTGGCGGCTGTCTAACCTGTGGCTGCCATGTTGCTGGCTGCCCTCATGGTATCACAGCCCTGCAGTGGATACCCTGATGGCTGAAAACCAGGTAGAATAGGTGCTACGTTGTTTAGGTTGGCTTACGTCTGCTCCTCCGTCTCTTCTTAGAGTACGATCCTGGTTACAGCAGAGAGATTCAAGTGAGTTCCTCCCCAACTGTGTCTGTCCAACTGACACAGCAATCCTCTAATTTATAGAATTCTCTATGAATTTCAAGGCCCACGTGCTTTGATTCTTTAACCCTCATCAGTTTCTGGTCCTTGTCTGTCCCCACTTGGATCCTTTCTTCATAGTGACACTCTAAAATTGCCTTTCAAATAAAAAATCCAGTCTGGACTGGACCGTTGAAGTGCTTGTCAGAAAGCACAGAATTGGAGTTTGGATCAACAGATGCCACATAAATGCTTAGTTGGCATGGTAACCTCCCTGCAATCCCAGTGCCCCCCCCCCCCAAGACAAGAATCCCCGGGGCAAAATGGATAGTTCTGGGTTCAATTGAGAAACCTACTATCTCATTGAAAACGGTGGAAAGCAACAGGTAAGAAGTCATGCCTTCTTCGGGCCTCCATCTGTACACGCACTCAAGTACACACACACACACACACACACACACACACACACACACACACACACACACACACACACACACACACACACCTGCCCTCCAGGACTGCAGGAAATGGGGCAAGGCAGTTCAGAAGCCCACCTCCAGCTCACAGGTAGAAAATGCCAGAGCGAGCCTCATGATCACGCCCACTTTGTGGGCGAATCGAATCTCTTTAAACTGTATCCAAGTTTGTTTTGCCTACTCCAAGGCACTTATTTCATTCGTTCTTTACATGAGACCGAATTAACAGGAAACAAAACCATAGTTCTAGAAGAGGCCATATTCGGTCCCGAGCAAGAGTTCATAGTCAAGTAGCTATCACGTGGCCAGATAAGGTGTGTCTACAAAGCCTCTTTAAGGACAGAACACCCCCTTGCTGGTGCCACCTTGTCACCTGTGGAAGGCACTTTTCTGGGGAGTTAGGAGAAGCCCCTGCTTGGCCCTTGGGCTCCCCGTGGGAACGCGCCAGCCATGGCTCTCCCCAAGGGCTGGGGCCGCGCCACCTCCTAGCCCGCGGGTTGCGGAGCCCTGGCCTGTGATCGCGCGCCAGGGAGCAGGCGGGCTCCCGCGCAGGCCGGCGGAGGGCGGCGCCTGTGATCTGCAGCCAGGGCGCGCGGCGCGCGGGGCGTCCCCGGGGCCCCGCTGTGATCGCGCGCCAAGCGCACCTCCAGCCCGCGAGCGCGATCGCGCTGCCTGCCCTGAGCTCCCGCTGAAAATGTCCCCAGACCAAAGGGTCGGGGAAGCCGGTTCAAGCCGGCAAACGAGGTTTGGTGAGTCCTTCTGAAGCGTCGCACCCCACTCCTCACTATGAGGCACCCCTAAAATCTTCTCTAATGCCCACTCGCGGCTGGAAGGAAGCAGGATGACGTTTGGCCCCAAGCGATGAAAAGGGAGGCTCTTGGAGATGCCTGTCACGCGTTCTGAAAGAAGCAAAGGAGATCGCAGCTCATCTCCTGTCCAGTTAGAGGAAGTCCTGCCTGGTTTGGTGTTGTGATCCTCGTGGTGATAATCAAACAGGTGTGAATAGTTTCGCTTCAAAGAACCGTTTCTTTCTTGAACGGCTCCCTCTGCTGAGGGAAGGGAGACAAAAGCCTCTATTAGCATAGGGTGTGCAAAGCCACCTGTTCAAATAACTCTGCCAAAGAGAGCAAGCCAGCCTTGGAAAGAAAAGCCCAAAGCCGTGCAAATACTTGCCGTGAAGTTGAAGGATTAAGCTGATCACAGTCGCAAACTGGGAGGAGGAGTTCTCCGTTTGTAATAAAAGTTGGCAGAGATTATTTTTAGCAGCCTGTTTGATTCCTTTCGATGAGGAGATAACACCTTTCACAGTCTTGTCAAAAATAAAAATATGAGAGAAAAACTCAGTCTGCCCTAACTAATCCAGCAAACGTTTCTGTTTGGAAATCCCGATTTCAGGTCATGGGTGAGCAGATAGGATTCTGCCCAGAGACAATGGTTCTGCACAGGCCAGGCTGTGTCTGCAATTGTTGTCATTGCTGCCTCCCATTCCAAGAAAACAAAACCACGATTTCATCAGCATCGATTTTTAATATTTTTGAAATGTTATTTTACATTTGTTTTTGTGGCGCAAGAGGAGAGTGTGGGAAGGAGTGGGAGGCAGCCGAGCCAGGAGCCAAGAGAGGAGCCAAGAGAAACTTGACTTGGGGAGAGTGGGTGGGAGATCAAAGGATGACAATGGTGGCAGAGAGGGTGGAGGACCAGCGCCCAGCACTGTGGGAATAGCGCACACTGGCACAGGTAGGTACGGCAGCAAAGAAGAGGTCGGACCCTGACAAGAGGCCTCTGCCCCAATCGTGCTGTTTAGAAGACCCCTGTTGGTTCTCCCGGGTCCCAGTTGGTTACCCTGGTGTGAACACTCTGAGAGCCTAAAGAACACACCTATCTAGGGAGGGCTTTGTCCTTCTCGCCACTGGCTATGCAAGTGTGACCCACAGACCATGACTCTTACTTGGCAGCTTGACCCAGAGTTCGGTGTTATCACACATCTGTCAAGAAGGTAGGGGTACGTTCAAGGCCCAGAAGTAGTGGTCTAAATCATTTAGGGTTTGCAGAAACCTAAAACGGCCTGCCCAAAGGTGCCAGCCTCCTTCAGAAACCCATGTGGACCTCTTTCTCAAGTCTATCCTTGCATAGAGCCTTGGAAAACCCACTAGTGTGAGTAACCCAGGTCTGAGCCATTTGTGAGGCTGGAAGAGATGGCCAGTCTTCGCCTGTGTCCTTTGGACTGTCCTTGAACGTACGAAGCCCTCCTGTGCCAGGCTGTGGACTCTCACGTGCCTCCCCGTTTCAGAGTAAAAAGGCCAGCCCAAGAATTTAAAACTTAAAAGAGGAATTCTCAAATGGAATCAGAACTTCCAGATAGCCATGACGGCGTGCCAAGGCGGGTGGTTAACATGTATTGGCTTCCACGTTTCATTAATTTTGTTTGTAGATGCACCTATTTAGACACACGATTGATGGCTGCTAATCACATTCTTGCCCTGGGCCCTGCAGGCAGCAGACACTTCGTATGGTAGGAGAGAGAAGGCAGCTGGAAGAAGCGATGTACGATGTAAGTAGCATCCTTCAATGCCTAGATGCATCCTTGTGACTCAGTTGTCTAAAAGGGCAAACTACATCTGTGTTTTGTTTTGTTTCTTATGTTGTTCATGACAGCTGTTTGCCCCAAAGAAGGATTAAGCTTCACGAACAAACAGAATTGAACTTGTTCCACTAACGCTCAGAACGAAAGCCATTCATTTTTCTTTTCAACCAACATTGATTATTCCTCCATTATGGTCCAGACACCATGTTTAGCCTGCCTCTGATAAGTGAGGCCTGGCTGCCCTCAAATCTCCTTGGCCACTTACACAGGCAAACCTGTCTTTATCAGGTAGGCCTGCTTCTCCAAACTTCCTTGTCTTCCTCACAATAAATGCTTATCCAGATGCCTGGGATTCTTCAACAGCGTTCACCCAGTAAGGACTTGGGAGATAACTTGGATGAGTAGACAAGGTGGGTAGGCGGCGAGTGTTCAAACTTGTGTACACGGCAGCATAAGATCCAGGCCAATTCAACTGCTTATGTCTTATCTACTAATCTTGTTTAGGGCACTGGCAATTTCCTTATTGTGACTTGATATTATGAAATCTTGTTGAATAGCTTCATTGGTGATGCGTTATGTCTGGTCTCCCAAGGATAGGTCAAAAACATGCATCGTTTAAAACGTGTGGTGCCTATCATTGCTTCTACCAGAAAGACAGCACTTGAATAAACCCTCTCACGCTGAAGTGCTGGCAATTTTATGTTTTTAATCTTCATAATAATTGTCTCTTATTTTGAAAAGGAACTCGAGGGGCTAGAGAGATGGCTCAGCAATTAAGAGCACTTGCTACTCTTCCAGAGAACTGAACTTGATCCCTAGCACCCACATGGTGGCTCACAGCCATCTGTAGCTCCAGTCCTAGGGGATGATGCCCTCGTCTGGCCTCCATGGGCATTGCTCACATGTGGCACACATGCCAGCAAATACTCATACACACCAATGATAGAAACTTTTAAAGGAACTCAAGAACACGAGGCATCAACATCAACGGCCAGCAACAGCTCCTTTAGCATCTGCATGGGATATATTTTGTGTTGAGTTCCCCAACCCCCTAAAATCCAGCACATGGGCAGTTTTATGGCTTGCCAACTCAAAACTTAACCCCTAAGGAAAGGCCCCTGGCAGGAATGAAATGAGGGAATTAATGTCTTTACTAGGCATGGTTGGCTGCCACAAGGATCCTCTCAGAAGGGCTATTTTCATTCCAAAGGCCAGCAGTCAGGAAATCCATTAAACTGGGGTCCTAATATTTTAAGTGGGAGTAAAACTGAGAATGAGAATGAGCCTTTATGTGATGATGAAGAAATCTTCCCCTGCCAGAGATGAAGCAAAGTCCAAGGCAATCAGGAGCTGGTACCAACAGGATTCCACAGAGAACCTGCATGTCAGCAGCTTGCAAAGTCATCATGGCTCTGGGAATAGTCAAGGTCTTGCTGGAAACCCGTCCCCAGAAGAAACAACCTTGCTTACTGTTCCATCCTCAGTTCCTCCGGATTTGACTCCCAAGTCTACCGAAAGAAAGCAAAAGACAGCCATGGACACCCCCATGGGGCCAACTCCAGCAATGCTGGCGGATGCCCCGTGGATGGAGAGCAAGAAGCATGAGTTCCTCCTCCAGCTCCTGCTGTGGTGCACAAGATGTTGCTAACAAAATTGGCATCTCCAAAATGGAGTCTCGCGAGTTAAATCTAAACGTCAATTTTCACCATAACGGGGAGGAGGGGACCAAAGCTAGACACAGAAATGCTCACTACTCCAACTTCACCATTATACAGGTCTGCTCTACCCCACAAATACATTCATTTTAAAAATCACGGTGCTGGGCTCCTTACCCACCACACACGAGGCGCTTAGTGTGATTCTAGCATTGTAAATCTATAAATACAAACTAATAAATGAGAAAACAACAAAACCACATAATCATTTTTTTAAAAGACAGAGGGTAACTGAGGGTGAATATGATCGAAAATACATAATGTACAAGTGTGAAAATGTCATATTGGAACCCGTTATTATGCGTAATTTGGTTGATGCCAGGGACAACATTAACTGTTGTAAAGCGCTGTCTGTGGAAGGCTGTCCTGTCTTCTTGCTGTGGTTGCCTACAGGCTGGGGTGGCCCTGCTGACAGTCCTCACTGTGGCAGCCGAGTGGCTTCAGAACAACTTGAAAGCCCAAACCCCACCAATAGGAGTTGATTGGTTCAAGTTTTGTCACTTGCTTTGCTTGCCCCACACATGTGAATAAGAAGCCCGCCATTATTTTGATCTTGGGAAACACCATTTTCCCAGGAAAACTTGCTTAACTATTTCCTTTTGCCTGATAACTGATTTTCGGCACCTCCCCAAAGGCATGTGGCAACAAGTCTAGATGCACCGTGCAATTCGGAAGCCATTATTTCATCGGTGACTGACAAGAAGTAGATAGGCCCTTAGTGTGGTTACTAAGGTGCTGCCCCAACACAAGGTAGGCTGTGTTCACCACTGGTCACTCTTCAGCAATTCTTTCTTCAAAGATTTCTTTCTAATCAGTGTATGTTCACACGTTCCTCTGTGGGTATTTACACGAGAGGGCAGGGCCTGCAGAGGCCAGAAATGTGAATTGGATCACCGGGAGCAACTGAACCTGGCGGGACATTTGTACTGGGAACTGAACTCAGGTTGTCTGCAGGAGCAGTACACGTTTTTACCCAGATAGATCTGGCTTTATTACATTTATGGGCCCTCACACGCTAAGGCCCATACGTGGGGTCAGAGCACAATTTGGAGAGGATCTTTCCTCTCCTTTGACCTCCCACAACTTTGCAGGCACACTGTTGCTCTCTGTTTGTTTGTTGTTTAGATGGCTTTTGAGATAGGGTCTCACTGTGTACCTTGGCTAGCTTAGAATTCACAATTCTCCCCTCCATCTCACAGATGTCGCCTTCTCTCTACTTCCCAGGTGCCACCACAGCCGCTCCGTTTGACAGTGGAGATTTTGCTGTAGTCCTGCCAATAGACAGCCTAGTTTTGTTTTTTATTTTTATTTTTTTAAGTGTTTTTTATTGTTGTGAAAAGACACCATGACCACAGCAACTCTTATAAAGAAAATATTTAATTGTGTGGCTCCCTTGTAGTTTCAGAGATTCAGTGTGGCGATACCTTGTTTGTACAAATAAAGCTTGGCTGAAGGAGGGTGGAGCTAGTGGCTAGTTAACCATGGAAGTCTGGAGGTCTGTACAGACAGACAGGAAGTGATATGGCTGGGCAGAGAGAGGAAGTGATAAGGCGGGAGAAACAAGAACTCAGTCTGTTTTCAGCTGGGAGGGTGAGAGGTAAGGTGCTGTGGTTTTGTTCCTTTGGCTCTCTGATCTCTCTCAGAGTCCCCAATATCTGACTCTGGGCTTTTATTATTAAGACCTATTAGAACTCATGTTACATATCACTAATGGTCTTATAGAGTACTAACTAACTCTAGAAAAAGGCTTCTCTTAGTTTTCTGCACATGATTTCGGGTTTGAGTCTCTATCAGTTTTCTGCAAGGAACCATGACCATGCCTACCAGCACACTGTGAAGTCTCCAAAAGGAGATGGAGCCCCACATTGACGACTCCTCCAGGACTATGATAATGCCACTAAACTGACAGACACCACTTAATGTATATATTTATTTAAGTATATATTTACTAATAAAAGCCCACCCCCACAGTGACACACTTCCTCCACCAAGGCCACACCTCCTAATAGTGCCACTGCCTTGGGGAGCCATTTTCTTTCACCACAGATACTATTTTCTGTCTTAAATCTTGCCAATTAGAGAATACAGATCCGTCATGGTCATCATATTTGCTAACAAAACAGTACGGAAGAAAACTGGGAAATCCTCTTAAGGAAAGTAGCAACCAACACCCTTCAGATTTCAGTGAACTTTACAGTAGCCAGAGGTGCTAACCTCGGTTTTTTTAAATCAGACATATTGACTTTTTTCAATATGATTTCAAACCACTGAGGTGATGTGTTTTAGAAATTGTTTCTATAAGGAGTTGAGGAAGCCTGGGCTCAGCCTCTCTCCACTGCGTTGGTTACAGCACACTGGCTTGGTTACAACATAAAAAAGTAGCAATAATCAGTGATGCTCCTTCCTTACACAGCCCGGTGCCAGTGGAGTCTAATGGGTTGACCAGATGTCTAAGAGAGGTGATGAAAAGAGCTAGATACTTTTCATATTTAGAAAGTACCTTTATTGTGCTAAGAATCTAGACAGTCATAGGCTCTCGGGAAGAACCTTCTACTGTTATGCTGCTAAATAGACATAACATTTAACCAACTCCTAATAACTTATCATTATACCCAAAGATCAATGAGATGCATTCTCAACCACATCTGAGAAGCTTCTATTTGCAGAAGATGGTGATTAACACAGGGGCCCACAATTGGACAAGATGCAGAGACTGCACAATGCTCAGCTCTAAAGGGATCGTATATACACTGCAACCCCCGCCCACCCCAGGCTCAGAGATCACTGGAAGAGGTGGAGGAAAGAGTGTACGAACTACAGGTGGTAGTTGACTACACGGGACATCATTATCTGCACACTTGAAATCACGGCAGTTGTGACTGCATGCACAAACCCTGGACAAAACCAAGTCAGACGAGGTCCCAGCCAATCCCATCGCACGCCATGGAGCTGTTACAAATTGTGAGCTGTTGGGAATGGGGCTGACAGCTGGCACTAGGAGCAGCCCCTTGTAAGTTGGTCATGTGCCAGTGAAAGACCACACAGCCAAGACTATCTGGGCAGCACAAACTGGTCTTGAGAGGTATAAAAAAAATAAAGGGACACAAAATTGGGTGAGCAGCAAAGGGTGAGGGGTAGGCACAATCAAAACACATTGGGTGAAACTCTCAACAAACTAATTTAAAAAGGCAAAAGGTGAAAGTGCACCCTGAAATAAACTTGATTGGCATAGCAACTGTTGACAGAGGTTTCTGTCCTGCCTAGTCCCCCAGCCGTTTCATCCCAAAGTAATACAGAGAGGCTTAGATTAATTATAAACCAGTTGGCCTATTAGCTCAGGCTTCTTATTAACTAATTCTTACATCTTCAATTAGCCCATAATTCTTGTCTGTGTTAGCCACCTGACTTGGTACCTTTATCAGCGAGGTGTTCTCATCTTGCTTCCTCTGCATCTGGGTGAGGGCTGCAGACTCAGCCTTTCCTCTTCCCAGAATTCTCCTGTTCTCATAGCTCCGCCTCTACTTCCTGCCTGGTCACCCCACCTCTACTTCCTGCCTGGCTATTGGCCAATCAGTATTTTATTAAAACACAAGTTTACAAAGTATAAGACCATTGTCCCACAGCAAGCAACAGATAAAGATACCTTTCTATTGTGGAAAACCATAGAACTTCCTGATCAAAGTGAATTTCAGCTGAGCCCCAGTGCTGTGGGCCATCTACATGGTGTCCCAAGAGCAGTGCGAGTCACTCGGGACCCTGCTGATGGAAGTTTTTCTTACTAGGAATTTACAGGACACTGTGAGCTTTCAAGGTATTAAAAACTCTAAACTCCGAATCCCTGATGAGCCAGGTTTCCAGGAGTGGCCAGGAGTGGTTCTGCCTGCATTCTGGGTAAGGCTCTAGCTACTCAGCACTTGACACATATGCACCCCTCACACAGGTATGCAGATTGAGTGATAGTCTTTGCCTTAAGCTACGCGTGAGGGAGCCGTTCAAACCCAACTCAAAATTAAGAGTTGCCTGATTTTTCTCGAACTCGTACAGTCAGCTCCTGCTTATCCCGGTGTGGGTTCTTCACTCTGCGGCTGAACTGTAGACAGCATTTATGTTGGCTTCTGACTTTGTGTTTTGAACAAAGAACACAAGAGAGTTCAGCGATACAGACTCAGACCTTCATCTAGATTCTCACTTAACATTTT
The DNA here is from genome assembly GCF_037038515.1 of Microtus pennsylvanicus. NCBI lineage: Eukaryota > Metazoa > Chordata > Mammalia > Rodentia > Cricetidae > Microtus > Microtus pennsylvanicus. Next base: position 67,875,212 of record NC_134593.1, read on the forward strand.
CCTTCTGCCTTTGCCTTCTGTCCTGTTAATATTTTTATCTGTAATCATGTACATGCTATCTATGTATATACTATGCATATATGATGTGCATATTATGTATATGCACATATATACCTAACCATGTTTGCTTAACCATTGGAGGATAAGTTGCAGACATCATAGGCCTTTACTGCTAAAGAGTAAGTATGTATTTCATAGGGTTATTTTCTTACATTGCCTAGAATAAAAGCAAATTCAGGAGGCTTAACATGGGTAAAACTCTATTAGTAACTGTATGGCTTTTACTCCAATATCACCAACTGTCATTGCTGTCTTTACTATTGTTCTTTTAAATCCAGGATCACCATGTATTTGATTGCCATGGCCTTTAAGTTACTGCCTACACGGGAATACTTCTGCAACCTCTAATGGCTACCGACAGTTTTTAGGAGCACAGGCCTGGCATCTTGTAGAATGTTCTCAGTTCTGGTTCGTTGGATGGCTGATGACCTCAGGAGTGTCATGAAAGTGAGGCGGGCATAGTCACGGCTGCACACATCAAGAGACAGGGTGCTAGCTGGTATCACTGCTGTTAACATTATCTGCTGCCTTAGGTCAGACCTGGTGCCTGGTTAGGAGGCGTCTGCCAGATTTTGCTATGGTAAACATAAAATTCCCCTCGTACTATGGGAAAACACATTTCCACAAATGGGTATTTGTTGTTTCTACCCAAATATCCATTTTGGCCCGCTTAGCAAAACCAGTGTTGGAACTGTCTGAATTGCTGCTGACAATGGTGGCTCCGCAGGTGCTTTTCTACCAATTGTTCTATATTTATCAGTTGCTATTCTGTTACAAGAAGCTTTTAATTCCCTCTGTCTGTTCATCTACCCACTCACCCATCTCCACTCCCATCTTATTGTTAGTGTGGATACTTGAATTATTTTTGATTCATTTCTCATAAATGGAAAGTTTCTGCATTCTTAACCTGTGACCTCCTGACACCTTACTTAAGAACCTACTAACATGAGAGAAATGCTACCTCACATGCCCTCATTTTAGCTTTTGCCAGAGCAATCTGCAAAACTTGATTTTAAACATGTTTTTCATGTGATTCTCTCCCCCAAATAACTGTGATTAACTTCTGTATCAGACACGGTTTTCACAATAATCAATTCCCTTTGACCTGGTGGGATGGATCCTTGTAGTTTATCTTGCTGGCTTCATGCAGATGGCTGCTAAGTGATTGAGTTTAATTAGGACCTCGCAGAAGTGTTGGAACCCAGGGATCTGTCTTGACCCTGGCTGCTCTTAAAGAACTGTATTCTCGTCTTGACTCACACAGTGAACCAGGCCCGCAGAGTGAAGGTGGTAGTCATTTTTAAGTTCAGTTTTGTTCTATGTGTGTGAGTGCTCACGTAAATGTGTGTACCATGTGTGTACCTGGATCCCAGAGGCCGGAAGAGAGAACATCTGGAGCTCAAGTTAAAGGCGGTTGTCAAGCCCCCATTCAGTTTCTCAAGCCTTCCAACTCTGAGTAGTAAATTCTTCTGTTACTAGAAAACCCTGTTACTGGAGTAACATTAGTATAATTGGCACCCAGACCTGTGCTACTGACCTCAAAACCAGAAGTCCATTGCCATAGGCTACCCCTTAAAACTGATAAGTTTAAAGTTTAGAAGCCAGCCATTGCTATGCACTCAGCAGACATCTTGTGGTTCGGGGACAGCTACATGCAAAGACTGAGGAGGCCCAGCTACCTCACACGTCAAGACAATCTGTGTGCACCATCTTAGCTTCGTCTTGCCTCATGGCGTGGATGTTGGGGGAAGGTCGTCTGGATAAGCCTCCAGCTCAGCTTTCCCTTCCGGCCAACCACGAGTCTTCTTTCTTGATGCTACAAGTGTGGGTCCTGAGGGCATGTCTGCCCATACCAGTAAGCATGCTGAACCCTAAAATCCATCTTACTCTTCATTCTACAAGCCAACCTGCAGTCTGGACCCAAAGAACTGGTTCTCAGGGAGGATTTTCATTAGCAAATTATACGCATACCCAAAATACTGATTTCTACATCCCAGACGATGAAAAGGTAGAAGCAGGAACGGTGCATTTGGATGTGATTAGCTGCTGGGTAAATGTCTTAGGCTAACAGGGTTAGCATGACCTTTCAAATACACATACCACACCAGTTAGGGCACATGCAGACCTTGGCTGCCCAAGCACCAAGAGCTGCAAATGCTTTGCTTGCTCCAGGCTACAAGATAAGCCTAGAACAGCCACGCATTTGAAGAACTCTGGAGGAATGATTTCCCAGCTGCGCGTGAGTCATGACTGCACCCAGGCGCGTCTCTTTGTCGGAAGACTCAGGGGCTGAAGCTGAGATTCTGACAGATAGCAGTGAGCACAGCTCGGCTCACTTAGTCGTGGGGTATTGGGTGTGGAAAGCCGGGAGTACGAGTCTACACACTACTCAGGCCAACCACCCCAAACATACACATATGGTGGGCGGGAAGTTAAATACTCCAAAAGGCCCCTTTGTTTTATTATTGTTTTGGGTCCCCTGGAACTGTGACTGCAGATGACTCGGAGCTGCCCTGTGGAGACTGGGAGTCGAACCCGGGTCTTCTGGAAGAGTAGCCAGTGCTCTTAGCCACTGAGCCATCTCTCTAGCCCCTAGAAGCTTCCTCTGCATCTCACCCGACCGCCAACAGTTTCAGGTCCCTAAAGTCAGTGCCACTAGGTTTTGTACATTACAGTTTAGTTCTGACTAGCTTTGAATTCTGTATGAAAGGAACCATAAGTCTTTTGGGTCAGACATCTTTGAAATGAGATCATGTTCCTAAAGTCCGTGTGTTGTGCCTGTACTTTGTCTTCATTGCTGTATTCTAGCACCTGCTGTTTCTGTGCTGGTAAGAATTTCACTTATTTCCAGCCTAAAATACTTAGAATTACCCTTCCAATGACACCCTGCATACTTCTTAGTGCTTATGTGCGTATACCAGAGAGGGCACAAACCACAGGGTGCTGCGCACAGCGCCCCTGTGTCTGCGCTCTGTGCGCTGGCACCCAGTTTGCGAGCTTCAGGCAAGGGGCTGGAGGTTAAAATACACACACACACACACACACAGAGAGAGAGAGAGAGAGAGAGAGAGAGAGAGAGAGAGAGAGAGAGAGAGAGAGAGAGAGAGAGAGAGAGAGAGACACAGGTCATCCTTGAATTCCCCAAGAATGCCCCCTTTATTGTGTTCAGGGGCAGATTATATAGAGATAGCCATGCCCCAGCCAAACCCACCAGAAACCACTCTCCTGCCATCAGGAACTCCTGAAGATCTCATGCTCAGAGCAGCTGTAGGCACTCAGATCAGGGGATTACAAGAAATTCAGGATCTGGGGTCTCACTGCTCCCAACAAGATATTTTTCTAAGATATTCATTCACTTGTGTGTGTTATGTGTATGTCTATGTCTGTGCACACGCAATATCGAGGTCAGGGGACACCTTTCAGGAGTTGGTTCTCTCCTTTCACCATGCGGGTTCCAGGAATCAAACTCAAGTTGCCAGGCCTGGTGGCAAGTGCCACTACCCACTGAGCCATCTCACTGACCCAAAGTTTGTTTGATTTTACTGAGTAGGTTCATGTAGCATTACAGGAACATCCTGTTGCTTCATTGGCCTTTAGCAGCTGATAGAGGGGTTTTGCTTCGTTCCCCAATTGCAGTGTTAAACTGTCTTTTCTCAGCAATTCTGGCCATCTGAGCAGTCTCATCAATGAAGCACCTGTTCAGTCCTCCTGCTTGCCTCTAAGTGGACCCTGAGATTTTCCTAAGGAGCTGGAGGGTTTTTCAGGTTCTACGACATCAGTTCTGAGACTCTTTGTGAAGAAATATGATGGTATGGTTTCATGAACCAGACCATGATCTCCACAGCACAGACTCAGTCCCAGTACATCTGAGTGAAGCAGAAGACTCTCCCTCTCATGATTCCCAGGTAAAGTTGCTGCTGGCCGAGGCCACACTCGCTGAGACCAGCATTCAACAGGGCTTTAAGGAGAATGGCTATAGATTCCTCTCCTGTGAGTTTGAGGGAAAAGTCACCTTAAGAAAACCCAAAACCATAACCATCTGATGCGTGTTCAAGCCTGGGGACGAAGCTAATATTCTCCTCTAGGTAGGAGTTACCAACCCCTTTAGCAGCTCCAGGAGCAACTGTTCCAGGCTGTCTGTCTGGTACCCAAGTGGCCAAGAGAAACAGGTGGCGGCAGAAGGTGTCTCTGATTTCACAACAGCTCACTGGCTTTCACCAGCAAGGACACGAGTCAGTGCAGAATCCCTCACAGAATCAACAGATCTTTGAATGGAGATGAAAACTGCCATTTATTTCAGTTGAATTTGGTTTGTCCTGGGATGGCGTAAAAACAGAAATGAAATAGAAACACATTTATATGACTGACTTTAATTTCTAAAGACCAAATAAACATATATACATTCAAAACATTTCTAAATATTCAAACAGACCTTATTATTGCCATTGCTGCATCCCAGGCTCCTGAAATAGTAGCCATGACTACTAAGGAACATATGTATATCACTTATTGGACTAGACATTATTACACTAATTACAGACTTTTCTGGATACCAAGAGTCAAACAGCCACTGCACTCCATGTTTGGTGTTTTGCTATGTATGTGCTTTTGAGGTTCCATTTTATAAAACAGGCTTTGTTCTGTTAACTAGTCTAAAAACCGGATACATATATATGTACATATATATGTATTTATATGGATTGACATATACACACATGATCCTATGTGAGCATGCCTCTATTAACATACGTAACTCGAGGGTGGTTTATTGTGACAGATCATGAAGGGTTCACTTTAAATCACGACAGTAAAGCCTTTAGTATCATGAACACAACAGATTGCATGGCTTCCACCATCCAGGAAAATTTAAGACCTGTGGTTACGTGGAGTCCAGCAGGTCCAAGGAAGTGTTGTGGTTGTTGATTGACTATCAGAAGGTCCCCAAGACCTGCCATTAGTGGTCGGAAGTAAACCGATTTGGATGGGCTCTATCTAGAAAGTGAAGTGTCTGCATGGGTCCTGAGAATGGGAAGCGCAGTTACAGCAATGGCCTGCAGCGACTTTCAGGGTTTTCACGCCGCGAGGACCTGTGCATGTCCATTTGGAAGGACTTCACGAAAGGCTTACTACGGCCCATGGAGGTTTGCCTTCTGTCAACAGAGGCCAGATGAGAGCCACTGTTCCGGAAAAGGACCGCAATGCTGCGTCCATCACAGGAGCAGTTCATCCTGAGACGCTAACTTAAACCGGAAGGGACGTTTGTGTTCCCTTCACCAAACCACCTAGCAGGGCTCCCACCGAGAAAGCAAAATCTTACTTTTTCCAACATAAATGTCCGCCCATCCTTTAGCCACATGTTTGTGTATGTATGAGTGGAGGGAAAGTCTCTCTCTATTGCAATGCCATTGAAGGATCTGGTTTTTCTTATTCTTGTTAATTTTACTTGTACTATTTTAGGCAGAGGCCTTTGAGGGGAGGTAACGGGTCCTAGCTATCTATGTCAAAGAAGGTGGGGGACAAACTGGCAACTTCACACAGTCTTCAAGTAAATGGAGTCCCTGATATAACTGGAAAAGTGTACTTTGAAAGGCAACAGGAAAGAAACGAACTGCTTGCGACAGCTTACAGAACAAATGGGCTTCGGCCCTAGAGTCTTTTAAGGCACAAAACCTGGTAGACGGCTGCTGTCGGTGGCCGGCACCTCGGAATCGGATATGAAGAGCGCAGCTGGAACATTTCAATAAAACAATCGGCCATTTTGTTAGAACCTGAAATCACTGAACAAAGGTGGAGGGAGAAATCCAGACACCAGTATCTCGTGTGTGAAGGGTTTGCTGCAGAGTGAAAACGGAGTGTGCTGTAGTGTACAAAGTGCAACCCCATCAGGGGAAGGCCTTCGAAACAGGCTCCGCATCCCGGCAGTCACAACGCTGTTTCAAAGATTGTTAAGGCCGAGGGCTGTCCATTGGAGGTGTTCGTAGCCACGGGGCTGGTGAATGCAATGTCTGGATAATTCCTTCTGAAGTACACCTGTGCAAAAGGCATACAGAAAAAGAACATGAGTACACTTTTCCAAACTTCCCCTTGGAGGCAATGCCTTTTCTGCCCAGGAAATCACAGCGCTCGATGAGGTGCAATTAGAAGGCGGGACAAGTTCACATTCTGTGGACGATTGGCCCCGTTCAGACCCCCAGAAGAGCTGAATCCCAAACAACTTGTAGGTCCACTTTGGCTCCAATGGCTCTGATGCAGATACACTTTATCACACCATTAAATTGATAAGCAAAATCATTTTACTGGCTCAAAACCCAGAGATAAATTAAAAACAGGGGGACAAAGAGGCCAGGGAACCGAGCATCTGCACTCAAGTTTCTCATTTTCGAGCATAAAATGAGCACAATAGGCTTGGATGTTAATATCAGGTTGTAATCCCTATAACGTTACAAACTCTGATTGACAAGCATTGAAACTCTGGCGTCTACGTAGGAAATATCCTGGCACTTAATTTGTACAGCAAGGCAGCCATAGGGCCTATGGAAACGCGATCTGTGGATAGCGGACCACAGTCATGAAAAGAGAAGCAAATACTGTAACAATGACCCCACCAAGCGACTTCTCTAAACGGGAAGATGATACCGAATAATAGGGCAGTTCTTAGCCGAGCCTTTGAATCCCTGAATTCTGCCAATTCCGAGGAAGAGATACAGGTTCTCTGATAAATGTGTAATCAGAACATAAAGGAAATGAAATGCTGTCAGGTCTCAGTGTCCCACAATCACCAGTTTTTAGCGGCTGTATCATATCTGGGTTCCTTGACAGACGCGTATTACAAAATGAAATAATGTCAAGGCTTGTGAGCGCTTATCTCCAGATGTGTTTGGCTTGAGAAAGGACTTCAAATGCAATTTTTTTCCTTCAAAGAAAACTGTGAAAAGTTTTGTCTGAGTCTTTAAAACAGAAAATGCACCATCTCTGTGAGCTGCCATGCGTCATCAGCTGGGTCCTGTCATGCTGGATCCACTCTATAAAATCCCAGCTGGCAATGGATTTGTGGGTGCAGTCAACAAAGTTATCATGGGATCATGGGCTTCATGAGCAACGAGAAGGTCGCAGAGACACCTACTTCCACAGTCAGTATAGCGCCCTTGGGTCGCCTGCAAACGCCTCCCAAAACACCAACACAAGGAAGAGTCAATTTACAAAAGAAATGTCACTTAAAAAGATCGTACTGGAATGAACTTGAGACTCTTCCCATGACTCAAGCTTTCACAGCCAGGACTTGTTCTTTCAGTGCCCGGGGAATTAAATTTCACATCATCTCCACCAATCTCCTCTTGGAGTTTCCCAGCACCCACATGACTGGCCACAACTGCCTGTAACTCTAGTTCCGGAGGATCTGACACCCTCTTCTGGACCCTGTGGGCACTGCATGCACATGGTGCACATACACGCAGGGAACAAACCCTCCACACTAACTAATATGGATTCATCTTCCAGTCAGGAATGTTCTGCTGAGAAACCATTTTAGGAGTAGAAAATCCCTAGTCTGACTTTTTCTACCATGTTTATTATCTATCTATCTATTTATCTATCTATCTATCTATCTATCTATCTATCTATCTTTCTTTCTTTCTTTCTTTCTTTCAATGGGCAGGGCTTCTCTGGATAGCTTTGGTTGTCCTGGAACTCGCTCTGTAAACAAGGCTGGCCTTGAACTCAGAGATCCCCTGCCTCTACCTGGGAATAAAGGCACGCCCCATCATTGCCCAGCTTCTACCATGTTCATAACACATTCTGGATAATGGTATGATTGAGACTAGCATCCCTTTTTAAATTTAATTTTTTAATTTTTATTCTTTTGGGAGACAGGGCTGGGGACTGAACCCACAGAATCACACACTCCAGGCAAGGCGCTCTGTCTCTAGACTCCCACTTCATAGCGTGTATTCACAGCAGGTGATGAAGCCAGAAGGTGACTGACTTCTCTACTGGGCCCTCAAGCTGGAGGCTTGGTTTAGGCTAAAAAAGGCCAGTCTCTGTCCTTTTCCTGAACACACGGCTCAGACTGGAATGTCTACCTGGACTCCCTCCATAGCAGCAGCCTCATCTGTGAGATGAGATAACAAGAACTTAGATCATAGGAACTAATGAGCAGCTACAAACTGCAGGCTGGAAACATGCTGAGGTAAGTGTTGGGTGTGTCAAGGAAGGCTGCTCGGAGAAGCCCCTTAGTGTATGGAGAGGAGCCTTACAGGCATGACGATTCCCTTTCGTGAGAGCATAGGATCTCTGCGGAGTCCTAGGGCCACTGTGGTGACGGTGTTAACAAGGAACCATGGTGATCTGGGAGGCAAAAGAAGGCCAGGGTGGGAGATGACTGGTGCTTTCCGAACCAGCACCTGCTGGCTGGCAGCTCTGAAAGCTTAGCTGGCCTTTTCTGCCTCAGTTTCTTCATGAGGCAAATAGTAACAATGGCCCAGCAGAAGATTTGCAGAGACAAAAAGAGACATTGCCAGAAAGCGCTAGTCTGTGGTAACTCTCTTGTTCCTTCCTCTTAGAATGTGCTCAGAGGTTCTCTAATGTGGAACGAAACAAAGACCCACCATTAACTTGTCCATCAAGATACCATATGGGGACAGCGTCTTCTAAAGCACAGAGCAACAGGGCCTCCTTTCATGGGCAGAGAAGAACAGGAGCTTTGATCTATACTGCACTTAGAAGACAACACTCAGTGTGCTGAATTCAGATTCAAGACTGAATTTATTCTCAATAACTGGTTTATTCACGGTAGTTTTCAAAGCCTCATGTTCCTCAAGGTTACAGCAGGTCTAACGTTAGACTCCATCCCTGGTACTAGTGTCACGTTAAAGAATACTGGATGCCTAGTCCTGCTTTGAACAATAGATTATCAAATTCTTACACTCGGAGAAATCACCTTACACATCAAAGATACAGAGGAATAAATAAAGAGCTTATAGACTCTCCCATCTGAAACAACAATCTGTCCACAGCCAGCCTGCAGCTGTGTGATCTGGGAAAAACCCATCCAAAGTGAAAAGCGGTAATGATAATGAAAAGAGTGGTATGCATTCTGTAAAACAGACAAAAAGGAACAAGACAGACTGATGCTGAGAAATGCTCAATGAGCAGACACAGCTATGGGGAAACATCCGCAACTCAGGGAAGAAGATTCAAGAGGGCCACCAACTCTGCAGAGAGTGAGAACCCTGGAAACACAGCAAGCGAGAGCTGAGATGAAACCTAATTAATAGAGGTCAGCAACAAAGAGGACAAAAAAAAAAAAAAGATCAGGAAATGACCGGCATGCCAAAGGCAGCACAAAGATTATTACCACAGAAAAGAGCAATAGAGTGAGACATGAAAACAGGATTGAGTGAGCAAGCAAAATAAGTGGGAATCAACATTTTTAAGGAGATTAGGGAAAAGAGCTTTATAAAACTGATAAAGGTAAAACGATACATGGAAAGCAAAGTGTAACAGAATTATTACAGATAAAGCAAACCTATGATTCCAATAAATGTAAATGGGTTAAACCATCTATTATAAAAATGCCAGGATCACATCTCAGAGCAAAACCCAAGCCCATGCATGTACAGAAGACACACTCTGGATATTAATAACAAGGACATACAGAGTAAATGAAGTCAGCGTGGAGAGGACAATGGAGTGATCTTAGTTTTGAATCAGCTAGAAGTAAAAGCATTCGATAACTAAAAATAACAACAAAATAAACCCAAACCAGAAAGAATCAATAGAGTGGATACTGATCAGCTGTACAGTAGAACTTAATAACTAGACCAGAGCTAAATCTTTGGGGTAAAAATAACTAATATAGTCAGAGAGGGAGATAGGATGTAAAGGGTGGAGGAAGGATAACTGTAAGGTAGCTATCAAAGAAACTGAGATAACTATGTAATGATACAAGGATGTGGTATCGAATGGGGCTGTAGCTCAGTGTAGATAAGGCTCTGGGTTTAATCCTTAGAAACAAGAAACAGAGGAAAAGGTAGCTCTCTTCGGTGTTTGATAACTAGAAAGGGTGGACACATACACACCCTCAGTGAGGCACATACAACATCAGCAAACCTCTATGCGGGGGAGGAGCTATAAGACAAGACACCAGAATGACTGAGTAAGTTATTTTTTACTTATTAGCATTAAAGAATTGGGGAATGGAAGGTGTGGGGGGGTGTTGCTCCCCAGGAAGGATGAAAAGATCGAAGTGTGAGGATACACACTGGTGATTCGCAGGTGTGAGGACACACACTGGTGTTTCCCAAGTGTGAGGATACACACTGGTGATTTTTGAGTGTGAGGACACACACTGGGGATTCTAATGCTGATAAGGTGAAGATGGAAAGATCTCTGGGGTTCCTGGGACAAGCCGAATGAGCAAGCTCCAGACAAGAGTCTCAAAGGAGGTGGGCAGCACCCCAAACAATGATACTATGTTGACTTCTGGCTTCCATATGTGCACACTCATGCATCCATACACATATACATGTGCACACATGTATACATAAAAAAGTTTACCATATATAAACTTTTGAAATTTGTACTCTTGGCACAAGTCATCTGTTAGGCTGGGTGTTAAAAATTATTGCTAATGGTATCAGGTGGAAGAGGTCTGGCTTGAAGACTTTCCCGCCTTCTGTTTTCAACAGCAGGAATTCCCTTGCATTTGTGAAATGCTGCAACCCTTTGGAGCTCTGGATTGTCTACCATCTTGTCTGACACTCATGGTGTGGAGAGTTCACCAGCACTGAAGATCCTACCTGGACCACAGAAGGGAGCCTTGCCTGCAGAGGCATCAACCACTCTTAGGGAATGCCAGCACCTGCCCAGTGCCTCATGTCCTACTTGAACACGCCGGGGATGTTAGGACTTGGTAAATCTGGGGTTGTAACTGGTAACTTCGCAGGTGGATAAATGCCATCACCACGACACAGTGGGAGCAGAGGAACTGGGGATATTTCAATGGGGGTCTGCTTCATCCAGAGAGAATGACAGTCACCTTCCATTATGGGCTCAGCTATGTGGTGACTCCATTTGTCTTAAAAGCCCAGCTCAGTATCTTAACCCCAGTACCCCAGGATGCAACTACACTTATAGACAGTGTCCTTACAGAGGGGATAAAGTTAGAATGATATCTCAGGGTGGCTCCTCGTTTACAAGGACAAATACAAGATGCACGTTGCTGGAGTCGAGCAAACACCCTCATGCTAAGGCATCTGAAAAGCACTCTGTTTTGACACAGACCCCATCTAAAGGACAAGCTCAGGACAAGTCAGCAACAACCCCTTCAGAAAGGAATCTACGGGTCAAGATCATGTGACTTGGAAGTCCCTCATCCACATGTTACGATTGAACTGAGAACAATCAACTCTGCTCTGTGAAAGGAAAAGGCTGGTTGGTGCTGCCTAGGCTTAGTCTACAGCTCAATGGGGTTCGTGTCACAGTGCTACAGCTCTGAAAGATGAACGTAAAATACCGGCAACTGGACAGCTTGTCTCCTAAAAGAGCCTCGGTGTGCGCAGTAAGAATGCCAACTGAGTTCAATGTCTCTTCCCGTCTGTCTGTAGATGGAACCAACTCCAGAGGTGAGGCAGGGCTTCCATCCAGGTTTAATTCTACCACCTGCCACCACAGATTTCAGGGGAACAGGCCCATCACAGATGCCAAATGAACAAGGGGTAGTGTTTTTAAATATAGTACCTAGAGCCAGGCATCAGACTCAGCCGGCAATGCACCCTCTACTCCCTGTGGTTCTCAAACCCTTGACCTATCCACCTCACCATCAACCAAGTGGGGGGAAAACCTGCCGTGAGGATTGCCAGAAATCACACACCCAAGAACTGAAAACACAAGCTGAAATAACTCCTAAAGAACCACAGAAAGCTAAGTGTGCTCTGTCTTTTTTCTTTTTGGGGGGATGTCAACCAAGAAACTGCTCCCATCAGACTGGCCTGTGGGAAAATCTGTGGGGACATTTTCCAGATGAATGATTGACACGAAAGGGCCCACCCCACCGTGGGCAGGGCGATGGTTCTGGGTTGTCTAAAAAGCAAGCTGCTCAAGTGAGGAGAAGAAGCCAATGAGCAGCATTCCCCATGGTGGCCGCATCAATTCTTCTCCCTAGGTTTCCACCTTGCCTTCTCTTGATGGACTGTGGTTGGGACCTGTCAGCCAAAGAAGACAACTTCCTCCCCAAGTTGCTTCTGGTCATGGTCTTTATGAGCAGCCATCAAAAGCAAACTAGAGAAGGACTGATCATGAAAGCCCAAGATTGAATAGAAGAGCATAGAGATATTTCTCGTACTGTGACCTGCACTCTTCTCTGCATGGATGATACCCCTGGATTAAAATGTTGGCTGAAGGGGGAAGAGCTGGAATTCCTGCTACAAACTAGGGTAACGGTGGGCCGTCTCAACTCCTGGGCCTCGCTTTCCTCATCTCTCTATAATAAACATGTCGCAGGGCCGAGGGGATGGCTCAGCTAGTTAAGCGGTGCTGTGTAAGCACAACTGGGTTTAGACCCCAGAATCCGTGTTAGAGTCCTGTGTGCCCCCATGATCCCAATGCTGAGGCAGGGACAGGGGCGGGGGTAGGGCTTGCTGACCACCAGGCTACCAAATCAGCAAGTTCCAGGAGCAGTGAAAAAAGGTAGAAAGAGAAGCAGTGTCAACCGTGGTCTTGATACACACAAAAGGGTGTGTGCCCCTGTATATGTGCATATATCCCATGAGAAAGGAATGAGGCTTTGGGACTGTGTTCATTTACATGATGTAGATCTAAGTAAACTGGAAGACCATTCGTTATCAATGTCTCTTTCTCTCCATCCAACATCCCCCCTCCTTCAGAGACTAAACCAGAGATTAAACTCAGGGTCTCAGACATGCTGGGCTAGGGCTTTACCACTGGGCAACACCCACAACCCACAACAGCTGTGGGCCTTTGAGGGGCTTAGGGTGTGGCTCAGTGGACAGAGTCACATGTCTAACAGGTCCCAGACTCTAGGTTTTATTTCCAGCACAACAGTGTAAAAGGTGGGAGGGGGTTGATGCATGGGCTGGGAATGTCTACTACAAAACGTTTGAAGTTCCTGTTGGGTGATTCTCAAATGACCAGGTCTCACGAAAGGGACCCTGGGCGGTGGGGGGGGGGGGGAAGACTCTAGAAAAGGAAGTGTTCTAAATATTGAGCACCGCCTGCCCCAGTACAGCATTCCAAAGGGCAGCCTCGCACCTCGGTCACCCAGAGTAAGTCCTTGTGGGAAGTTCCGAGCACCAGTGCTCTGGGCCCAAGTCGAGGTTATAAATACACGGCCTCCCATCCCCTGTTAGCTATGTGATTCTGGGCACTTCCTGCTGTTCTCTGAGCCGTAACCCCTTAAGCAGACAATGTTCTGAGACCCCGGATCGTATTCCAGACCACCACATCTAATGAGTGCTAAAGCCTCACCGTCGCCGCTGCCGCTGCAGTCATCACGGTTCAGTACAGGAGATGCCGCTCGCTGGTTCTCCGCTCTGTCAGCATCACCAATGACTAAAGGCGTGCTAACGTTCTTAGCACACAGTGTCCAATATAATGCTTTTATATACACAAACACATTTAGCAGTTTTTAAAAGTTATTTATTTATGTGTTACTGTGTGTCTCTGTGAGTTTGCAGACCTGTGGGGCTGTACACACAATATGTAAGTGGGACGCCTGGTTTGTTACCTGAGTTTGGGGACCCAAACTCTGGTCCTCACAATTGAGCAGCAAATGCTCTTCACTGCTGAGCCAGCTCTCCATGCCCTACTTACAAGTTTTTAAAAAATGGAAAAAGGATTCAGTAAAATATGAGAGGACACAGACCTTCCCCCTCCCTGTTTTGAGGTGCTAGGGACACATCCAGACCTCGAGCATTCTAGGCAGGTGCTCTAATCCCCCCGACGGTACAGCAACTCTCCTCCTGTCTAAAGAGCGAGGAGACGGCAGTGATACGAGGGGACTTGGGCTTTAGGTGGAATGGCTAGCTCGGGACTGTGGGCGCCTGTCACTTACTTTCTCCTTCTGTGATCTTTAATAGACACACAAATAAATGTCACACAAACCCAAGCAATTTTATTCTGCCCATGGAGCTGAAAAATCTGAGAAACAATGGGAAAGAAAGAAGGTGGCCTCTGGAGATGAAGAATGACAACAGACCATACGGCATCCAAAGAGAAGACTGTGTGCCGGGACCCGTGCAACCTGGGTGTCTTTAAAGCCTTTTCTGCCTTCACACACTAGGCCATAGATGTACATATTTATGTAAATATACATATAAATTATAAATGGAGATGGGGTAGAAAGATATAATAGTATTCTTTAAAAATTATAAAGCAAAGAACTAAAGCCACCTAGATGTCTCTCTGGTAGATCCTTCTAGAATAAGCAATACTCTATGTTCACCTTACCCCTCTCTAACTTCCTGGATGTACCAAGACAACACCTTCACTGCCAATGTGTTAAGTATCAATAAGATATAAGAAATAAATTTCATGAGTCTGCAGTTAGGTTCACTGCCTCTTAGGCACGCCTGATTGCACATGCGTGTGCGCGCACACCCTCCCCTCCCTGACGCTCCTGCCAAGTCCTGGTAGACCTGACTTCAACCCTGGACGTGTCGGAGCTTCGTCTCCAGAGGCTTATAATTGAAAAGGGCACACGGTGCTCTTTACCAGACCCCTGGTGCCAAACGGCGAGGAGGGAGCTGGTGAGACACACCGTAATTAAGACTCCTGGGCGAACTCACCTGTTTTGCTGTTTCGGTGAGGGCAGCGGCTTCCCCCTTGCCCAGTTGCTGAACCATCTTGTAGAAGAGGCTCTCTGGATTCTGTAGCAGAACATACGGCTCATCATATTCTTTCAGTCTTCCCGAATCCAAAACCTGGGCATCAGCAGAAAGAAGCCCACTGAGACACAATGTCTTGCAGCAACGTATTATAACGCAGACAATACTTCGGAAAGGGGCTGGGCCAGGGAGAATACAGACTGTCTATTTGGGTGGTAGGCCTGGAAGGTTCTTGAAAGGCTTGATTCCCCTGAGCTATGGAACAAACAAAGGCCTAACCTGACCTTTTATTATTATAATGCTGCAGGAAAGCTAGAAAAATGGAAGTTCTAGACTATTATTACAGGCTCTCAGCTGTCTGCTGCTCTGTAGAGTCTGCCAAGGCTACGGGGGCAGGGGGGCTGTTATTAGTGCTGTTAAAAGCCTCAGACTCTAAGCTTTGGGGTACACACACATGTATGCAGAGCTAGGAAATCTATGGACCGAGGAAAGTTGACCTCAGTTTATTCAGAATGTGGGTAATATGTCAAGGAAGCCAAACAACAGTGGCCTGAAAGGTTGCCAAGCTGGTTTGATAGAATCTGGGCAGTTGCCGGAGAAGCATGGGCTTCTAGAGTTTATTTAGGATGCTGGCAAGGTGGGCTATGCACCAAATGCAATCACAGGCAAGGTTAAGCTGCCTAAAGTCACAGTGCTGGCTGTGGTTTGTTATTGCCAGTGTGACCAATGAGCACAGGCAGCTTCGGCACCACCGCTGCGCACAGAAGACATCTCCAGAAACCCCAGTTCTCTCTGGACACACCCACAAAAGCAATGCAGGGACTGAGCCTAGAATTCCGGCGATCCCACGTCCACACAGTCCACGGTGGCAGCCCAGTCGGAGCTGCACAGGGCCCAGGTATCTGTTGCTGACCTTTCTTTCCTGGCTTCCTTCTCTCTCCCTTTCCATGTCTGCCTTGCTCACTAATCTACACTGGAAACGGAAAGGTGGCGGGAGGCGTGCTTCACCTTGCATCTCTACTTATTAGTGGCTTTGGCTAATGGTTTCAGACAGAAGAGAGAGTTGGAGACAATTGGCCAAATGACGCACCCAGGGAAACAGCCCTGATGCTAAGTGGTAGTTAGTTCTTCATTTAGGTTGTATTTAGAATAAATCCATCTTAAGAGAATATGCTGAAACTCTAGGCAGGGCATCGGTTGTTTTCCACGTTTAGATGCTGCAGTTCATTTGGCCCATGGTATTTAATTGGAAACATTTATTGAGTCTCTCTCCTAAAGGGTATTTTCCCATTAATCTTTTGTTTACTACTGTGAATTGCTGCTAAGGGCAGCTTTCTCAAAAAGAGTTCAAGAATAATTGAATCTGTCACATCCACACAATAATTAAAATGTCCTATAATTTGGCATGCCAATTTAGATGCCCCGAATGTGTAATTTTACTTAAGCATTGCATTACAGGGCATGGCCACTCCTCCTGACGTTAACGAAGGGGGAAAATCACAATGTTCAAACACAGGTCTCTCCTATGCTAAAGACTAAGTAAATGAGTCAAATTACTTCACAAAATGATGAACTCTCTGTTCTGCAAAAGCAAAAAGCAAACTCACAACCACACTTCAGAGGCAGACACTGAGTTCTCGGACTGCACCGACTGCCTGTAATAATAACAACCGCTCTCTTGTCCCTCTCCAACTTCCTACTGAACGTACTGAAATGTAAAACGGCGACTCCTTGCCCACACCTCACAATGTCTGAAACACACGAAGGTCACACAGACCAGCCCATCTCAAAACTGACCCCCATTTGTGAAGGGCCAACCAGAAAACACTCTCAGAAGGCAGGAGGGTTTGGAACAGAAGTGACAGAAAGACTTGGTAAAAAACATATTCGGGGACTTCTTAGTATTAACTTAATAAAGTTTAATTTAGTGTGCTGAGAAATTTAATGACTTAAAAATGCTTATTTATTTCTATGTGTATGTATGTCCCTATGTGGATGATGTTCATGTGTCCATATCCATCCATGTGTTCGTAAGTCTGTCCGTGTCTGTGTGTGTCCCTGTATGTGTCCATGTATATCTGTCCATGTGTGTGTCGTGTGTCTGTCTCTGTGTGTGTCTTTCTCTCTTTGTGTGTGTGTGTGTGTGTGTGTGTGTGTTATTAGAAGCTGAACCCAGGCTGAGTTACCCTATAGCTAGCCCTGGGATAATGCATATGGAAACTGTATTTAAGGACTCTATTGTGTTATCTCACAAATGTTCATAAGTTCTAGGGCTAGGGATGTATCTCTCCATAGTAGAGGGTGTGCTTTGTATGAAAGGGGCCTTGAACTCAACCTCTATCAGCAAAATAAGCAATTCCAACAATTCTGTCCTACAGCTCCAAGTAAAAACTGCCCGACTGTATCTGAAGACATTGACTCAGTGGTCAGGAGCACTTGCAGAGGATCCACGTTGGTTCTCAGCACCAACATGGGGTCGGTCACACACACACACACACACACACACACACACACACACACACACACACACACGGTGATGAACTAAGAGTCGGGGGACAGCACACCCTGATATGTGTCAATGAGACCAATGACAAAGGCCATTTCTGCACAGAACGTTTTTGCTTGGTTTGTAAAGGGCAGAGTCCGGCCTGGAGAGGTGGTTTGGTGGTCAGGAGTACAAGCTGCCGTGGACTCCAGTTTAATCCCAGGCACCCACATGGCAGCTCACAGTTGTCCACAACTCCACTGCCTCTTCTGGCCTCCACAGGCACCAGGAAAGCATGCGCTACACAGACATTCACGCAGGGAAAACACCACACACACAAAGTTAGTAACCAAATAAAAACAACAAAAACCGGGTCTTCTGTAGACCAAGGTAGGGCCTCACACCTTGGACTTCGAGTTGCTATGTCCTTCTACCCTTATCTCTCCGATGCTCAGGCTACACATGTGAGCCATCACCGTTGGTTTGCATGGTTCACGGAGATCACACCCAGCACTTGGTGCATGCTATGTAAGAACTCCGACAACTGAGCTACATTCCAGTCTCAATCTCTATACTTGAAAAGTGAAATAAAAACGGGCATGGCTCGACTACTCATGGCTTCTAACATCATCACCATTGACTCCCCAAACAAATGAGACAAATAGGCCAGCATCTCCCTTTCGCCCACCCATTCTGTGACAGCACCATCTGAGGAGCGGAGACTTGGAGGTAAACGAGATGGCTAGCCCACTTCGGTTTCCAGTACAAAACATTTATTATCAGATATAAAGAGAAAAAAAAAACAGCAAAGAGAAAAGTAAAACAATTACATTTCTAAGATACCTTTTCATTTGGACATGATAACTTTAACTGACTCAAAAATATATCCTTATAGGCAGAAACATGTCACCTGTCCACTCTCCATGACAATTTTATCCTGCTGAAGATTCAGGTTCTACACTATATACTGTGTGCCTGGCATACAGTCCCCAGTGAAGAAAACCAACTTTCGTTCTAATTTAATTTTCAGGATTAATAAGGAAAGAGTAAGGTACAGCCAAAACATACTGGGAGCCAATTCAGGTGACCTTATTTACTGTGTATTTACTCAGCACGTTTTGATCACACACTTACCGCATCCATGTCATTAAGCTAGTTACTGTGGAAGAGGAAAAGACAGGTCTCCACCCAGCCTTCACAGAGCCTGTCACCAAAACAGGCAAAAAAAAGAAAACATTCAAGCAACCATTGCAAAAGATATCAAAACAAAACAACAGCACACACACACACACACACACACACACACACACACACACACACACACACACCCAGCGTGACATGGAGGCTGGAGCTGACAGCATCAGGCTCTGAGGAAGAGTCTTATCGAGGACAGAGCAGAGGAGCGGGCTGGACCAGTAAGCAGATCTCGACACACATGAGCACTGCCACCCATCCCAGGGCAGGCTTGTCTCTAGCTCACTGTTGTGTCACCAGGGGCTGGCACGACCCACAAGGACCCCCTTTGCAATGCGCAGGGGACGTGAAATCTCAGGGTCACATCCAGGGGTGGGCGACGTGCGAAGACAGGAGGAGAAAGGGGGCAGAGCTCTCTGAGAGCCACGAGGCAGGGCAGTGGGATCAGAGGACGGGAGAGAAGGACTCAAGAGTTCCACACGCTTCAAACCGACAGCTGTGGGCAAGATGGAGCTTAGAAGGAAGGACACGAGGACTCAAGGCACCGACTCTGTTATATACCAGGGAGGAGAAAGAAGGAGGGACAGGCAGTTGTTAGAGTGGAAGTTGGGATGCACATGGGGCGGGGGAGCCAGGAAGAGAACTTTGCATCCTCAGTCACTATGTGGACAATGTGACCAAGAGTCTAGATTTTCCAGAATAAACAATTGGAAAGCCACTCGACATGGCTCTCCCTGAACAGAAAAAAAAGTACAATTTCCATATTTCTCTTAATGTGTTTTGTAAGACCAGTCTTCCGGCACATTCTGCTTAAACCCTTCCCTTCCTGGGCCCAAGTAAACTGTAAACCAAACCGCACATTAACACTTATGTGACAGCAATGCCTCAACCCTACGTCTCTCCAGGAACGACTTCAACATGCCCACTGCCGTCCCGCAGGTTAAGGACTGAGAGATTCTCCTGGATGAGCCAAGTGGTTACATAAGCTCATTGGAGCCGCGTTATCAGACCTACATCTCTGCAGTCCAGGCAGCCGTCGTCCCAGATGTGAAAACGAGATGGTCCCGTTTCAAAATAATTTAATCCACTTTATCCATAGGGCATAACCACGCCTTCCGACATTAACAAAAGGAAAAAGATACTGCAATTATAAAATATAGGTCTCTCCCATACAAAAGACTAAGGTAGTAAATCAAAATGACGACTTTTCTATTCTGCACAACAAGGAAGTAAACCTTGGTCTTCACTGCCTCCCCACCCCTCCCCCTTCTCACATTTCTTCTTCTGGAATCCGAGCTTCCAAGTTAGTTAGAACACTTGACCTGAAACTGTAAGCACATTTTTGAAGGAACATCTTTTTTTGTTTTCTCTCTTTTCTTCTTCAATGACCTAATTTTGACCAAGTAGGCTTATCAAAAAAAGTTCCCCAAAGGTTCAAAAACAGAGCAGAATAAAAGTCCAGTTAGTCACCAGCGGTCTGCTTTCCTAGTGGGGTGTGTTACTACGGCGCCTGGCCTTATCTCCTCTGGGAAAACAACTAAGAAGAAAGGTGAAGATTACAAGACCACAGTGTGGCCTGTCAACAAGGAGCCACAGACCGAGTCTCTGAGCCTGCGGTTCTCGACCATTTAATTCCCCAAGAATTCCCTGACTGCTGCCAGAGGGGGTAGCTCACACAGGCAGGGGTGATAGCTGGGGCCCTTTCCAAACATCTCTCTCTCTCTCTCTCTCTTGCTACTAGGAGAACCCACAGAGCTGTGAGGACAGAGGTGTGCAGGGACCGGAAGGGAACACTGCTATTGGCGGAAGGGAAGGCAGATGTCAGGTACCCAGTTAATCCTAAAAAAAAAAAAGAAAAAACCCACGAGAGGGAGGAAGCTGCTTTTAATGTGGAGATAGTGCTGAGCCTCAGGAGAAGGCTAATTGTCTGCCCTGCTCCGTTGTTTTGTGAAAACTGAGCAAATGAGTGTGATTAAATTAGCTGTCATAAAGACTACAACGCGCTTAATAAAGTTAGAGTGGGAAGAACATCTTCATAGAATAGGATTCTAAGCCTAACACATTAACGGTGCTTAATGAACCAAAACTGGTTAAGAATCCCTCTGGAGAGCCAATACATAAACAAAGCCATTAATTAGGTCACAGCCGTTTCCCAACAAGCCTTTTGTTGGATTCACTTACAGTAAACACAGCCATACCCATCCGCCTTTGTGGCATATTCACCGAAGCAATGAAATGTAATTATTACACATTAATCACTTGTAATCGCATAACTTCACGGGGACACGCTACTGCTTCTGGCCTTCGGCAGCATCACTTCCCTGGCCACTCCCTAAGCCTGGATCCTGCTCTCTGGTGCATGGGGCTGTGCAGGTGGTTGACATGATGTGATAGTTTGAATGAGAATGGCCCCCGTTGGCTCCTATGCTTGAATGCTGGGTCCTTGTTAGTGGAACTATTTGGGAAGGATTAGGAGGTGTGGCCTTGTTGGAAGACGTGTGTTACTGGGGGTGGGGGGAGGCCTTTGAGGTTTCAAAGGTCCACACCAAGCCCAGTATCGTCCCCCTCTGCCTGCATACCAGGATGTAAAGGTCTCAGCTACCGCTCCAGCATCAAGATGGGCGTGGACTAGCCTCTAAAACTGTCTCAGTCACGGTGTATCTACACAACAACAAAGCAGTAACTAAGGCATCTGTGTGCGTCTTTAAGGCGTTAGAGCAACAAAACAGAAAGCATGTTTTCTAGAAAAGGAGCAGGTACTTTTAGGGCAAAAACAGCTTCAAACTTTGACCAGGGTGGTGTTAATTGGGTTCAGGAGAACCTTTTGGAGGTGGGCACTATCAGGGAAGGTTAGGACATTAGGGGTGTGCCCCTGGAGGGGAGTAGGGGATCATGGCTCCTCCCTTGCTCTTCTGCACCCTGGCCATGGGCAGAGAGCTCTGCTTGGCTGCACATCCCCCTATGATGCAGTGCTTCGCAGAACCAGACAATCAGACGGGATCTTACAAATCTGCAGCCAAATCAAATCTTTCATTTAAAAAAATCTGATGATCTTCAGTATTTTGTCACAGCGACAGAGCTGGCAGACACACTGGTGTTCGCCTGAACTGAAAGTTGAGGCGTGAACAGAAGTTCTAGAATACAACAACCTGGGTGAACAGAGCAGAAGCCAAGACCCCATCTCTCAAAGGACAGGCTGCACATCTTTTGGGTCCCCTGAGTTGGGAGCCTGTGTCATCCTTACAGAAAGCTGCTCAACTGACCACACTGCAAATCCTGGTGGATCTCCTCTGATACTGCTTTTGAGCCTGTGGCCAGCAAACGCTACACTGAAGACTTCCCCACGTTAGAGTTCTGAGTAGGAGAGGCTGTGCCACAGGGACAGGCGAGGTCACGTGCTCAAAGAACCCTCGTCCAAGTCTTCTCCCCAGGTCTCATCCATGAAAACCAACGTGGTCGGGACTCCTCTCTCTTCTCATACTTTATCTGTCATATCTAGTCACACCCCTTGCAATTTCTCCCAAACCCATTCCCTGTGCTTTTCATTGCTAGCGTCTCAGTCTATGCCGCCAACGTTCAGGAGAGGAAAAGCACACAATTGCCAGAAAGATAGCAGACAGACAGACAGACATACACACACACACACTAAAGGACAAAGCAAACACCACCGTGGCTTCACCCATAGCAGAGAGAGGATCATGCAGTGGGGTGAGGCTAGGAAGGGAAGGGCAGGCCAGATTATATAACCTGCTTTGTCAAACCACGCTAACGATTTAGACATAGATAATGAGAGAAAAAAACTCTGACTCTGAAGATTTAGCAGGAGACACTATTGAGCAAAACACTAAACCCTGTGGCCAGTGACAACAGAGGTGAGCGGCGAAGGGGCGACTCGTGAACGAGATGTTCACAACTGTGGGTCAAATAGTGATTGAAAGATTTAGCAGTGACCAGTTGACATTTCTGCGAGATCTGTCCTTCCCTGCTGATGGCAGGTGAGCCCCATGGAACAGAACATATCCACATGCCCAGCATCTACTGGCCAAGCAGATGGTTCTGGGTGTGTAAGAAAGCAGGCCGAGGAAGCCATGGGGAACAAGCCAGCAAGAACCCTTCTTCTACAGCCTCTGCTTCAGTGTCTGTCGGAATATGTTGGCTGGTGAGAGGTCGCAGTTTGCCATAGCCTGGCAGCTTTCTCTAAGCTTGGCGATAGGGAAATGCCCTCCCTCCCCAGCAAGACTTCCTGCTCTCTACCTGCTCTTGTCTGGAGGATGTCCCTGGGCCTGGAGGACTGCCCTTATCCAAGATCTGTCTCTAAGCAAGATGCCTGATTCATCTTTAGCTTGACCCTTGGCACAGACCCCTGCTGGGAAGACTGGTACTAGGGGCTCTGAGATTGGACCTGACTACCACATACTAAGCCTTGTGATAGCAGCAAGACAAATTAGGGTTTGTCTCCAGGTTCCTCAATCCTATATATTCCTTTTACTCTGGAATAAAGTTGAACTGATTTACCAAAGTCTGTCTCCTAGAGGGCTCCCTCTGCCTGTGCTCATGGGCCATATACAAAACTTTCTGAGCGGAAAAGACAACGCCCCCCACAAGTTTTTGCCTCAGGATTCTGTGCAGGTTTTCCCCAGTGGTGAACTGTGAAGTTGTAAGATGTAAATAAACCTTTTATTCCCATGTTGCTTCTGGTCATCATGCTTATTAGAGCAATAGGAAGCAAACTAGCACAGCCTTTCCCAAATAACCACACAAGTGATTTCTTTCACACTCTCAGCCTTCCTATGACTGCTGTGGGAAAATGTGCTTGCACACTGTAAAGATTTGTCACTCAGATTGGTTTAACAAAATGCTGATTGGCCAGTAGTCAGCCAGGAAGTAAGTACAGGCGGGATGACCAGACTAGGAGAATTCTGGGAAGAGGAAAGGCAGATGCAGTCACCAGCCAGACGCAGAGGAAGGAAGATGAGAATGCCTCACTGAGAAAAGGTACCAAGCCACATGGCTAACACAGACAAGAACTATGGGTTAATGTAAGCTGTAAGAGCTAGTTAGTAATAAGCCTGAGCTAATGGGTCAAACAGTTTATAATTAACATAAGCCTCTGTGTTTCTTTGGGACTGAACAGCTGTGGAACTAGGTGGGACAGAACTTCCATCTACCTATTTCTTTACATACGGGTGACGATGTACCAAGGTTAGAGTACTCTGTGACAAACACTAGCCAGTACAGTGCTCATAACTATGGAGTCATTCCTTCAGCTCCAGAGAGATTAGCGTTTGGTCACGAGAAGCCAAAACAAGGTGACATGCACACAATGACACTGCCCTCCTACTCTGGAGTCTGAAACAATATCGTAACTCACTGCCTAGGTTTGGACATTTCCATTCATATTTAAATGGTCCTGAAAATCTACTTAAGCATACTTAAAATAGAAGTATATGAAGGAGTACACAAAGGTAGACTGTCTGTAGCACCGAGTGAGTGCTACTGGAAATAACAGAAAAATGGACCAAGGCTTACCTTACTGCCTGACTGGTTAGCTCTCAGCCTGTTCAAGGGAGGATGAACAGGAAGAGGGAGCACACACGGCTGCCACTGGGGGAGGACTCACCATTATCTTGTCACTGTCTATGATAGTGTTCAGTCTGTGAGCAATGGTAAGCACAGTGCACTGGGCGAACTTCTCCCGGATCTTCTGTTGTATTAGCTCATCAGTTCTGGAACCACAGACGTCACATTTAATTCAGCAAAGATGGGGAAAGACTTAAAAGATCACATTACTCTTAAGAATGTTTTTAAAATCTGCTTATTGTTGTTGTTGTTGTTAATGTTATTATTAGACAGCTCAGGCTAGCTTTGAACTCACTATGTCATTCAGGTGACTTTGAAACCCAGAGCCTACATGAAGCTTCCACATGCTAGGATTACAGGCATGCAAAGCCACACCTTCTCCCCTCCCCCCCAAAAAACCCTAAAATCTAAAAAGTCAACTTAGAAAAAATGCAAATGATTCTCTAATGTTTGACACAGAACTGGAATTTGGGAATCTAATTTACTCAGAAGGCCTAGAATACAGGCTGAGCATCCCCTTTCTGCAATGCTTGGAGTCAAAAGGGCCTTAGATTCTGAACTCTGGTATATTTGTGTGCACGTAATGGGATACACACAGGCAGAAGACGATTTTGTAACTGTGTAAGTAATTCTGTGCGTGACGCTGCAGTGTGTCACACATCTGAAGGGCAGACACACCCAGACACATTCCTCAGCACCATCAAATCCTTCCCTGGGGCCAGAGTGAGAATTCAGGTTCAACCCACCACGACCACTTTAGCTCTGTACCTCGGATCCACATTTGCTGTTGCTTCATCGATGATCAATATCCGATTTTTCTTCAGAATCGCCCTCGCGAGGCACACTAATTGTCTCTGTCCAACACTAAAATTTGATCCGGATTCTGCTAATTCAGTATCCATTTTACCAGGGAGGTCTTCAATGGCCTCTTTAAGTTGTACCTATAGATGCAGACAGAAGAATGGTATGTTCATAAATAAACTATTAAACAAATCCCTTCAACTCCAGAACTCTGCCGTACTTCTTCCCAGAAGTCTCACGATGATGACATTCACCACTGATGAGCGTTGCCTGCTGGTTCTGGGTCATGAGTTAGTGCCGGTTGTGCCTGTAAATACTTCCTTGGTAAAATATAGCAAGACAGAGAATATACCTTCACAATGATTTAATTTTACTTTCAAATTGTATGTGTGTGTGTGTCTGTGTATGTGTGTGTACAGTTACATGCATGTAAATGAAGGTTCCCGGAGAGGCCCAAAGAGGGCATCGGATCCCCTGGAGCTGTAGTTACAGGTGATTGTGAGCCCCCTGTTGTGGAAAAGAACATGGGTTCTCTGCAACAGCAACAAATGTTCTTAACCGATGAACCAGCTCTACAAGCCTGAAGAATGTCCTTTTTTATTGGTTAGTTAAGAGAAACCTACAGGAATGTAGAGAGACGAAAACCAGGACAGAGTAGCAATTGCACAGCACTTGGGAGGTTGGTTACACCGAGTTGATAGAACCCTCTAAACCCCTCATCACTCTGATGACCCAAACCTCTACAGATTTATCAAAATCACTGAAGCACACTGCTGCAGGGACCACTTGCTGTTAAAGAAGTTGTACCTCCAAGAAACTGGTGCACTTCAGAGCCACCCCCCCCCCCATCACCCTAACTTCCTTCCAGTCACATGACACCCACTCAGGACCTTTCTCCAGAAATCATGGAAGTCTCTCAGAAATGAAGCTCTTTCCACATAGAAGATGTACAATAGAAAATGAAAAACAGGATCACTACAGTCAAGTCCCCCAAGAGACATTCTGCACAGGAGCTAAGTAGGAATTCCGCAGAGCCCTCTGAAGAAAGAATGTCGTAGGTACCCTCCCATCCTGGAAGGTTTTATCAACCACAAAAGCCTTCAAAAGCTCAAACAATTGGGAACTACTTATTCAGTGTCAGGATCCCCGGAGCACGTCCCTTCCTAAGTTCAGTCTCCCATCACTGAAGCTATCACATGCATCTACTTAACCACAGTGATATTCCACAGTGAATGACAACCCACGGAAAGGACAATGCAATACCTTATTGCCTGTCTAACATATACTTCTAGTAATCTATCTTTGCAAACCTGAATAATAAGTTGAATAATAAGACATCAGACTACATCACTGGGTTGTGGTTCGGTCCTATGAATATTTGCTCCTGGAGAAATTTTACAGAACTAAGGCCAAACTTGGACTATCCTTGAGAGTTTCAGAACAAAGGGTCCATCCATACACTTTATTCAGAGAGCAACAGATTGATTAGTGGGCTCTGGGGCTCGAACTGAGATCCCCAGGCTTGTAAGGCAAGTCCTTTGTCAACCGAGCTATCTCCCTAGCCCAGATTTTAAATTTGTAAACTGAAAAACGTAAACCTAGCCGGGTGGTGGTAGTGCATGCCATTAGTCCCAGCACTCAGGAGGCAGAGGCAGGCGGATCTTTGTGAGTTCGAGGCCAGACTGGTCTACAGAGTGAGTGTGAGAACAGGCTCCAAAGCTACATAAAAACCCTATCTTGAAAAACCAGGAAAAAAAGTAAAAGCCTGAGCTTAAGTTCCACCTGGCTCTGCCAATGACGAATTCCTGACTTTTCCCTGTCTCAGCTTTCTTACCTGCAAATGAAACACAATGTTATCATAACCCAGATGTCTATCTCCAAACACTGCCTGCTGGGATAGAAAATGAGTCACCACAAGTAAGTATTTACAGCAGCGCCTGCTACAAAGAGATCAATCGGCGTTACCTATTACTAACAATGCCGTCACCCGGCTCTCTTCATGTTCTGAGGTTCATTGCACTGACTAGTCTGCATTTTGAATGCATAACCATTTACTGATGTCCCAACTTCTCCACAAGAATTCCAGCTCCAAGTGGGAGTGTTCTGCCTATCTTGATGATTACTGTAATAGCTTAAGAATCTACGATGCCTACATAGCACGCTCTCAATAAAGAACTGTGCGAACACATGATGAGTCAGAAGAATGTCTCGTCCATATCTGTGTCTACAGGTTAGAGAATGAATTCATATGAATATATATACTTTATATAGAATGCAATCACATTACATGGCATTGCAAAAGAAACATATGGCTTATAAACGTTAATTGGTCCCAGGATATCATAATAGTCACACTTAAAATATGGAAAGCATCTTAAAACTATAATTTCAGGAAAGTTGATCCAATTATAGTATTCTAAACTGTTTATTTAAGTACAAAATAGTTCATATTATGTAAGTTTGGAAAAACAATGAAATACACAAAATTGATAGTGCTCATAAATTCTCTGAAGCTATCATTACAACCATCTTCCCTACTATGCATATCGCATGGAAGACATCCCAGAATCCTTTGCAGATTGATAGGGGCGTTAGCCTCTGCTTCCCTCTCTTTGAAACTTGCTATGGTAATCTGAATGAGAAATGTCCCTTATAGGCTCACGT
Organism: Microtus pennsylvanicus; assembly: GCF_037038515.1. Lineage (NCBI taxonomy): Eukaryota > Metazoa > Chordata > Mammalia > Rodentia > Cricetidae > Microtus > Microtus pennsylvanicus. The sequence continues at coordinate 67,902,836 of NC_134593.1, forward strand.
GTTTGAGTGGTCCCCAGTCAGTGTTGCTGTCTAGGGAGGCCATGGCACCTTTAGGAGGTGCAGTCTTGGTGGAGGAGGCCACTGGGGTGGGCTTTGAGGGCGTATAGCCTCCTCCCAATTCCTGTTACCTTTCTTTCCACCCCCTGTGTGTGGACGAAAATGTGAGGGGCCAGCTTCCTGCTGTCTGTTCCATGCCTCCCTTGCCACGACAGATTTTATCCCTCTGGAACAATAAGCCAGAGCGAGCCCTCTCTTCCCCAAGATGCTCTCATCCGGGTGTCCGGTCACAGCAACAGAAAAGCAACAGACAGACTTACTGACGTTACATCAAGAAAGGCTGCTGTGGTTGGAAAAAGAGGCCGAGATGCGATCACTGAATGAAGCCACAATAGAGCCCAGTCCAGGAAATCCACGGATGAGGCCATGCGTGGAAAAGCGCTAAGTCACACACTTCCTGATGGGTGCTCACTTGCCTTTGCCATGGTCTCCCGTAGTGATATTTTGTTTGTGTTCCGACAAATAAAGCTTCCCTGAGGATCAGAGCGCAGAGCTAAGCCACGAGTTAGCCACAGAAGCCAGGCAGTGTTGGCACACACTTTGAATCCCAGAACTTGGGAGACAGAGACGGACTGACCGCTGTAAGTTCAAGGCCACCCTGGGATACACCAGACTGAATTAGTCTAAAAGAGAAACAGAGCCAAGTGGTAGCAGCTCACAGCTTTAATCCCAGCACTAGAGAGGTGGAGACAGGAAGTGATAGGGCTGGGTGGAGAGAGGAAGATGAGGCAGGAGGAGACAGGAGCTCAGTGCAGTCTGAAGACGCACTCTGAGGAATCACAGAGACAGGACTGCCCCTCCAGTCCGAGCACTGGTAGAGGTAAAAGGTCTCTCCAGTGGCTGGTCACTCTGCTTCTCTGAGCTCTCACTAGTTTCCCCCACTAATATCTGACTCCGGGTTTTTATTATTAAGGACAATTAGAATTCATGCGCCAGGGAGATGCCCAGCATCCTAACAGACCCCGTCCATGAGGACCCTGACTAAATGGGTCTCACACCTGCAGACCCAGACTATTCTTCACGGTCTGTCCTGGGGTCCATGCTATTTACAACAGAAATAACGCAGGGCTGATGCGCTGCTGGTTTTAACTGCTGTGAGCAATTGGCAGGTTCCATAGCTAGCGACCACCTCTGTCTTCTTGTTGAGCTGCTGCTGCTTCCTGGACGCTCCAGTAGATACTAATAGCAGCAACATTTCTTCTGTTATTAGCTTTTATTCAGAGGGAACTTTCAGTACATCCAGAAAGTTAAAAAAACAAAATGAACAATATTCATAAGATAGTTTCTCTTCTGAAAGACAAATTTGATTTTTACCCCCTCTGGTATTAGTAAGAAATAGGAGGGCTTTAAAAACACAGTTCTTTCTACTTGAGGTTGTTAGAGATGACAGTGCTCTCTGAAAGATCCTCACGTGAACTCCATGGGCTTGGGCTCCCATCTGCATTCACATCATTGACAAAAGGGTCGGGTGTTCTTTGGTTCCTCCTCCCCCCCCCCCCCCGTCTCTCTCTGTCTCTCTCTTTCTTACACAGGTTATCCTTAAGTCCATAGACCCTCAGTCAGGTTTTAGTCTTAACAAGAACAACCAAGGCCATCAGCTTTCCTACCATTCACAGGGCAGAATTTGCTCTGGTTTAGAAACACTGTAAAGACGACGCCACAGAGAGAATGGGATACGGCAATCCAGGGAACCTGCCTGGTTGCTTCCAGTGTACCTCCCTAGACACACACACACACACACATGCACACACAGACGCACACACTCGCTTCCAGCGAACCTCCCCAGACACACACACGCACACGTGCATGCGCGCACACGCTTGCTTCCAGTGTACCTCCCCAGATACACACACATGCACATGTGCACACACAGATGCACACACTCGCTTCCAGCGAACCTCCCCAGACACACACACGCACACGTGCATGCGCGCACACGCTTGCTTCCAGTGTACCTCCCCAGATACACACACACACACACATGCACACACAGACGCACACACTCGCTTCCAGCGAACCTCCCCAGACACACACACGCACACGTGCATGCGCGCACACGCTCGCTTCCAGTGTACCTCCCCAGATACACACACATGCACATGTGCACACACAGATGCACACACTCGCTTCCAGCGTACCTCCCCAGACACACACACATGCACACGTGCATGCGCGCACACGCTCGCTTCCAGCGTACCTCCTCAGACACATGCACACTCACACACACGCACACTTGCTTCCAGCTTACCTCCTCAGACACACACACGCACACTCACATACGCACGCACACACACAGACACACAGTCGCTTCCAGCATACCCCCCCACAGGCAGCTGAAACTATATCATAAATATAATATTGATTCTAATGTTTAGAAAATATCCTACTCTGCTTTTTAAAAATATTAGCAAGGCAAAGCGTTGCTAAAGAAAACCCATGACGGGGTAATGCCATACGTCTCTCCTGATGCACAAGGAAACCCAGACACAGGGCGCAGACCCCCACCATGCTGGCACTCTGGTCTGTCTGTGTCTTTTCTCATTTCTGTCTACAGCAGCCTCAGGTGGAGCATGAACACAGGCGACCCTCAGGACTGTCCGACGCTTCTGCCACCTCTTTTGTCGTATGCGAGAAGCTACAAAAAATTCATTTTGTCTATAACAGACGAAAATAGGTGTCAGGCACCCAAGTTTGAAGATGCCTTTGGACGGGACTGGGTCTCAATTAGCATTTCTTCACTGCTCATGGAACGATGTATTTCTAAAGTGATTTTACTATCTGAGAATCTCTGAAGAGAAATTTAAGCTCTGAAGCGAAGAGAAAAAATGATTTACTAGTAATTCCTGTTTTCTCGGGGCGTGTCACAGGCTTGCTGTTGCTTTGTCCTGTCTTTCCATCCTCTGTGATCTCCAATGTGTAACTGTTCTTTCCCTACATCTTCTTAGAATTTTCCTACAGAAAAATCTCACAGATGGATGAAACCGGAGACCAGCCACCATTCTGGTTGGACTTGGAGAAGAAGGTAGCTGGCCCAAGCTGGGAAAACAAAGTCCCCGCAGCTGCTGGGAAGCGGGGTGGGTGTGTAATGACTTGGCACTGACATGCCTTCAGAAGCAGGAACTACTGGCAGGAAGCCGCCAGCCCTCCAAACTGGTGTGCCCACAGTCAGAACCCATCTTAAGCTAAAGATTTCAGAGCGTACCTGAAAGGGTGACAGGGATGAGTGAGCTACCTCAAAACATTAACCGCTGATCCCTGAGGTTTTGTGTTTTCTAGTTTTTGTTTTTTAAGAAATAAGCCATGCTCACATATTGATTAAATGCTTACTTTTTAAAATTAAAACCAAGCTAGGTCTTAGGAGGGATTGTGGTCTAAGATATGATTTCTATTATTAAGCAGCTTACAATTAATTTGCAGAACTAGAGGGAACTTGCAAAATAATTATCTCTAAACATATAGACCAGAAGCAACTTAATGGTCAAAATCCTCGCCTGTGTGGGAAAGGAATCCCCAAGAAGCGGTCTGCAGGGACGCGCTCCACAAATAATAAGAAAATCCTCCCAGATTAAAGGTACCAATACAGAAAGGTAGCCAAGGCTCCAGGAGTCTGCGAGCTGGACTCCCTGTGGCGTCACAATGACAGGGTTGTCAGTAAGTATCACTCCCGTAGTCTGTGTAATTTGCCCTCACAAACACCCCCTGAGGAGGCTCCGAAGCACCGTGTAAGTATGATCTCACTTTTTGTTCTGTTAGTAATGAAAACAAGTGCCTCATTTTCCTAGATGCTCCCCGAAAACGGAGCGGTGGGGTGAACGGCTGTGGCAGTCTGCGCCTTCTGAGCAGAACCGCCCATCATTATCATGTCAGCTGTGCGTACTTCCGGGAGTCGGGCAAGACAGCCCGTGGACCGCTGACATCCTCCCGCAGGAGGAGCGGACGGCGGGCGAGGGCCACTAGACCTGACGTCACAGTCACGCCTTCTGCTCACCTGCACGCAATTCTGCCCTGAACGGCCTCGGCCCTGCACATGGACTTGGGGGTCTCAGGGAGGAGCTAGAGTAGACAGGGGGAGGTTCCTGGAACGGGGACTCGCTCTACAAAGCCACCACCCACGTTAGAGACAGATGTTCCAGATGTTAGTGGCTGCTGCGGGGTCACCCATACTTCTGCCTGCAACGTTCTCATCCATGCTCTGTAAGTGACCTAATAAACCCACTGGTTCCCCAGGGGGATCTTCGGTGGAAATGAACTCAGTTTTAGTCTTGGGACTATATGAATACCGAGTGGGTAGATATTTTTTATGCGTCTGCCCCCGGGGAGACTTCTCACAATAGTGGCTCAGGCTACTTAGTCACTAGGGGAGTTTGAGCTCTGCGAAGGACAAGTAAGATCATGTATTGACTGAGCCAGCTTTTGGAGCAGCACGAGGTATATTATTTTGGATTGCCATCATCAATACATACTCTACACCCACCCAGCTCGTGAATGCTCCCCGAGGGGTCAAATAAAGAGCCATGAGCTCCCACCAGCTCCCATGAAAGGCTTGCTCTGAACACACGCACATACGCATCACATCCGTGATGAAGGAGGTCGCTTACCTCTTCTAAGGCGTTCCACAGCTCCTCATCAGTGTGCTCATTGAAGGGGTCCAGGTTCTTCCTCATTGTTCCAGTGAACAGAACAGGTTCCTAAAAGCCCAGAAGAGTGAATGGCATCTGACTTTCAGAGCAGAAAAGACAGGCGAACGAACACATCAAAGCTCACTAGAACCATCAGTTCTAACGTTTCGCACACTTATTTACCAGAGGTCATCTCTATTTTAATTTCCCCTCCTACAAAAATGTGACCTAAAATGTCTTGTTGGAGCTCTGAACTCTAGCAAAAGAAACCATGGCGGGGTGCCATTTTAAGGAGGGAAAGAGGGAAAAGGGGAGTTCCTGTTGCTGAGAGCTTTCCTGGAAGTAAACACAGATATATTTATTTGAGTAACATGACATCAACCGAACTATAAAAATGACTTGCCAATCCTGATTAGGATTCTGGAAAACAAGAATTAGCATGATTAGTTGAAGTTTGTGCTTGAGGTGAAAACTGTTCGGTATTTTCTCCTTTGATAAAGCGTCTTCTGGGATCGGAATCTCTTTGAATCCTGTCGGGACGCGTTCTATTCTTTGTTCAAAGAGGATACCAGTTAATGGGGCCAGTGACACCGGATGGGAATGGCCCCTGAGGTTGCATCAGCCAGTCCCCACACCACCTTGCCTGGGCATCATCAGGGTTACCTGTCTGAATGCAACCTCATTACCTTCAAGGGCAAGGTCACCTGAAACCCATTGTGAAGCAAGGTGGCAATACATCTTCCATCCTCGTGTTTCAGGAGGAGCCCACAGGGAAACTGCTCCTGAATCACAGGCCGCCTTCTAGATTTCAAGGGAGCACCTTCTAGGTAGGCTTAGGAAGGCTGTACGGATTTTCTACTAGAAGAGCCTATCAATCTCATAACCTAGACATGCATAGAGGAGAAGAGACCAATTGGCTGTTCTCAGTGAAAGGCATAGATATAGAAATCGAGAAGCCATGGTTCTTCCACAGGTCCTGGAAAACTGCACTTGGGCTATAAATGTGGGAAGTCACCCAGCCTTGAGGCAGGGACTTTAACGCTTATAAGACAGAGGAGGAGGAAGAGAAGGAAGAGGGGGACTTTTCTCCAAAGACATACTGTCACCTGCCTCTAAATTTTAGACTGGCGACAGAAAAATGTGGATGTAGAAGTTCAGTGGTGTACCACTCCCAAATATGTACCCCTCAGCAAAATCCCCAAGCTAAATGACACTATCACTGTATTTTATTTGTGCAAAGTTGATTGGACTACCTTAAGAAATTTGAAAATGGCTATTGAATTGAACTGAACACAAAAGGCTTATCTAAGATTATGCTTAAAATTACAGAATTTAAGAGAGACTAAGTAGCTGCCTACATATGGCGGGAATTTATCCAGCATAAACGTCATTCCACTGGCTTCAGATTTAAAACACACACAGAGACAGACACACATACGCCCTCTCGTGCGCCTGTGAGTGCGTGCACATACACCCCCATGCACTCTAACACACACACACACACACACACACACGCACGCGCACACACACACGCACACACACGCACACACACGCACACACACGCACGCACACACACACACACGAGTCACGATCAGCTCAGAGACTCTAACACACACACACACACGCACACACACACACGCACACACGCACACACGCACGCACACACGCACGCACGCACACACACACACACACACACGCACACACACGCACACACGCACACGCACGCACGCACGCACACGAGTCACGATCAGCTCAGAGACTCTAACACACACACACACATGCACGCACGCACACACACACGCACGCACACACACACGCACGCACGCACACGAGTCACGATCAGCTCAGAGACTCCAGGAGAACGGCAGACTCTGCTCCTGCTTACACGAGGCCCAGAGGGCATGCCGCCATCTACCATCCTTCCTCTCTCTGATGCTCTCCTCACGCACCACAAAGGCTCAACGCCATGGCCGCTATGTCACTCACGGACCCCAAGTGAGTGGCTCTAAGGATGAATGTACGAGGAGCTCCAGAGGTAAACATGGTCAAGGAATCAGCCATGAGAGAAGCGAGAGATGGCCTCGTTGTCTATACTAAAGACAGGTCATTTTCCTTGTCCAGGATAGCTGATGTTACCGTCAGGCTCCTCTCGGACAGCAAAATCCCACACAGCCAATGTCAGGTCTAGACTCGGGCACGACCTCCTAGACTCACGATGCCCTGTCCTGAGCAGCCTGGTTCATGACGAAATGTTCATGATTAGCACAGTAGAATGGCGCTATCTGTGAACAGTCATGGGAATGCACAGTCTGGTCCAGTGCCCCGTCTCCTGACCAGGTCCTCCCGCCTGTCTCAGCCACACCTTCTCCTTTAGGAGGCTCCTTCACATGGACACACCTGAGGACCAGTCAGAGACCCTTCACAGGCCATGCAGAACACAAATACCTGCTCTATCTTGTGTTCTAAATGTCAGCCTCAGCAGAAGGCCCTTGGGAGGCTTGACTATCTCCAGACCATTGTTCACTAAAATAAGGGTCTCTATTAAATCTATACTGCCAATTAAAGAGAATATTGGGCAATCTCTCATGTTTATTTAGCAATATTAGAAGAAAATAAAAGAGCAATTTTCTTTGTTACAACACGCTGGATATATATTTCATAAGGAAAATTTCATCAAGACTTGTTGAACAAGGAGAATGATTTAATGAAACATTAACTGGTTGAAGCTATATTTTCTTTAAAAACAGCAGGCAATTTGTTCACAATGGTTGTTTTACTACGCCAACATATACTACACATGGTGCTCACTTCCTTTATGCACCTGCCAAATAAAAAGCCCTAATATTATCTTCAGAAGGTCATAAAAGCGTTCACAGCAGACACACACTGAGAGAGGAGATAAGGGTCAAGCTAATTTTCAATTCTGATAGGTATTATTATTTAAAGTGCCCACCTCCATGCACTGAAGTTCACAAACTAGGCTTATAAATAAAAAGGGCTGTAAAAACGTTTGCTGGCAGGAAGAACATTTCAGTGTGGAGATCAATGGGAGGAACAGACAACCGAATTTATTAGCATTGGTGCCCTTTCTCTGATGGTACAGTTTTTAATATGGGTTTTATTTAACCTCCAGTTAGCTAGCATGGTAGAATTAGGAAAAGAAATAAATGCATGTGTTCAGCACATCAATAAAATCAGAAGATGAGTATCAAATTTGTTTCTGATCATCCTCAAGTTGAAAGTTTTAAACCTTTGAGTCCCATTCAGTAGCAAGTTTGGCTGTTCCTCACCCCGCGGCTGGCACGTCACCCCAGGGTGGTCTGTCTAAGTGAGAGCACCTGGGGTAGTAAGCCGATAGTCGGGAGACTTTAGGCCTTTTGAAAGCATTGTCTGCAGGCCAGGCCTCCATTATGTTAGGGAGAAACTCAACCCCTTAAACAGCTTCAGACACTTAAGCCAACCAGGGGCCAAGACACTTAAAAATGAACAACATAAAGTTCAACACTCACTTAAATCTTTTTGCGACACAAACTAGGAAACCCCCCTGTCCTAAAATCTGTACTCAGCAGGAGCTGGACTGATGTTTTCACGTGTCTCCCAAGCTCCCTTCTTCTCCAGACCCTTATTTGGGAAGCATCTTTCCTGGTCTCAAAGGTGGAGTCACCTGAAGTCACTCAATCTCAGGTCTTTCTTTTCTTCTTTGAATCCTGTAGCCTCTGAATGAACCGATAGTCGTGCATTTTCAGAAGAAAAGAACATTGTTCGCCCACAAAGGAAGAAGAATTTAAGTCCTGTAAAGTCGCCTTTAAATACAAAAAGGTCACCAGCTCCAGGGAGAAGTGCCTTGGGTTTTAATGAAGACTTCAGTGAGCGGGAACAAAGGCGAACTGCATTAGGCTGGGATCCAATTGTATTTCTTTACTAGTAACAGCAAACCTTCCCTCTTTTCTCTTACACACACACACACACACACACACACACACACACACACACACACACACCATCAGAAAGGGGCCTTAAAGAGACACAATCAGCTCTGCTTAACCTTTTAAACTCATTAAAAGCTTAGGGGAATAAAAAAAAAATAGAGTGGGCTGTTTAAAAAGCACCTGGCTTTTTTGTTTTGGTACAAACAAAAGGAATCTATTAAACATACAAAAAGAATCTGTTTGATCATGACAGCGATTCTGGCTGCTAGTGCACATCAACCCCTGTTGTAAACGGGAAATTTGCGGCGAAATTGCTCTTTGGTTGAAAACATTTCCTTGGTGCCAAAAAGACAGGGCTCTGGTTGTTAAGAAATTCCATCCAGAAAAAAAAAATTGAAATCTACGTTTGCAGATGCTCTCTGATAAACTATTTCCGGAAGCCAGGTTCATCTTGGGACTCTCTTCCGCAAAGTGGGAGGAGTACAAAGGAAGTCCAGGTGTCCACCACGGGTTCTGCTCCAGGTTACAGGGGTGGCTTCGCAGCTGTCTTCTTAGCTCCGCCCTAGTCACCGAAAGGGCTGCAGGGTATCCAGTCCAGACCTGTCACTGCTCTTGGGAACCCACTTGGTCCTTAACCCCTATTTCTGAACTGCCCCTGGGAGGTTCAAAGAAGATGAGACCTTAACCATGACCCAAGGGAGGAGCTGAGAGGAGATCAGGAAGCTGCTGTTCCCCAGAAGATACTGGCCTGGTCTCTCTGGACCTGCCACTCAAGCAGGACTTGTAGCACCATCAACTGTGGCCCCTGCCCCTTTAGGGAGTGGGCGACAGGAGAGACCTGGCTGAGTCCCCTGGCACTCTTTTAGCCCATGATGCACAGTAAATCCTGGTTTCTGCAATGCTTTTCTTTCTGTGCTCAGTGTCACTTGAATTTTTCTGGCAAAACAATCTTCACAAACCAGTCTTTGGGAACCGCCTGGCAGTGCCAAGAACCTCGGGAGAAGATGCCCGCTGGCTGGCTTGACTTGACTTCTGACTTTATTTTCTTTGGCTATAGTTTTGGGAGGCCTTTCTAGGTAGGGCGGATAGAAAGGCAATGACTGAAGTATCTGGCCAGACATCATTTCGTTACAAACATGCATCAAGAAAAAGAATGCAGAGCTTGCTGGTGCTGAATTCTGATGCTTCTACTGTGTAAGATAAGATGAGGTCTCAGTTTCCTTCCTGGCCCTACTTGCCTTCTAGGGTGGCTACGACAAAGGTTCCCCTTCCCCAGGGTATTAATAGGCAGCAGGCCCCAGTCCACCCAGGCAGGGCAGCGGGGCCCAGCGTTTCAAAGGGCAGGCGTGACCAGTGGCTCATGAAATCACTTTTGTGGCTCGTGATCATCATTTTGTCTTTTATATGAACTAGACTAGAATAAATAGAATAGAAAATATCACAGCACAGGGTGGAGTAATTGTGCACTATGAGATGTTTGTTTCTGGGCAGGTGTGTGTGGAGGCATACACAAGACCCTGTTGGCCACGGATCCCAGTTTAAACCAGTAAGATCCAGAGGATCAGGGGATGGGGAATGTCTCCAAACTGCTGTTGAAGCCTGGCTCCCCAGCTTCTGTGCCTTCATTTCCAGCTCTGACAAATGAGGGTGACAACAGAATTGTTGGGGGGTTGAGAGGTTAGGGAGAAACGTGAAGGAGCCCACAGACATGAGGAATGACGTCTCCTGGCCAGCTACAGAAAGGTGAAGGGTGTGGGTGGGGTGGAGAATAAACACAGAGGGTTTCCCGTTGGCTGTCCAGTATTAATGGGCGACCAGACATTGGGAAAAGCCTTGTTCCTGTTGTCCGTCTCTGAGAAGTATCTGTGGGGTTTGGGGGAGTTTGATGACTTTTTTCCCTGTCTCACTAACTTTTATTTATATAAATAATCTGATTTAAAGAAACCCACCGGGATTACAGCAACATGAACTGAAATGTATGAGCCACATCTTTCTAGAATGTGTTCTATACCTAAAGGCCGGTATTCTAATCCTCAATAATAGTTACTATTTCCTGAACATTCTTAAGAACCACATGCTGGGCCACCTCCGTGGTCTTGTGTAGTGGCTCCTTCATGAGGCGTCTGTGCAGGAGCTAAGCTACTGCGGCCAGGTGAGGTTACTTCACGGAGGCCGTCAGAGAAGGAGGGACATACAGGATGTGTTGACATTAAGCACACGCCCTGAAACAGTCTATTCTGGGCGCTTTGTGTGCTGCACGCTTTCTCTAAATTGTTTCTTTTATCAACCAACTCGCATCTGGGAGAGAGGCACAGAGAGGATCTGCGCCCTCCAATGCTTGGTGATCACGGTCTACAAGGATGCAGAGCTCTGTTAGCACCGCTTTGTGAGCGCATTCCCGGGAGCAGATCCACAGAGCATTCGCACAAAGGGAGGGTGGGAACTCATGGAACAGAACCAAACCCGGTGATGTCAAGGTGTATTCAGTCTTCGCTCAGATGTGCTTCCAAAACATTCCCGGCGGAGCCAAGAATCATCTAACGCCGCTTCTTTATTTAGAGTTCTTTTATGTACACGAGCACACAACATTTTCTATTAAGCAGCATTAAAAAGTAGCATGGGGCACGTTTCTAGAGCCTTTCATCCGCAGACGCGAGGACTTTACAGACACGCCTAAGATCAGGTGAACAAATCTTCCCAGATAGCATTGGGGTCTGAACTCCAGTTCTTCTGTAGCCACACTTCAGAGAGCCTCATCGGAAGGGAGACGGCTTCCACTTTTTCTTGTCCTTACAAGGGTTGTGTTTTGGTCTTTACAAGAGCTTGCCGGAATATATACACAACATGAAGACTGCCCCTTAATCAGTGAGTTTTACCATTATTATTACGATGACATGTATGTGAGAATGCACACGCACACGTGTGCCCGGGTGTACTTGGGGAGGTGAGAGAACAACTTTTGGGACTGGGTTTTCTCCTTCCAGCCCTGTGGGTAAAATGAGAGTTGAACTCAGGCCTTTAGGTTTAGAAGTTGTCTGTCTCACTGAGCTGTTTCGCCGGTCCCTCCCCTCTTTATCACTTTCAGGCTCACAGGTCAACAGTACTGTCTCTACACTTTTACGCAGTGGTCATCAACAGTCGCTGGGCTTTTGTTTTTCTTAGGAGCTTTATCCCCATATCCATTAGACAAAGCTGCTCCCATCCCAGCCTTCCCTAGTCCCTGATGGACGCCATGCTCCTGTGTCTCCACAGAGTTGACCAGTCCTCACATGCGCAGAACCATTTGCTCTCTGTTTTTCTGTGACTGGCTGGTCTGAGCTTTTAGAGTTTTTACCCATGTTGTAGCACGCATCCGAATTTCTTCCTCTTGTAAAGCTGAGAAAGTTCCTACTGTTTGTATAAGCTGTTTTGTCTTCAGCTATTCATCCGTTGATAGACGTGTGGGTGGTTCCCACCTCCTGGTTACTGTGAATGCCACTGTTACAAACACAAGTGAATGGCTATCTCTGTCATTCCCTACATATATATATTATATATATATATATATATAATATGTATATGCATGCAAACACACGCATAGACACATGCGTGGGCATGGAAACACACAGACACATGTGCACAGACACACAGACACACGCACAGATACGCGCGCGCACGCACACACACTCAGACACATGCACAGACACACGCACACACACGCACGTGGGCATGCACGCGCGCACACACACACACACAGAAACACGCACGTGGGCATGCACAGACACACACACATAGACGCGTGCACAGAATGGCAGTGGAGGGGCAGTTCTGTTATTTTACAGGTCAGCGTAGGAAGGAATAGATGAAGGGGTTCTCTGTCCTTTATAATAAAACAAACAAACAAAGGCCCATGATTGGCGCACGCTCAGAAAGCAGGGCGGCTTGGCCTTTTCCTTCGTCTCCTCTCTGTATTCCTCACGTCAGGGATGAGTGTGCGTGGGGGAGGGGGAGAGGTTCCCCAGCTCCCCTTGATGGCCAGATGATTACATGCCCAAATTGAAGCCCCAAACAGCAAGCCTGGGGCTGAATCCATGCAAGCGTCCAAAGCGGGGGCAGGAGGAAGCCATCGGGCTCCACAGCTGCAGGCGGCAGGCCTGTGGGGTCAGGCCCCGTGCTGCCCGTGGCCGTCTACATAGAGGATAGCAATTACTCAATAAAGACTTTCTGAATTATGCTGGGTACAACTAAAAGCAACTCAACAAGAAGCTAAAGTAAACTAAGAGCTTCTGGTGTGTACGTAATCCAGTCTCTAGACACTGCCTAGAAGTCTTCAGCTGTGAAACAGCCAAAAAAAAAAAAACAAAAAAAAAAAACCCAGGTCAGCCCGGGAGGAAACGGCAACTTAAACCTCTACTACCAGGGCGGCCTGTGTGAGGCGCCCAGCCTGCACTGAGGTAGCCAGCCTTCAGCACAGTTCTCAGAGGTGACACCACAGTGCCCTGTCAGTAGTACCTAGAGATGCAAGCCTTTCCAGGTCTCCCCCAGGACTCTGCTCCCTCCCCAGTTAACAGGCACATTCTGGGAGTATCTACACAGCCCGTCTCTGCTCCACAGAAGACCTTTGCATGGAGATGACCATCCCTGAAAGGGAAACTGGGAACTCACTGCCTACAGCAGAAGTCCCTCATTGCACTTACAGACTTTTGACCACTAAATATTATTTAATATCAGTGAATTAAAGTGTAACACCTGCGGAAGCTGAATCCAGAATGAATCTAGGTAAGAAGTACTGAATCTTCCCCAGTCCGTCTGTCTGACTCCACAAGCACGCGCGTGCACACACACAGCCCCACCCCACCCCCAAAAGCACGCACACACGTAAGATAGCTATGAACGTAGCTGTTAAAACTACCTGCTGAATTATGTCTTACTGGCTGTTGGTTAAAGGATCAATCCTTTCATCCAATTAAAAAGCCAGCAATAAAACTAAAAGCAATTAAACTTCAGTACCCCTGCAGAAGAAATACATGTGGACGCTCTAACTTGCATACCTGAGGTATGATTGACATTTTCTTCCTTAAATCATGAAGTCCAATTTCAGTTGTCAAGATCTTATCAATCCAAATTTTCCCTTCGGGTTCTGACAGTCTGAAAAGGGCCGAGATGAGGGAACTTTTTCCAGCTCCTGTTCTTCCCACGATTCCAACCTATAAAGAAATCCAGAGGACTGCACATTAGCCATATGTAACCGACGTAGGCGAGCCGTTCATTTTCAAAGGTAAATTATGACACTTTCTACCGTGTGTTGTTTCTACCTAAAAGTTCCTCAGCCTCACTCAGCTCTGCAGTTCTTCACGGTGGGCACACCTGGATGCCGAATAACATCCCTGGGGTGTCCTTTCTAGATGTCCCTAGCAGCCTCCAAAATGTGGGGACCTGAAATGTCAAGTCTTGGTAAAAGTGCCCCTGGGTAAGACCCGCTGGGTACAGAAGAGTCCTATGAATGTTAGGGACTAACCAGTAGTGTCCTCAGGATGTGGTGAGAAGGTGGATTTTTATGAGCATCCCTTCCAAGCTCTGGGTGCACAGAACCTTGGGAACTGCCTGGATAATTCCGCAGAGGAATTAACGGCTCATTCCAGAAGTGTTATACATAAAGACGCTTCATTTCACCCAGCGTCCTATCATTTACAATGAATCCATCTTTGACGGAGAAACTAAACAGCTTGTGGTTATTAACTACTTGGTTATGCTGTGGCTGGAGAGGAAATACCTTCAAATTTGCAAATGCAGGTCTCCGCATCTTAAGAGACGGTAACCTGTAGCCCAAACATGCGTAATGAGATCAACAACAGCAGCACCAACAAACAGCCTTTGCTATTTACACGGCTCCTTTCATCTGAGCAGTTCAAAAGGCAGTTTACAAACCAATTAATACTTACAATTGCCCCTTGGGAAGGATTTGTGTGAAGAATCATTCCTCTTATTAAAGTCAGAGCAGAGAGAAATGAAGGGCACTGACAATAAGATCAAAGAATCAATATAAGAAGGGGATTGCTGGTCAGGGAGAAACTGAACTGTGAAAGCTGGCTCTTAGGGGTGTATAAGCAGAAGACTAGCCTTTTCTCCCGTGAGCCGGCTCAACCGGTGAGAGCATCCAAAGAGATGACATCATTCTTATTAAAAATTTGGAGTCAATGAAGAGCACAGACATGCTTTCTATGACTTGCAAATTAATTCAGTAAATTAAAAAATAATACCTCACCATTCAAACAGGAAGGAACCAAACTCAACCACCTACTGGTTATATGCTGGGGATTTTACATGTTATGTCAATTTGAATACTTTCAAGCACAATCAGCAATGGCCCATCAAAACGTCTAGAGAATAACTACAGGAAAGGTAGCTTTATCTAAGTTTCTGGAATCCCTGAAGCCCTTATCCATTCCACGGAGGCAATGACAGCCTGCCAAGGGCTGGGTTTTGTACCTAGCTAGCTATGTCTCTGCATACGCATGTACAACTCACTCATCTCTACAAGGGAAGAGAGACAGGGACCGCTGAAGCAGCCTGACGACAGAAGGGGGAACTCCGGACTTAAGGGGGGTACTTTAAAGCAAAACAGAACGCCACTTTTTCCCATCAAAGTAAAAAAACAAACAAAAAATGATCATCTGAAAGACTTTCAGGGGTAACTGATGGATTTTCATAGATGCCAATGGAGAAGGATACCACCAAGTTTATGGAAATACCACAAAGTGACATATAGAGATGATCTAATCTTAGCTACTTTCAATTGCCTGTTTTCCCAACTTACACAAGGTTGATCTCTAACAATCACAGCAACATGCTAGACTTTAGAAAAAGATTGTGTGTGTGTGTGTATGCGTGCGCGCGTGTGTGTTCATCCATGAATGAGGGCATATGCATGAGAGAGTGGGTACCTAGGAGGCAGAGCCCTGGAAGCTGGAGTTTCAAGCAGTTGTGAGCTGCCCACTGTGGATGCTAGGAACTGAACTTGGGTCTTCCAGAAGAGCAGTATATGCTCCTAACAGACGGGCCATCTCTCCAGCCGCAACATGTTAGACTTTTCATAGTCCATGTTCAGTAGGACCGATAGCTAATGCTCCATTCAACACAGCTTTGAACTTCCCCTCGATTTCCTAGCTTCTCCCCCACAAAGATGCCAGGCTCTCGTTGCCCATCTTACTTCCAGCAACCTCTCAGGCAGCTTGACTTCAAGCTCCAAAGATCCTCTGTTTGCCAACACGATCCCTCTGTTTTTAACTCCCACAGCCGACTGTAGAATGCAAAGTCACATTAAGAACAAATAAAATAAACTCATCCCAATTAAAATCAGGGCAATCAATTTGCAAAGTGAATAAACACTAACCCTGAGTTCAGCGTGCTGATGGAATGACGCTTAACATGTGGATGCATGTGTGTGCGTGTGCATTCGTGTGGTGTGTGTTCCTAAGATGGAAACTCAGGTATCTAAACGATGCTGTAGCCACTTACTATTTCATATAAATATTTAAGGCACATGTAAGAGTACACATGATTATTTATTGAATAAATCTCTGATTTGTGGATGTTTCAGCTGCTTACAAAATATTTTCGCTGTTATAAAGAGCATCATGTCAACTATCCTTGAGGCTACGCCTTTGCAAACAACCTTAATTATTTCCCTAAGATAAATCCCTCAGCATGGAACTACTGAGCAACAGGTATAAGCACTTCAAAAGAAGATGCTGAGTCTTGCCAAGCCAGCCTCCAGAAGCAGGCTCTTGATCTCCACTGGCACCCACAGCCTTGTGCATCTCCACCCAAATGCTACAACTTTGTTCTAATCAGCAGTAATGTGATTCCCCAAAGGAGAATCCTCCATTCGTGTCTCACTAGGAGATGACCACTGCTGGCGTCCTAGGCTCTCTGGGTACCCCTCGCAAATGCAGCCTCTAAGGCTTCGCTCTGCTCCTGGTGTTCCACCCAGGAAACCGGTATACGCACACCTGGCTGACTTGTCCACCCTTAGCTCTACAGGACCTCCTCCAGGGTTCCTGCACAAGAGCCTGTGTGTTACACACTTGGCACACCTGCCTAGCAGGTGGAAAGGAGTGTGATCCCTCCTATCCAGATGCCGTTCACACTCATTTCTATCTGCTGATATCACGTGTTTTTCAAACGTCTAATGCCACCAAACACTCGATCTGTCTCTCAGGTGCCCATCTCCACTCCTAACGGATTCCCTAATACTTTTTCTTTAAACATCTACATACTATCTTCAAGCGACTCTAAGACCATCTCTTCAGGGCTCCACTGGATTCTCCTGGATAAAGTTGCATTTTCTGTCCTGTCCCCAGACATAGAGGAGTTCCACAGAGAGTGAAGGGTTCATCTCAGTTTGAGGGAGTTCTGAAATTAGCCCCAATATGTTCGTGTAAACAATATGCCAGTCGGTAAGGACAGACCTGGCAGGTAAGTTCCACAATCATGACCAGGACAACCGATCACTTTCATGGATCAGACAGGTCATGGGCTATAAGCTGCTAAGTCACCTTATTCATGGATAATGACAGGCCAAACCTGATCACGCATTTGCTGTGTTGATCTCTGTGTGGGGTACTGCAAAGGTGAGGCCCTATGACTTGACTTTGCAAAGCAGAAAATTGAAGGCTTTTAAGAACCTGTGAATCAATCAGGCATACCTGAGCCTGAGGGACTAAACCCTGGATCGATCTGTGTCTTACACACTGTGTGGCGAGCTCCCCGGTGTTGGGAGGTGGGACGAGATTAGGGTCCTTGCTAAGCAGCAATACAGGTATTCACAGGACAAACTGGCACTATGGTACAGGCTAAGAGAGAAGCCCGAGGCAGACAGAAAACCTGGAAAACAGAATAGAACTGGTGTCCGATCTAGGGCAGGGGAATGACTCTAAAAAATGTGTGTGTTAGGGGCTGGAGGTGTGCCAGCATGTCCCACGGCATGCGTGCAGTCGGATCACGACCTGTAAGAGGCTGTTCTATCCCTTCTGAGCTCAGGGCTGGGCGGGGGTGAACTCAGATCAACAGGCTGGACAAACACCTTTACTACCGAGCTGTCTCACTGGCCCTCGGTTTACTCTTACATGCCATGAGGGGATGAAAGGACTCGAATCTGCCAGTCCATGGCCTACTACGCAACAGAGGCCACTGCTCAGGGATGGCTGGATTCTGTGTGATAACAGTCGTGACAGAAGTCACCGCTGGAAAGGTGCAAATCCATGCATGAACACGTGATCAGGAAGAGTCAAATTACCTCATGGTGGACAGAATTTAAAACTGAAAAAAAAAATACTCCAGGTGCACGCCTTTAATCCCCCCTGCACTCGGGAGAGGCAGAGGCAGGCGGATCTCTGAGTTTGAGGACAGCCTGGTTTACAGGGTGAATTCCAGAACAGCCAAGGCTACACAGAGAAACCCCTGCCTCCAAAAAACAAACAGACAAACAAACTACACACACATACACACACACACACACACACACACACACACACACACACACACACACACACACACACACACACATATATATATATATACTAATGCACGCAGACACACAGCCTAGGGCTTTAGTCAAAACTCTCATGAGTTGTCCCAGAAGAGGGTGAGGTAACCCATGGCATCAATTTCAGGATATAAAAGAAAGTTTCACAGAAATCAAGGAAAATTCCTCATGAGACACAACACTTAGCTGGAGGGTTCATTGAAATGCTAGGTCTGGCCCAGAGCATCTGCATTCCCACCAAATTCCTGGATGTGATGCTTCAGACTCAGCTAGGAATAAGGGACAGGAGAGAGAGGATGGCTCTCGGAGAAAACATTATGTTAAAAGAGAGAGAAGGCAGGAAACTAATATCTCTGCACATTACAGCAAGGTCTGGCACACATCTGTAAAAATGTATTATCAGAGTAATAGCTTTGGGAAAGAAAAAAATAAAAAGACAGCACACCCAGATCTATCTATCTGCTCTCTCAGATGATCAAATCAACCACAAAATCACCTAAATGAAAAATGCAGTCAGTGTTTAGATGCTAACCCGGAGGCCCAGGGTGCCCCTGATCTTATTTTTGTACTTTTCAGAAATTAGGAACCTGGTTAGTAGTGGCCACAGTTTCTTCTTTACTGTAACTTCTGGGGATCTCAGAGGACGTCACTGAAAGGGAGCAAAGCTCCATCTCTGCTGTGCTGGCACAGTCCTATGTCCGAGCCCAAATCCAGCACTGAAGGGGCTACCAGCAAACGGGAACAGATTTAAGGAGAGGGACCCCATGCACGCAGGCGAAAGAGACATTCCACAAGGCAGCTGCCTATGTAGGCAGACTCTAAATGAACGTAAACCTAGGCAATAGCTACTTGGGATGGGGTGGGCAAGACACAAGTCAAAAATTAAGTCATTACAGATACAGTACAGCCTTCAAATTTAATTTCCTCTCCAACCTTTTAGCATCTCAGGTGATCCTACAATTTGGGTTTTGTTTTTTTTTAAAGGATCTCAGAGTATGAGTCTGGGGCTATACATTATTTTCTAACTTGTTCAACAGAGTTTCTTATATAATTCATCGTTTGTGGCTCCCAGGGGAACTGAAGACACGTGCAAATTAAGAGAATTGCGCTCGCCACGTCAGATCTGATAAGTATGCCATCTGCGAGCAAGCAGACACCCTACAGAGCTGT
Organism: Microtus pennsylvanicus; assembly: GCF_037038515.1. Taxonomy (NCBI): domain Eukaryota; kingdom Metazoa; phylum Chordata; class Mammalia; order Rodentia; family Cricetidae; genus Microtus; species Microtus pennsylvanicus. The sequence continues at coordinate 67,922,137 of NC_134593.1, forward strand.
CAGGACACCATCGGCGAGGCTTGGCTTTCATCAACGCTGAAGCTCATGTTTTACCCACACAGTCAGCCACCCCATCTTCAGACCTACAAGGACGCCGTGGAAATAATTAGGATCGGGCTTTTGCCAAGTGGCTTGCTAAAGCTGCTCGTTGTATACCCTTCGGGCACCAAGTCGTACACTTATCCTTTCATGTCGCAAGGGTATCCACTCTTTACATCACAGCCGCGATTAGGCCATTAAACGGGCTGGGGGTACGGAGCGTTTAAGAGGAGCAGCTGGAGAAGTATTAACACTCCAGGGGCTGCGTCGTGGGGCAGGGGCAGAACGCTTGCCTATCGCATGTCCACCCCTGGATCCCATCCACAGAAGCATAGAAATAAAAACAAAGGGAACAGGGAAGGGGGAATCTCCCACGCCCGTCTAGGAAAGGGGCTGTTGACAGAGTTGTCTTACGAAGTGTGTTGCTACGGGCTTCTTCCTGCCTGCATATCGTTTCTCGGTCACTCGTGTTCATAGCCAGTTGTCATCAGTATCTAGTCCGTGCCCTGCAGAATGATGTTTACTGGGGAACAAGGAAGAGCACTGCATGTTCCCTAACCTCCAGAAGGACACTGAGATATAGATCTAGGACCGAAAACCATGCCACAACACACACACACACACACACACACACACCAACCTGTGGCAAACTACACAGGTGTATTTGTCTTAGTTACTTCGCTAAAAATACCCTGATAGACATGGAGAGGGAGGCTTTGCTTTGGCGGTCCAGGTTCCAGTCTGCCATGATGGGAAATTCAGAGCAGTAGGAACATGAGGTAGCTGGCCACATCGCCTCCACAGACACAACACAGAACAACGCTGCTTATCAAGCTCCATTTCTTCTGTCTACACAGACCATGATCCCAGCTCAGGGAATGGTGTCGCCCACAGTGGTCATCATCTGAATAAACTAAGGAAGATATCTCTCCCCACAAGGCATACCTAGATGCCTGTCTCCCAGGGGACTACAACTCTCATCACACTGAAAACTAGGTTAACTACCACGCTGAACTACTTCATATACTTTCTAAATTATGGGAAAAGAACATAAAATTCCCCATCACAACTATTTTAAGCACACAGGGCAGTAGCGTTAACTATATTTACATGGGTGTGAACCTCCATTGCTATTTGTATCCAGAGCTCTTTTGGGCATACAAAACAAGAACTCCTGCACCCATAACAGTATTCTCATTCCTTGCTCCCCTCTGCCCCAGGCTCTGGAAACTGCCATTCTCCTTCCTGTTTCTATGAGTCCAGGTGGTGGAGTGGGTTCTTAGAGTATTGTGGTTCTATGGGCGTTCTCTTGCTAAAGTGTGATGCCCTCAGGGTACAGCCATGTTGCAGAATGTGTTGGAATTCCCCCTTCCTTTTAAAGACTGAGTACCGTCTCCACCACGCTTCATTTATCCATTTGAGGGGTGCTTAGGTGGCTCCTACCTTTTGGTCACTGCGAATGACCCTATAATAAACACAAAGACAACACACGCACTAGCGTCTTAAAGCATCTAGAGGAGGGAACGAGAGAAGAGACATTCACAGAGGCCGTGACAATCAGGACGCACGAAAAGGGTTATCAGTTATCCTCAGAAGAACTGGATGGGAGAGTTAAAGACTCGGGAGGCTACAGACTTCAGCCATGGGAAGGCTCTGAAATACGAAGGAGTAGAAGGGAGAGCTCCTCTATAAAGCACAATGGTGGTACCGAATGGGAAGGGAGAGCCTCTTCAGGTCCACAGGACCAAGGCGGCTGCTGGCGCTTATACATCCCATGGTGCGAGAGGCTGAGCTAGCTCCCGGCCATTTGACCAGGCTGACCTGCTAAGGAGAACTGAGGCAGGCACTAGGGAGGACCCTGAACTTTCATCTGCCAGGGTGGGGGAAGGAGCAAGGCCACAGCCGTTTGTTACCTGTAGGCCCATCTGGGAAGGGAGAAACTACAGGAATCGTGGAGAAAGGAAGCACAGCCTAAAGGGTCTGCCAGCCATCATCAGGAAAGGACAGCCCAGGCTAGGACAGCAGATAACCACTGGGAACACCCCGTGTATGGGAGTGTGTGCCTGTGTTGGGAGCCAAGGCTGCCGTGGCGAAGCACTTCTTACTGCCTAGTTTGTTATGGTCTGGTCTGTATAAGAGTCTGCTGTGGTCCTGGCCCAGGGCACCAGACCACAAGCACCGGAGCCACTTGCTGGTAAATCAGTCCACACCCCCTTAACCCCACAGCGGGCTCCGAATCTCTTTCTCTACTTGGCCTGAGCTTGGCCCACCTATCTCTGGTTGGGTTTCCATGGTGACTGAGAACTGATCTGACAGTTCTACCAGGGTATGTCTAGGCCTGGCTGATAGCAACAGCTTGCCCAAACAGGAGGCGACAGGGAGCACACATCCCTTCTACCCCTCCGAAAGGACGCCAGATGCAGAAGGCAAAGGAGAAAACAGAAGCAGGGTGTCCAGCCTGCTGAGGCCGAGACAGGACGAGGTCATCTCCAACGCACAACTGAGTTACAACAGAAAAAACGGCAAAACAAAAACACACACACGTTTTCAGTGAACCTGATTTTCCGATGGGTTGTGCTCACAGCTAACGCGGGCTTCATGCAGCCCGTGGGTGAGGGGCTGGACACAGCTGTGAGGAAAGCAAGAAAGACCAAGGAAAGGAATGAGGGCACCAGGTAAGAGGAGAGGAGGGTCGGCGTGGAGAATGGGGTTAAGAGAAAGCGTTTGGTCCGACAACAGAGGGATAAAAACGGGAAGTAGACACGGGCATCTCAGTGACAAGGGTCCAGGGACAACAGTAGATCAGATAATTATCAGGAAGCATTAGATCAGATATACTCAACTCCGGTCCGGTTAAATTCTGGCGCACCGCAACCCAGGCACTTTACCAAGGAAACACTAGTTTTCTTCTCAAACGAGGAAAACATTTTTTACCAAAAAAAAGATATTCAAAACTATTATGTAATACTTTAGAATAACTAAAAATGCTAATAAGTGGAGATTATTTTTAAAAAGAAATATTAGTTTTCCATCACATAGTCCATTCACCCCTGGATAGAGTATTGCTGACAGATTCGCCAGGATGTCGGCACATGCATGCAGCCTAAATCTTTGGGGACACTCTAGAGGGCGAGACCGTTTCAACGAACCTTCTCTCTGGATTTGATGAGGGCCGTCAGGTGCTTGAGGACCAGAGGCCCATCCAAGCTGTAGGTATAGCTCATGTTGTCGAACACAATCACCCCTTCGTGGGGCCAGCCCGGGGGTGGGCGCTTCTGGTACTCCCAAGCCGCCTCCTTCTCTAGGTTTGTGTATTCAATCACCCTCTCCACAGAAATCATCTGGAAGAGAAAAGACATCCATACGGGTCAGGAATCAGAGGTTTGCTTGTGGAGCTGTCTGGCCTACACACAGCTGGGCAAAGCCTGCATGGGGCTTTCTAGATGTCAAGACCACTGAGGACTCTGTTGACTTAACAATTCCGCTCACCATCATCTGACACCTCACTCATGACAGCCCATCCCTTCGACCTTGTAACACGGAGTGAAAAGCAAGAGGAGGGACTGGGGAGCCTGCTCAATGGGTTAACTGATTGTTATGTAAACATGAAGGCCCGGGTTTGGATCCCAGCACCTCTGTAAACAAAAATGTAAGCACAGCGGTGTGGATCTGTAGCCCAGGTGTTAGTGGACTGGAGACACACGGCAGGGCTCACTGGCTTGCCGGTCTTGTTGAATTGGTATCTTCTGATTTCCGTGAGGGACTGGTCTCAAATGACAAGGTGAAGGATGAAGAAGGCATCTCATAGAAACCTCCTGCCTCCAATGTGCACAAATAACACACACACACCCCTTCCACAAACACAAAAATGAAAGGATATTTGTAAACCCAAAAGTTTATGTCCTTCGGTCAATAATCTCTGGCTACAGAATGAACATTCATCCTAGAGCAGTCAGCTCAGGCATCCTGAGGACTCACAGTAACAATTTCTATTGTGTGAGAGAAGAAGAAATGGAAGGAGCTTGTGTTCACTGTCTATCTCAGTAGCAGAAATAAATATTTCGAAGAAGAAGCAATTCACATGCTGACTAAACCTTCTGCTATGGCCATAATGCGCTACCTCTGAGAAGCACCTTAGAGGTGGGCGTTTACCCACCAGCAACGGACAGGATAGCAGTAACCAGGGGCCTCCCGCCTTCTACTCCACACATGGGAGATGGTAAAACTGGGGATGAGTGTGTAGGAATGGCGGAGTGGGGAGAGCTATTAATTAAACAAACAGCCTCAAAACACTGAACTCAACTCTTCTTTTACCAAGAACGAGGAATTACTCATTAAGAAACAAAAATAAACAGGCCTCGGAGAAATTAGCCTATATCCTCTCTCGGATTTCAGAACTTCCCTCCTACAGAGGCATTTATTACATTTGAAGACAGCTTGTGATGAATCTAAAACCTGCTGACATAGCAGACATAAGACAGAGAAAAAGATGTATACATTTTATTTTACATTAACATTAAACAGATGGAAGCGGGACCTTTAAAAAAAAAACTCCGTTAGCTATGATGCAAAAATAACAGTTTTAATATTTTACATAAGAATTGCTTTTATGTCATTTAATGGCAAAGGGGACTGTTAAAAGGCCGAAAACACTCAGATAAACATTACCATATTCTCCACTTCGGCGCTCTGCCGCACAGACCACTGGAACATCCCCGTGAGTGTGATGGCATAGGATAAGGCCAAGCCAACCTGCCCAGCGTCCAGCGCTTTGAGAGGAGGAAGGAGAGGACAGTCAGTCTCAGTGGTAACTCGATCCTGCAGCCTTCTGCTGCCCTACCAAGAGGACCCAGCAAGTTGCGAACAACCAGGGTAATCAATCGTTACGTTTCCATTCACTGATTGAGCTCAGGCTGCAATTTAAAAAGCCCGTTATGAACGCGGAGAGACGATTAGATAAGTTCATCTGGGGAGGACTGACACACATCTGAGAAAGGCAATGTGCACGTGAGGTCTAATGTTATTATTCAGACTCGTCATTATGGTTCAAGGCCTGTTACGTAATCCCACTGTCTATGTCCCATGCAACCGCAGTTGGAAACCACTGCAAACAGGATGATGTGTCCGAGGAGTCAATGCTTTTGAAAGTAAAACACGACTCCCATTGTTCTATGAATAAACATCCTAATTCAGAGGTGTCATCGGAGAGAGGTTAGGCATGGCGGGTTCACGCCACATGCGCCAACACCTGCTCCTCTGGTACCCACCTGGCAGTGAGCACAGTGCGCTTCGTGCTGGGTCTCTCTCTCACCCATGTGCACAGGGACATCAGCAAACTAAGAACAGTCCCAGGCTCAAATACAGAGCCCTAGTCTGGACAAAACGTTAACAGTAAACTTGGGTCTCATCTCCAGGCTACCAGATCAGGAATTTTCAGAATGTCATTGTTTAGACCTCGGTTCGTTCTAACAAAGATAAAAAGAACTTATCCAGACTCTCTCACTGGTTCACACTGCATGATCCTACCCACCCTGACATGTTGTAAAAGCTTTAACACACTTTATTAGAACCACACAGAACGCACCATTAGACAAGGTGGCAAGAGTTTAATTTAATAACTGTAAACACAGCTATAAATTGTAATCATACCATAAATAGTTATTCACATCTGCACTTACTTTTTGCCAGAATCAGGGACCCAAAGGCAACGACGATGACAAAGACGGCACAGATGGCATCCAGACGCACGGCAAACCATCGCGACGTTGTCAAAAACAAGAACCAAGCCTCTGGATTTGGGAACCGTAACAAGCGCAGTGAGTAAGTACAAAAGCCATGTTTAACTGCGGTGAGCGTGAGGGGCACTGAGATGTCGAAACAGCAGGGCAGCAAGGTCTCACACTCAACATTTCTAGAAAGTCAGGAAATGCAAAGCAACGTACGACGCATACCTCAAACAGCACAGAGGCTTTGCAAAAAAAGAAAAGAAAAAATAATTGAAAGGTAACTAAGAGCTCATGAGAAGATATATAATAATAATAAAGAATATGGAAAAATGGTCTGCTACTTCTTAAAGTACTGGGCTATAATATGAAGCCCACCCGCCTATAGGTTGACTTTCCAGTTCTACAGCGAAGCACACAGCTCCCTCTTCACCTCCGATACTTCCCTTACTTCTGCACACACTCGGGTCAGGGATGGGACACCCTCAGGGGCTGTATCCAGTTGACTAGCACGCTAAAAGGAGCCTCATGTAGTTTTTAACATGCCCGTGTGTCATCAAAACACAATAAAGGTGGGGCAGATTTTAGAGACTTGAAGGGAAACCTGAAACTTCTGGGAGGAAAGAACTCACACAAACACAAAGAATCATAGATGTTTGGCAACTGTCAGTCATATCTGTTACCTACCCTGTGCATATCAATTGAATGGTTATCTATCTATGGTCCATGACCAAGAACACCAATTGGATAGTTAGCCATCTATGGTCCATGACCAAGAACACCAATTGGATGGTTAGCCATCTATGGTCCATGGATCAAAAACACCAATTGGATGGTTAGCCATCTACGGTCCAGGGACCAAGAATACCAATTGGATCTATGGTCCATGACCAAGAAGGGTCCTGCAGGACAGCCACAGCCCCTGCTGACATCTTGCTGGTACTCGCTTCCATGCTTATAGCAGCAAAGAAAGGAGATGCCGTGGGGACAAAACAGCATTCACTGCAGGAAACATTTGGCAGGGGGTCGTTTGCAAAATATTTCTGCTGACTGAGGTTCTAAACAGACAGAGAGCCACAGGACACCAAGATGGAAGGATTGAGCAAGCCAATCAGAAGAAAGCCAGACATGAGGAGATTCTGAGAGGGCTCAGAGCCCAAGAGCAGGAGAAAGCATGAGGCCAGGAGTAGGCAGAGGGCGCCTACAGGCATCCAGTCCGGAGCAGCAGGCACAGGTGGCTTCTGAAAAGGACAGACCTGAATGAAGGTCCTGGTGGGCATCGAACAGCTCCTGGAACCGCTCTTCCGCTCGATATGCCCGGATAGTCCAGAGTCCCTGCAGGGACGATGACAGGTGGGAGAAGACGGGACTCCGAGCTGTGGAAACACGGGCACACACAACCAAGGGCTCAGCGCAGCTGCGTGCGTGGCCTCCCAGGCCTCCTGTGCTCCAAGTGTACACACTGAAGCACCAAGTGGAACTCCTGGGGCTTCCTAGAGGGCTCCAAGTTTCTAGTCAAAACACTGCCAGAAACCTGAGAAGTCCCTGTCCCTCCACCCCCAAATCCTGGGCATTTTAAAGACAAAACTGAGTGCTCCTCCTGTTCAGTTCACCTTTGACCTGAGCCAGATCTAGCTCCCTTCAGTAGCCCATCCTACACTTTCCAGCTATTTCTTTGGGAAGAAATTATTTTTCACCGATTATTTTAATTTTTGGCCAGCAGGGTTCTAAAAACATAATTTCACTAGAGGACTTATCACAACACATTAAAGCTAGACCTATATACACCTTTTGAAACCCCCTCGTAGAGTGTTATTTTTAAGGGCTGGCACATAGCTACCATTTCCCAGTAACTGAAAGGGTGCCTGACACAGACAACAAGAAAGCCGCATGGACAGGGCCTCCTGTGCGTCCACCAGTGTGAGAGCAGTCCTTGATGGTCACCATGTGTCTGGGTGTCACACTGCACTTGGACCCACACCACTGGCCCGGATGGGACATCTCTGGGCTGGCCGTGACCCAACTGGAAGCTTACTCTCAAGGTTGAGGCTAGTATGGCAGGTGTCACTGCCCTTCTTCTCCAGACTCCCACTGTAGGCCCAATGGTTTCATTATCTTAGCAGAATTTAAGACAAATTCCCCTTTACCTGTCTTTGACTATGGGGAATACATGTCCTGCAGTGGGGGTCAGACATGTGGGCTACCCCCTGTCAGGTGAGGATGGTTCCCTGACAGGCTCACTCTACCCTGCTAGCGTACCTTCAGGATACCAGTAAGTGCTACGGGAGACACAACATTCTATGACTGCCTTTGGTAGTGGCCAGCAAGGACTTCCTATTGTCTTTAGAGTTTATTCAAAACACAGATTAGGTCATGAGAAGAGAAGGTTTGCTGTATTGATGAGCTACTTCTTCTCCTCCTTCTTCTTATCCAACACTTCCTGGCTCAGTTATTATTATTATTATTATTATATTATTATTATTATTATTATTATTATTATTATTATTATTATTATTAATCATCCAACACTTCCTTCCTGGCTCAGATTTCAGAAAGTTGAGCTGGCTTTAAATTGTTGTAGCAATTCTTCATCATGGGCATTTTCTGGTACAAATATCTTCCTTGTGGGGGCTGGAGTGATGGTTTGGAGGTTAAGACTGCGACCCGTCCACAGGACACAAGTTTGGTTCCCAGCTCCTCTATCTGGCAGCCCACAGCCACCTGTAACTCTATGTCCATGGTAGCCTCTTCTGACCTCCAAGAACACACACGTATTGATGCACAGGCACCCACATAAATAAATAGTTTTTTTTTTAAAAGATTTAAGTATCTTCCTTCTTGACCCATTTTTGGCTGTCAGCCTTATACAATCTTAAAAGCAGGACTTCTATTTATCTGGCTTTTAATTTAATAATAATAAAATATGCTTGCACATTCATAATGAGATGGGCTCCCAACAGCTCATCTTCTGTCGTTACCTACAGAATAGAGTGATCAATCACAAAACATTCTCCTTCTTATCCCTACCCTGGGAAGAGAAATGGAGCAAGAGAATGCGGTCCCTGCTGCTGCTGGCATAGCTGAGTCTCTGCAGCCTTCCCCCAAGTGCTGCCCGCAATCAGCACAGAACCTGAAAGTATCAACGCCTACTGTTCTGAAGAGCCAACACCAGTGATGGGCACCAGCTGTGCCTTTCCAGTCCTTGACTTCCGGCACCCGAGGATATTTGGGTCCCTCTCTCCACTTTCCTTTAATCTGTTCCTCCCTTCGTCACTTAGGGAAGAAAACTTCCTGGATTACTCTCCTTCTAGGTTAGTTCTGACCCATGCTGCAGATATCTTATTCACCAGAAAACGTTTCTTGCGCATCTCCTCTGCACGCGTGAGGAGGGACGGCGTGAGTGACAAGGGGGTCCTTCCTCAGGCGGAGCATTAGTCTACACACGGCTTCTACCCCTTTCTCCAGGTTAGCTGCAAAGTCACACTTGGGATATAAGGGCCTCAATGATTCCCGAGGACTGTAATAACCATGCTCAGTTGTGGAATGAATGCTAACCCTGGAGAGGGCTGCGGGAGCAGAGTCAGTCTGTAGAATTTCATGGATCTTCTTCACCACAGTTCTCCTTAATCACAGAAGCTGGATGCATTCACCACGCCCACCCGAGCTGGATGAGTTCATCACACCCACCTGAGACCCTCAGCACTCACTTGTGGACTCCAGGCGCTTGACGTCCCTTGACGTCTCTAAGAAATATCTCCGAAGGATCAGGAAGAGGATGGCGAGGGGAACCAAGGGAATGAGGATCCAGGGAATCACTGCAGCCGCCACGGCTATCACACTCACCACAAGTAACAGCGTCTGGAACAGCAAGCACAGCGACAGGGCCTCCTTATTGCCGGAGCTGCAGAGAACCGTGCCCATACCGGGAAGTAGAAGCATCACGGTACCCATGCTAACACTGAACATGCCTGCGCAAGGCTCAGAATGCTTTAGACGTCTTTGGACACTCTCCTTAGCAGGGCCACTCAAACACGAACCTGAACTGAGATCTCGGCATTCTCAAATGTCACTGAGTTCCCAATGGTTATACCAGCCTCCTCCATGGTGACCGGTCCTCAGCCCCAGTGGATGGAGACGAACACCCTGCCCAGCTCTTGAAACGGAGAGAAAGTCTAAAAAGTTCAAAGGTGCTTTCCAACAGTATACCAATTCTTGCTGACTGGGCAAATATTTTTTAAGTTAAAATACGAAATTTTGTAAGAAAAATTACCTTTAACCCTTCAAAGTGAAATGACTTATGGAAAAAGGAGTAAACTTAATTTTACCAAATATGTAAAATCTTAACAAAAATGAAGTGGGCTATTTTGCATTTTGTGTACCTACACGTGACAGTGGTCAATCCCACAAAATCTCCTCAGGAGGATTTACCGTGAGGCTGGGTGTGCTAGCATCTAACAGAAGGCTCAACCCTTGTGAGGCTGAGACACGAGGAACTCCACCAGACTGAGGCCAGCCTGGGCTACAAAGTTATTTCCCCGTGAGCCTGGGCTATACAGACCCTGCCTCTAAAGGCAAATGAATAAAACCAAAACAAACATACAAGAGTTTCCTTTAGAATATCATATTTTAATAATACAAATTTTAAAGCCATTTTTTTCCCATAGGAGCACTTAATGCAAGGGCCTGTGTGGGCTTTTGGTACTTATCTCCCCAACTGCTCTCAGTGTTGGGGACGTTCCCGGGCACCTATCCGCAGCTGACTTTAAACGTAACTCCATGGGGTTCTGTTGCTGCAGGTCTAGGACGCATGTGCCAAGGAGCATGTTTCTATAAACAGTAGTAGAAATGTAGTCTAATTTTATGGGAGCCATCTCTGCTTTTGGCTCACTCCATCCCTGAACTCTAACTCCTACCTGTCCCAAGCCCAAAGTCAGGATACATGTTTACACATAGCGCCACCTAATCGGTATACGGTACTTTTTACTGTTTGTTTACAGTATTAAGAATAAACCCAGGCTCGAGTAGCTCACACGTGAGAGCGACTGGGGAGCTTTGAATCTGTGTCAGCACGGCTGCAGAGTCTGTGCCAAGCTGCCGTGAGTGTGCCCGGCCTGGTCTGCCTTCCGCTCTTCCCGATTCTGTGGGAGGTCAGTCTCAAGTGCTGTTAGCAAACCGGGACTTGCTTCCTGGCAAGATCTCCGTCTGATTTACCAAGGGGAAAAATGATGTTTTTTATCAACCAGCTGTCTACTGATGTATGTATAAAAGGGCCTCTTTTATCTACTATTTTGGGAACACGTGAGATAAAAGAAATTGATCTCCGAGTGGAAAAGAAAATACCACAACAAACAGTGCGGCTGGGCAGACCAGGGTCTTAGGGAGGCACTGGAAGTCTGAACAGCACTTAGACTGTGGAAAGTATTAAGAAATAAATATGCAAATCCTATCGATTAGATTCATCACCCTCCAGTGCTGCTGTAGCTCCTTCTGCTCCTTCAGCCAATAGCCTTTAAGATACCAGGATGTGTCCATGCCAGGGGCACAGCTAAGAGCATTACATGTACGCCTTGACCGCCCTAAACCCTGTGCCTGCATTCCGTCAAAGCTACAACCTACATACAAAACTGCACCCTGTGTGCCTCAGAGTTCAGAGGTCAGCTCTGGTTCCCAGGACTAGTGTCATCATTACAGACCTCACAGGGGGGCCTGGTTAACACTTGTCTCCTGACCTCTGCTAACAGCCATCTCTGTGAAGGCAGAGTACAGCACGCTGGCACGCCCGATTTGTATGCGGTGTTCTACATAAGCCTCTCTTTAGAGATGAAGCTTTTAGATTTGCAGACAGCCATCCACAGCTGCTCTAGGCCCTGTGTTACCTGTCCGTCTGCTCTGTGTTCTAAGTTAACGCTAACAGCACTGAAAAGAATGGTTTCTGGGTTATAATCTGTTTGCTGAGGAAAAGTTTCCTTTGACCTTTTTCCAGTGTTAACGCTTTTTATAAAACTCAAGGCTTCGACCTGCAGATTCTACTTTGGACACAAGTTTAAAACAAAGGTAAATAACGGTAAACATGCCATGCAAAAAAGACTGTCACTGTGAACACTGAAGCTTTTAATCCAAGGACTCATAAAGGAAACTATTTCATCAGAAAAAGAGGCCAGGGAGCTGGAGAGATGGCTCAGGGGTTAAGAGTATTTCCTGCTCTCAAAGAAGAGTGGAGTTTGGTTTCCAGATACCTGCATGAGCCTCCTGCAACTCTAGCTCCAGGAGATTCGACGCCCCCTTCTGGACTCCCCAGGCACCTACACTCATAAGTGCTCAAGACACGGACAGAAACGTAAACACACAAAAGCAAAACAGGTCTTAAAAAAAATAAATAAAAGAAACCTTGGTCAAATTATCCAGGAGATAAAGACAGCTTCAGAATATGATAGCAAAGTCTGACAGCATTTACAAGAAACAGACAAACACAGTCACATGGTACAAAATTAGACAGGTTTATTTCAACAACGGTTAGAACAAACTAACAACAACAACCACAACCACAAAAATCAATGGAAATAGAAGAGTCTGTGATGAGCCACCGAGCAAATGATGGCCAATGGCTCCAATACTAGGGCCAATTCTTTCAGGCCATAAAGCATGTATCCACAGACCTCAACGACCAAAGTGCAGAGCGAATCTGACTTCAGTGGATTAACAATAACACAGAAACAAGATGACTATCAGGAAAATCCACTGCACCCCTCTAAATAACACCAGCATTAGGAAAACACAATGAAAATCGGGCACCAGCAAAGTCTGGAAGTTGCAACTAACGTTACGTTTGGAGGTAAACATATAGCTTTAACTTTTTTTTTTTTAAGTAAAAAGGAAATTTAACTACCAAAAACTAGATCTTGAGGTAGAAAAGTGGGTGGGGAGATGGCTCAGTTGTCAGAGCATCTTATTGCCTTCAGACGAGCTCGGTTAATTCCCAACGCCCACATGATGGCTCACCACCATTCATAACTCCAGTTCCAGGGCACGTGACCCCTTCTTCTCATCCTCCACGCATCCAGAACACACCTGGTGCATATACATACATGTAGGCAAGACACACATACACATAAGATAAAGACCACTAAAAACATTTTAAAAGAAGATAGGAAACAAGCACAACAACAAAAACAGGAAAAGGAAAAACAAAAAATCAGACACAGTGGCATAGGCCTGAAATGACAGCACTTGGGAGGTGGACATGGGAGGGGCTGGTGCAAGTCTGAGGGCAGCTCGATCTAACAGGGAGCTCCGGGCCAATCATGGCTACACAGTGAGAGGCTAGTTAAAAAAACAAACAAACAAAACCACCAAAACATCAATAACAAAACGAAAAAAATGACAGCTTAAAAGAGAAAGAAAAATTTTAATGAGATAGAAAAAAAAACTTGGGTCTTTCAAAGAAAGAAGGAAAAATGCTACTACCACATACCACAAGAGCTATCACGGGCTTTAAAAGGGGGATGATCAGACGCTCAGAGATAACATGTTAGATGGGAAGGCCAAATGCCTTGAGAAAGGGTGGCTAAAGGTTTTGCTAAAAGAAATAGCAACCAGCGCAATTCTATTTCAGTCTACGAATCAGAACTCATAGTTTGAAAGGGATTTTGTGACTGATCACAGTCCTTGACTTAGACTGTTTCACTGGTGAAGCCTATGAAACAAGTCAGAAAGGGGAAATGCCGTTGTTACCAAATTCTTGGCTTTATTTTAGAAAAGAGGACTGACAGGTAGGATACAAGGGAGACACGCCTTTAATCCCAGCACCTGAAAGTCTGAGACAGGTGGATCTCAGAGCTCTAGGCCAGCCTGGTTCTACACAGTGGGCTCAGGTGAGCCAGAGCTACATAGTAAGTCTTTGTCTCAATCTCCGCTCGCTACAAAAGAAAAAGAAAAGGAAAGAAGAGGAGAAAAGAAAAGAGAGGAGTGCAGAGAAATAGAACGCAAACATTTTGAGAAGACTAGTTGCTAGCAATTGACCTCTGTGACTGGGGCTGGTGAGGCAAGTTTAGAATGTGCACAGCAAGCTGTTGGGAAGGCAGGAGAACTTGTTATCCACAGCCAGGGTTTCTTCTACCTCTGCTCTTAAGGCTTTTAATCCACCAAATCGAGCTAGCTAAGATGACCTGATATGATATCCCTTACCTGAAACCAGCCAATTATAAGCAGTAATTGTATTTTCAAAATACCTTTCAACCAACACCTTGGTTTCTGTTTGAGTAAACAATTGGGATTGGGAGCCTTAGTCTGGCCAAACTGACACACAAAACCGACGATCACAAACACAAGTCCCATGCTAACTCTCTCCTTTTCATGAGGTCAGTCTAATACCAGATGTTTACAAACGATTACAAGAGATGCAAAGTGGAGACCCATGTCTTTGCTGAACAGATATACAGGTTAAGTTAACCCACGATGTGCCAGTGTGACCTTCTTCTAGAGTAAAGAGAATGACCGTGACTATCGGAAGAAACTCAAAAATCCTTCATCAAAATTCAATACCTATTCTTGACTTAAATGTTTTACACTGTTACCAAATTAAGAATTAAATGAGTCTTTCCCAGTCTAATGAGGTAACTACTTCAACACAGAACAACCCCTCCCCACGATGCACAAGTACAACTAACACCCCCATCAGTGAAGAAACACGGAAAACATCCCCCTGAAAGTGTAAAAAGGCCTAATCCAGTGGATCTCAATCTGGGTGGAAACCCGGTTTAGGGGTTGTGCGGGGGTTGCATATCAGATATTTGCATTATTAACAATAGCGCAATTACAGTTATGAAGTAGCAATGAACAATTCTGTGACTGGGAGTCACCACAACATGAGGAACTAACTGTATGAAGGGTTGCAGAGTTGAGAAGGCTGAGACTCACTGCTCTAACGGCTTCTACTCAGTGCTGTATTAGAAGCGCCAGCCACAGCAATAACTCAAGGAGAGCTTTCAGTATCGCAAAGGGAAAAGTGACACTCATTACACACACACACACACACACGCACACGCATGCACACGCACACGATCACACACACACACAGTTTGGAGACAGGGCTTCAGTAGGTAGTCCTGGCTAGACTATAAGTGGCTATGTAGAGCTAGCCGCGAACTCATAGAAATCCACCTGCCTCTGCCTGCTGAGTGCTGGGATTAAAGGTGAGTATCACCTATCAGCACATTCAGCAAGAGACCATTCTTAATTGCAGAAAATACAAAGTGAATTTAGGATCAATGATATGCCAGCAATATGCATAAAATCTGTTATCTCTATATACTAGCAGCAAACAAGTGAAAAATACTTAAACAATCTCAGCAAGAGAAACAAAAAGCACTACACATTACATACAAGTGACCAAAGGAACACAAGTGATCTCTACTGAAAATTAAAATCACGTCTGAGAAAGTTAAGGGAGACCTAAATACGTGGACAGATGCGCCGTAACAGTCCATGTGGCCAACAGAATGATGGAATCCATTAAGGACCAGATTAACAGAAATAAGTAAGGCTTTATAAAAAAAACTGACAGGGTGGATTTAAAATTAAAAGGCTAAAAATATATAAAATGATCTTGACAGAGAAGAGCCAAGTGAGATGACTCAAACCGATACAGTCTTTAAAACAAACAGTAGCCCAGCCACTGTGGTATCCACGAAAGAACATAACCCCATTCCCTTGTATGTGTGAGCACGTGCTAGAAAATGCATAGTCACAGGGTCAAGAATGCTGTATTTGGGGTGCATCCAGAGTGGGGAGGGGGATCCAGTGCAAAGATTAAAAATCAACGTGTACCTCAGGACAGACACAGCTCCTGAGCCCTGGATGATAAGTCTCTCAGAGTCTGGATCCTGCACCAGGAGGCAGAAGCTGTACCAACTGCTTCAAGACTGAATTCAGACTTCCAGAGAACACGCATCGGAATCCAGAGAGAGGACTGGGGAAGACAAGCAAGTTGTGAAATTCTGAAGCAGGAGAAGTTCCAAGACGCTACTTCTGATGATGAAGAACCATGTTCCAGGTCAAATCAAAAAGACACATCATATGTACGATGGAAAGTACTGGGGTCAGGAGACAGCTAACGACACGGTGAGGTGCGCGCACGCCAACCTGACAGCCTGAGTTTAACCTCTGGGATAAGTGCAGTCAAAGGGAGAACTGACTCCCATGAGTCTTCTGACCAACACATTTGAGCACAGACACACATGCAATCAACAAGTGTAAAAGATTATAAAATAGAAAGTACGATTTTAATAAAACAGAAGCAAGCTCACTAGATGACGTGGGATTCCCCTCTGTATGCTGTGATTACCATTAATGAATAAAGAAACCATCTTGGGCCTGCGCAGGGAACAGAGGTAGGTGGGGAAAACTAAACTGAATGCTGGGAGAAATAAGAAGTTAGAGAGAAGCCACATGGCAATACACAGATTAATAGAAATGGGTTAAATTAATATATAGGAGTTAGCCAATAAGAAGCTAGAACTAATGGACCAAGCAGTGATTTAATTGATACAGTTTCTGAGTGGTTATTTCGGGGCTGAGCAGCTGGGAACCAACAAGCACCTTCCTACAACAACCAGCCAACTTTTTCTTATTCATCTCACTGTGAGAATTCACCAGAAAAAAGAAGAACAGACAAATACAATCAAGACCAGCAACATGCGGAGACTCTAGGGGTCTCGAATAATATGTAGTCATTTTCCCGCCCACACTCCAGACTGTCTAGGATGACTGAGGGCATAAGGCCCCAAGGGGAGAGGCCACAGGGAATGACCGCTACTGTGTGACCACGCACGCCATCCACCAATGCTACAGTGCAAAGTTCTGTGTTCTGAGAATACCGCCAGGCTTCAGTTCTGTTGTTTTTTAGGTCTTAGTTGCCTTTTTACTAAACTACAACCATTACCACCGCAGCACATGCTGGGATAGGTTGGAGCATCGGTTGCCAGCCTGCAAGCCTGGGAGGATCCCTAGGGGCTGTGGTCACACTACCAAGTGTGCTAACCATCTGAACAGCAAAACCCAACCCTCTTCTCTTTCACTAAGGAATGTCTAAGAAAGCAGGCATGGGGCTCTGTGAGGCCTGTCACCCATGGGTCA
Source organism: Microtus pennsylvanicus (assembly GCF_037038515.1). Classification (NCBI taxonomy): domain Eukaryota; kingdom Metazoa; phylum Chordata; class Mammalia; order Rodentia; family Cricetidae; genus Microtus; species Microtus pennsylvanicus. The sequence continues at coordinate 67,939,032 of NC_134593.1, forward strand.
AGTGTTGGTCAATATTTCCAGTGCCCTCTATGGTCAACTCGTCTGTCCACAAACCAGGGGACCACTTCAATCGGGCAGCTGGCACCAGCATTATCTCCGAGGCTGGCATTGTCACGAACGATTCCTTCCTTGCAAACGCACTGACTAAGAACTCTTTTGTTGATTTCTGCAAGCATGAAAAACACTGTGATTTGGTTAAAATGGATGAGCTTACTTTTAAAGACAGAGATCTTTGAAAATGAGGGCAAAGCAACCTAACTAACACCATCCTTTGTCCAAGGGGGATTTGAAGGTGGGAGTGGGGGGCAGGGGTGAACAAACCGTAGAAATCTCCCAATGACAAAGTCATTGTTCCGTGTGCTTTCTACACACTTTCCCTGACATCTCCACACAAAGCAATGCAAGGGTCAGTGGGACCGAGACAAGTCCTGGCAGTTCCACCCTTGTGTTTCTATAGAAGCTGGTGACCCAACCTATTATCCCCGAGTCTTAGGCTGGCTTTGTTCCCCATATCCAGATGCAGAGCTTTCTCTCGCCCCGCCCCCGCCCCCCAGGAAGAAGCGACCGAGGGATGCCTCCTTTGCTCCTCCTTTGGCTTGGCATTTTCACTTCATAAAGCAGCAGTCAATGTGTTTTGTGTGCAGGGAGGAGGGAATGACACGTTCGGTGGTGGTCCCCACTACTGCCTGCATTGGTGGCTCAAGTAGCCTCGGGATTAGCCCTTTGTGTGCCGTGAAAGGCTATGAAAAGTCAGTTATTTAAGCTCAGTCAAGCTGCTGGCCTTATTTATTTATTTATTTTGGATGAGGGGTGTGAGGTGGGGAAGAAAGGTTTTGCAATGCAGTTCTCCTAAATCAGTTGACAGCATTTTGCAGAAGACAGCTGCATGCAAGTTTGCGCACTCAGAAAAATCCTCCCACCCCCCAGAACCCCACTAAAATGCCAAGTGCTATTCCTGCCTCGTAACTTCATTTCCAATTGTTTTGTTAGCAGGAAGAGCCCTGGAAGCGAGGATGTTAGCTGCCAGAACTGCAGGCGAGTGAGGCCCTTTACCAGATGCTCCCGAGGACCACGGAAGCCTAGGAAATAGTATGGAAATTAGGTTAATATGAAATATTTACTGTTCAGTGGTCTATTCTGAAAACAATTGGTGGTGTGGTACTGAATAAAAAATAGCCCTTAGAATCATCAGGACCAACAAACCCAGCATCTGGGATACAAGCTCACGTGGCAATATTTATGGATTTGGTATGTGTCAGAACACATGGAAAATAAGATGATTACCATTTATCAAAGGATTTCTCTCACTTAGGAGTAATGTTGGATTTTAAGAAGCATATCCCTTATCACTTGACAAACTCTGTTGACATGCCACTGCTATGTAGCTCAGTGTACAGTAGATACCCAGCTCTGGGTTAGATCTCCAGACCTGGGGTGGGGGAGGAGGGTTCAGCCAGACATGATGGGAAAGAGCTGTCTGCCATTCTATCTACCTGAGAACCTGAGACAGAAAGGTAATCTGAGCCCAGGAGTTCAGAGCCAGCCTGGACGATACATTGAAACCTTACCACTAAAACACAACTAAACTAAAGGAAGAAAATTACATTAAAATGATAGCAATTTATCTTTCCGGCAATCCTTAGGAAGTAGGCCTTTTCTTTTATCATTTGTGAGTGTGTAGCTCTGTGAGGACAGAGGCGGTAAGCGGTAGGCCTCTCAGTATGTGAGTTAGAAAAGGTGGTTTCTCGGCTCCCCCTCTCTACCATACATGACACCCGAATCATGCTTATCTAAGAACCACTCTGTCACCTACAGAGTCACACAGTAGCACACTCGACCCTCACACCATTTAAACCCGAAGCTTTTCCTGAAGAACCAAGCACACTGTCTGAAGTGGTCTTCGGGGCTCTGTGGCCACAGGAAGGAAGACCGTGCATTGGTAGGAAGACATGACTAGCCTTTAAGCAGTCTGTCTTCATCACCTAGAATTGAGAACAGCCCCAGCTTATCCAGCAACTACGGTATGACTAAACAAGACCGATGTTTGGTGGCCTCAGGGTTGACCTTGGGGTCAGGATGTGGCTCAGTTAGGAGGGCTGTCTAGTCTGCAGAGCCCTAGGTTCAACTCCCAGGACCACGGACTGGGTGCACGCTAGCACAGATTCCTCTCCCAGCACTTGGGCTGTGAAGACTTGGGGGGGGGGGATCAGAAGCACAAGGTCATCTTTGGCTACACAGGGAGTTCAAGGCCATCCTGGGACACCTGAAAACTTATTTTAAAAAAGAAAAAGTCTTGTGATTGCCACACACCTGAGGGATGAAGTGTCCCGCAGTGCAGACTTCCTAGTGTGGGGGGGGGCAGCATTTGTTTACCCATGGCGTTCTTATGTAGATGCTCACATGACAGTATGCCCAGTGACCTCTCCAGCCAGTCTGTGCTGGCACAATCCTATCCTTTGAGGGCTCTCCTCTCCCTGTCCTACCCACCACTACACGGTGAAGGTCTCGTACTTGAGACGCAAGTCTCTCCAAGACCTGGCCCCTCTACCCATTGCCTTTGTTGCTTCCACTGTCTTATCTCAATACCCTGTGCTCTTTTCCATCCCATGGTTTCACTGCAAACACTCGTGCCCTGGGCTTCCTGCCGTGTGTGTCTTCTCCACTTCTGGGGTTCAGGGATGACCACAGAGCTTTGTCCAACTCCTCCAGGGAGGTTCCAGAAGAATCCCAGAAACTATGACCAAAGAATCTAGGTCAACTCAGAAATAATAAAACCTTGAAGCTTTAATTTAAAGCCACACACAGTTTCTTAGGAAATAACCAGGTGCTGAGACACCGTCAGGCTTCCTTTGCACACAGGGATGCCCCAGTACTGTGGACACTCCATGGAAATGGGCTAAGAGACCAGCACGCACCGGAGGATTTTTCACCGCAGCACGGTTTGCTGGTCATCCTGAAGGTGCTGAAGGTCCTGAGGAGCGCATGAGTGAATGGGGTGAGGATGGGGTCAGGGGGAGGTGGGGAGAGGACTCTTACCTGCTAAGACTTCTTCAGGTAAGCAGATGTAGGACAGAGGAGAGAGATGTACACAGGACACGTCTTTACAGTCCCTTCAATTATTGACTAGGCTGCACTTCACAAACTATGATGGGATAACGTTATACAGGCTCAACTGTAAATTCTTTAGGAAAATAGACAAACCTGGCTACAGCGTAGAACCTTATTTAAGGAGAGGTCAGCATAGTCAAGCACAAGCATTTGTGTGCACAGTCTGTGTGAACACGTATGCACCTATGTCTGCATGTGAGGGTGAAAGGTTAATGCTGGGCATCTTTCTTTTCTGCCTTATTTCAAGAAAGGGTTTCTCATGAACCTAAGGTGCACTAATTGGGCTGGGCTAAGCTAACTGACCATTCAGCCCCAAGGAGCCTCCTCGCTAACACCTCCCAACTCCTGCGATTACAAGCCTGGCTTTGCTCTACCAACTGAGCCATCTCCCGGGTCCTGCCACAAGCATTATTCTGCATACCGTTCACCAAGCACCAGTTTTGTGGAAAGGTCATATATAGACAATTAACTGATCCTTGAGGGTGTTTATGGGCACACGCAGGTACTCTGCCCCCATCCCCAATCTCTCTGAAAGTCAGGGTTAGGTTAAGGGGCTGGGAGGACAGCCTACAGAGAAACAGCCACTGCGGATCAGTGAAGAACATGCATGCTCTGCCCCCATCCCCAGTCTCTCTCTGAAAGTCAGGGTTAGGTTAGGGGGCTGGGAGGGGCAGCCTACAGGAACGGGAAACAGTCCAACCCCAAGGGACAGGTTTAAATTAAAAAAAAAATGTTCTCCTTTTGGAAAAAAGCCAAGGTATTTTGCAAAAATACCTAGTTACAAGAACAGTCACACAACACCCTCCCATCAATTGTGACAAATGTATTTAATTAAACTTATTACTAAAAACAGTGAGTTCTAACTATTTAATTAAAATGCTACTAAAATTTTAAAACATAGCATCTATTAATAATCTGATAGCTGCTTTATGAAAACATGGGACGATGGGCTGCTGGTGGGAGGACTCAAAGGGCAGAGAGAACTTGCCACCAAGCATGATGACCCGAACTGGTCCCCAGGAACCACGTGGTTTAAGGAGAGAACTAACTCCCACAGGCTCTCCTCTGCCTTCCACATGTGACACTCAAGAGAACAAACACACAGTAAGATAAAATCTGTATTAAAAAAGAAAACAAACTAAAGTCATGCTACTGAAATGTACCGATCATAAGGAATCAGAGTTAAACCTGTGGGTTAGTGACCTTCTCTGTCTGGGAGCTCACATACACACAGGCATACACACACAGGCACACATATAGGCACACACACATGCATACACACATGCATACACACAGGCATACACACACACATAGGCACACACATGCATACACACAGGCACACACATGCATACACACACGCATACACACAGGCACACACACACGCATACACACACATAGGCACACACATGCATACACACATGCATACACACAGGCACACACAGGCACACACAGGCACACACACAGGCACACACAGGCACGCACACACGCACAAGCACACACACATAACACACGCATACACATGGGCACACACATGTGCGCGCATGCACACACACACAAACACACAGACACACACTCAGCTAGTTTACCAATACATTCATATTCTGAAGGTCAAATTCCTGCTCGGAGACTGTTATCTCTGCTCAGTTTCTCATCTGAGGGATAGATGATCAGATGGCATTGATATTTTAATTTTTCTATTTCTTCAATACCACCTAGTTTTAACCTGTAGAAAACTATTTTGTCTTGATAGAGGAGTTGGCTTTAGAAATTCTGTTTATACTCAAAGGGGTCACAATCTCCTGAAAAAGTAAAACACTTTTGAACAATACTTCCTAAGCCAGAGGTAAGCTGCCAGCCATCGGCAACTCTGATATAGCTTTGTATTTTACGTTATTATTTCTCATCTTGTATTTATGCTTTATTCAAAATGCTCTTCAGCTCTGTTCTATGCCTTGCAACAGCTTGTCAGTTAAAAGGAACAGAGCTGTCCTCCCGTGTCTCTTTTCTGTCTAGTCACTACATGCGTGTATGCACCAGGAGCCCGGTCTCCCAGACGTCTCTTCTCAGCACTCCTCCAGCCAAACATCTCACAACGATGCGTGAGCTTTAAGAAAACGGGTGTGACATTGCCGTGTGCCATCACTATAAAATACCAACAGCTAACACTTTAAAACAAACCCGGTCTGTGTCCACAGAAATACCAATCTTTCCTTGACGCCCGAGGGACAAAATTAGACTTCAATGTGGCCAGGAACTTTGTTCACATTTTAAACAGACTTTCCTGCACATCCCTGCGGTGGCATGACAGATCTCTGCCCAGACTTCTGACTGGGTTCCTCAGAGCACACGGACTCTAGGCCCTTGCCACAGACGGAGGGTCCTGTCCTCAGGCCCCACCCCTTCCATTCCTCAGCATCACACGCAGGGGGAAACAAGTCCTGAACTGACTTACAAAACCAACTCAACTGTCATCATCTTTCAGGAAGCTGATGGCGTACACACGCTCGGGATCAAGCAGTTCACAGGAATGACAGTCATTACGTTATTTACTTGTAGCGATCCGTTCTTATTACCCAGTAAAGCATGTGTGTATGCCCATCTTTTGTAAGGAGGAACTAGGAGCCAAGCAGTCTTTATCTGAACCTTGCTTAGCTTTCTATCACTTCTCCTGTGGACTGGGGTTTTCACTCTGGAGGCACTGCCTCATCTCCAGCTCCATCTGAATTCAACTGCTTCAGCCAAGCTGAGCACAGGAGCATCCTGGGAAACTCCCTGTACATAGGAGGAGCGGTAATGACTTCCAGGATCTGATGAGAGACATCAAGGCCTGCAGCCTCCTGAAGTCAGCAGCAGGGTTCAGTAATGACATTAAGAACAAAGGCAGACAGGAAGTTCGCTACTAAGGTCAATTTTGAGAGAAGGTTAAAAAAAAAAAAACACCTTCAGGGGACCCAGGAAACTGGCTCAGGGGATGAGCGAGGAAATGAGACCTGAGGAAACTGCTTACACCTCAGAGTCTATGGAAGGGAGCAGGTGCTGCTATTGAAAGGCAATGGTCTCCTGACTGAATGGTTTATCTGGTGGCTAATTCTCAAATTTCTTTGCTATTGTTATTGTTCTTTTTGTTTGTTTGTTTTAGTGGTACAAGGACTGGAACCCAGGGCCTCAGGAATGCAAGGTCAGGAGAGCTACATTCTCAGTCCAAATGTTTAAACGTGCATTAAAGGGTTGAGGCAGAGTAGACGCTGTGTTGTGAAAAGCACCCCCCAAATAGCCACCAGCACCCTAGAAGCTCCAGCGCGAGACCAGCCGGAGGGTGAGGGAGGCTGTCATTTTGACCTTGCTGCAGTTCAATTCTGGAGACTGCTTAGGAATGTAAGGGGCAACCCCCCTGCCATCCGCCTCAGCTAGCAGAGCTAATAGGCTTCTAATTAATTTCCAGGAGATTGCTGTTATAACTAACAGGTTTTAAACATTTGGTTGATTGGGGAAAATGAATTGAATATAATGTATTTGATTTGGAAAATTAGTTTTCATTCTATGTGCTTACCATAATAGTGTTTATTTTAAGTTTACATGATTCCATTAAGAGTCCCAGAACACCACTGGGCAGTTTTCCTACTGGCAGAGTCCTATCTGGTTTAAAAAGAAAAAAATCAATTTACATTTAGATTTTTGTTGGCCTTTCTTTGAGGGTAGGTTAAATTCATTGTGTGTGTGTGGGGGGGGTCATAAAATCTTCGCTCAATCATACAGCAACAGGCACCAAATATTTCCAAATGATCACAGCAACTCTTCACGAGCAGCCCAGTCCATCATCAGCCTCCCAGGGAAGGCTGCCGGCCATTTACCAAGTTTTATTTGATTCCTCCTGACAGCCATTTAAACAATGAGTGTCGGGAACTGTCTCTCAAAGGGGCGAGAACAATGGCAGAGGATCAGGGCTTTTATATCGAGCTAACACTATTCTTAAAAGGAGAAAATATTCCTTCCTGAAAGGATTATGGAAGGCTCAGGAGAGACACCTGCAAGCATGGGTGTGTGTGTGTGCGCGTGTGTGTGTGCGCGCGCGTGCGTGTGTGTGAGACAACAGAGCTGGATCCTGATCCATGGCCGAGTTATCCTTTATGTGAAACTCCTTTGGCAGGGACACCAGCATCAAGACTCACCTTCTTCTGGTTGATTCTAGAAACGGTCTAATGGGCACCAAAAGTAATTAACAATGGTTAAGTGTCCCAAGGTTGTGTGAGTGGGTTATAGGTAAAGACCCTGAAACAGCTGGTCCAACTGAAGTACAAGACTAGAATTTTCTCTCCTCGCAATGCAGAGAACGTTTTCTACTGAAACCGAGAATCAGGTGCATCCCTCCACGGGCGATGCAGAAACACACGAGGGATTATAATTAGGAAGGCTCACCCTGCTAAACACACAGTGGGCCAGTCAGCTCTGAAAACTCAACCTTGGCCTAGCTCTGCAAATGCTTCTAGAAGGAATTAATAATCTCTGTCAAAACATGTGTTTAAAGTTATCTGTATTCTATGGGGTAAGGGAGACAACTAACTTTCTAGATGCTTCTAGGGGATAGAGAACATAGGTAAATCCAGGAAGACTCATTTTAAAAACAAGTTCACAGAAACAAAAGAGTCTGGTGTGTTGATCTGCTGTACAGAGACTCCACCAGTGAGCCCCAGGGGAGAGGGAAGGGAGGTCTTCACCTATGGGCCACACAGCTCGCAATCAGAGAGCCTGGGCTCCCTTTCTAGGTGACTGACAGGGATGCCAGCAACCACTGTAGCCCACTCTTGATTTTTTTTTGGTGGGGGGTGGGGCAGAGCTAATTTTCCACATTAGACAATCATTCAGTTCTTTAGATCGGTGGTTCCAGAAGCGAACCAAAGCTTGGACTTGAGTGATTGACTCAGAAGAAAGGGGGAAGGGCCCAGCAAGACTGGGCACAACTGAGGACCCTGCTGCCACTTCCTGCCTACAGCTTGGCTTCTGGAGGGAACAGCTGTAAACTAGCAGTTAGGAGACTGAAAAGGGTCCAGTCTCGAGGCAAGGAGCCACAAGCAGCTGGGATTTGAGTATATGCAGAGCCTTTGATGGATGTGTCTCTTCTCCAAAATAAACGCTCAGGGGAAAACAAGAAGATCCCCGGCCTGAGTCACTGAAAAGTAGACAGAATTAAATGACAGAAGAAAGCAAAACAAAACAGATAAAACCACAAGGAGGAACAACACTGAATAAGGAGATGAGAGACGAGGTGACCCAACATGATTCCTCTGGGCCTCAAGTTCACAGACAAAACATGTCGGAGGAGGCATTTCTGTGGGATTCTTTCTTTTTCTTTAAAGACACCTTAAGACAGAGTAATCAATGTGGAAAAGTTGCCTAGGAAAACATAAAGGACCTTTTCTGAGAAGACTTTGATCCTGTCCTCCTATTATTGGCTTAACCATGCCTGCATTTAAGGCTTTGAATCTGCAATAACTGCTCTCCTATTGTCCTTGCTAACAAAGTATTATTTGCACCTTATTATTGCTAATCTCTTCTTTGTAAGAAACCACACCTGGTTTTACCCCACCCCCTCCAAAAAAAAAATCAGGAAAAAAAACCAGTGCAGTAAATATTTGCCCTTTGTGGCAATACAATGCATAATTTAGTTAATCTGGGTTATCTTTCCGTGAGAGGTGATTGTTTCTATATTATGAAATGTGTTCACAGTAAGTCAAATCCACGCCAGATACCTGGGAGGCAGACGGAGAGCCACCTACCAGCATGTGGCTGCCATGAACCAACCCTGACACGCATGCACAGCCACACCTACACACACATTACTCACGCTAAGCTAGCCTCCGAATCATAACCGCGCCTTTCTTCTACAAACACGGCCTTTTCTAAGGGAACATTACACACCTCCGGCCCCACAGCCCCGCTGCCACCCTCCTCCCCTCACAGAAAGGCCCTGGAAAAGAAGAACCAGGGCCTTCAGTTCTGTGTTTGAAAACACGACATGATTTTACATACCTGGATGAAGTCGAGAAACGTCAGGGGGAGCAAGTCATCCATATGTCCGATGTCTTTGGAGAAACGATTTAAAATTCTTCCTGCAAGCACAGTACATGAGAAATCACACATCTCCCCAGATAGACCCTTTCAGAGAAACAACTTGCAAACAAATCAAAACAATATTTAAATGCATATGTATTTAATCTATCAGGCATTCATATGGAATAAGCCAATGTCAGTGGCAAAGAAGAATATGGGATAATATCTAAAGAGAAACAAAGTGCCACCAAGTGGGGCTGGACTCAGAAGCACAACATGGCCCTCCATTAAAAAAAATACATCTATATGTATATACACATACACACTCACACAGAAATGGAAAAACCTGTGACAGTATTGGCTTGGTACGGTTTAGAATGCTCCTTTATTTTTAGGTCAATCCAAGTACAAAGTAGGTAGATAAAAGAAAAAAATGACAAACACGGAAATGCATAAATTCCAATTGCTATATTAGTTTTTATTTAATCATGAGAATTAATTTTCCTAAATGTTAATTGTAACATTTAGTGTTTTATGCCCTAGGAGACGGTTCCCTAGATCTCATATGCCAGGAAAACTTGAAATGCTTCCCAGTGAGAGGAAGCATCATAAGTGCACTACCAGAGTCGTGAGCACACTACCAGGGTCATCGTGAGCACACTACCAGGGTCATCGTGAGCACACCACCAGAATCACTCTTTCAGGTGTCAAGGGGACAGCTGTAGGCTTGGACATCCAAGGAGACAAAAGGCAAGTCAGGCAGGGAAACAGAACAATACTCCACAATTAAAGATCAGTTTCTACCATCCACTGCACTTCCTGTGGAGAAGAACCCAAGAAAATAGTATATGGTACAGGCTTCAGAGGGCATCAGTCAAAACTGGTTTCTAGTAAGCATCTATTATTTTGAATAATATGGTTTTAAAAAAGAGAAGTACACACTGATGGGTGGTGGGTGGATGGATAGATGATGTTTGGATAGATGGAGGGATGGATGATGTTTGGATAGACGGGTGGATGGATGGATGATGTTTGGATAGACGGGTGGAGGGATGGATGATGTTTGGATAGACGGGTGGATGGATGGATGATGTTTGGATAGACGGAGGGATGGGTGATGTTTGGATAGATGGAGGGATGGATGATGTTTGGATAGACGGGTGGATGGATGGATGATGTTTGGATAGACGGAGGGATGGGTGATGTTTGGATAGATGGAGGGATGGATGATGTTTGGATAGACGGAGGGATGGATGATGTTTGGATAGACGGGTGGATGGATGGATGATGTTTGGATAGACGGGTGGATGGATGGATGATGTTTAGATAGACGGAGGGATGGGTGATGTTTGGATAGACGGAGGGATGGGTGATGTTTGGATAGACGGAGGGATGGGTGATGTTTGGATAGACGGAGGGATGGGTGATGTTTGGATAGATGGAGGGATGGATGATGTTTGGATAGACGGAGGGATGGATGATGTTTGGATAGACGGGTGGATGGATGGATGATGTTTGGATAGACGGGTGGATGGATGGATGATGTTTGGATAGACGGAGGGATGGGTGATGTTTGGATAGACGGAGGGATGGGTGATGTTTGGATAGACGGAGGGATGGGTGATGTTTGGATAGACGGGTGAATGGATGGATGATGTTTGGATAGACGGGTGGATGGGTGATGTTTGGATAGATGGAGGGATGGATGATGTTTGGATAGACGGGTGGATGGGTGATGTTTGGATAGACGGGTGGATGGGTGATGTTTGGATAGACGGAGGGATGGGTGATGTTTGGATAGATGGAGGGATGGATGATGTTTGGATAGACGGAGGGATGGATGATGTTTGGATAGACGGGTGGATGGATGGATGATGTTTGGATAGACGGGTGGATGGATGGATGATGTTTGGATAGACGGAGGGATGGGTGATGTTTGGATAGATGGATGGATGATGTTTGGATAGACGGAGGGATGGGTGATGTTTGGATAGACGGGTGGATGGGTGATGTTTGGATAGACGGAGGGATGGGTGATGTTTGGATAGATGGATGGATGATGTTTGGATAGACGGGTGGATGATATTTGGATGGATGATGTTTGGATAGACGGAGGGATGGGTGATGTTTGGATAGACGGGTGGATGGATGATATTTGGATAGACGGATGGATGGATGGATGATGTTTGGATAGATGGATGGATGATGTTTGGATAGATGAATGGATGGATGCTGTTTGGATGGATGGACAGACAGGTAGACTATTAAGAGTTTATATTGTGGCAAGCAACTCCCTGAGCTATTTTCTGGTTGATGCTTTGGTAGGCCACTGTACAGATGTGACATGAGGCCCTGGGTGTACTTTTGCCAGCACTGGGACGGAGCATTCATTGCCTCTGCAATCCGTCCAGAGCACCTGGTTCTACCCGGAAGCACAGGGTGTGCACGTCAAAGACAAGCAGGCCTCAACATTCCGACTTGGGATACACAGGCTCTAGAAAATGTCACTTCATTGACATCTTTGGCAGGCCCAGTGACATGTCTTCTTAGTTTTAATAACACCTTCTTTAGTGACTTTTCCTGAGGATTAAATGGCCCCATGAGTGTGAGAGAATCCTGTCATGATGCCAGGCGCTTTTTAACAAGTACTGGAAAGCAAACAAAGAGGTGGAACACTGACTTTTAGCCAGATTCTGAGCATTCTGCCCAAAGAGGAAGTACCACTGTTAAAATGCGGATTCTGCTGCAATAGCTGGGGCGGAGTCTGAATGTCTGAGGATCCCAGGAATGCCCTGTCTTCTGCTCCCTGGAGCAGGCTTGGAGAGGGAAGATTCAGTCCAAATCAGGTCCATCTGAGAAAACACTACGATTAGATAGGCAGATTCCCCCTGGATATCCCTATGGGTTCTGAGGACTAGTTTTTAACTTTGCAAAGAAATAAGACTGAAAGAAAAAAAATTATAGCTCCATAGGTAAGAGCATTTGTTCAGTGACTGCAGGGACCTGAACTGGAATCCCTGGCACCCAGGTAGAAAGCCAGGTTTGGCTGCACGTGTCCCAGGAGAGGAGACATGTAGGATATAAAAGCTTGCTGGCTAGCCAGCCTAGGGTAAACTGCTTCGGTTCAAAGAGAGACTCTGTCTGAAGGCGATACTGCAGAGTGATGCAGGCAGACACCAGAGGTCTTGTTCTAGCCCCATTGTATACCTCCACCCCCACATACACACCACACACAAAGACACACAAACCAAACCAAACCCAAATCATTAGATACATGAAAAAAAGTAGGGGGGTGGTTACACTTTGCGAACACAGGTAAGATTCAGACATACCAGATGTATGATTAGCTTTAACAAATGTCAAAAGTGGTATTCAAAATACACTTTAACAACGAGATGGCTCACTAGAGATGACCACGCCACCAAAACCATATTACTAGACTCAAGGAACTTCAGGTCTGAGCTAGCGGAGGGGAGCTAACAACAGAAGACACAAGAGGAAGGCAGACCACTGAGAAAAGGCCTCACGACACAGTCAGCACAACAACTCCAGGCCAAAGATCCCCATAGCCTGTATGCTTAGTCACCAATGTGAACCAATAACGCAAGACAAGAGGGTCTGCAACTCGCCTGCAGAAAGCACGGAAGAGAACGAACAGTGTTTGCAGAGTCTTCAGCCTTGTAGCAGACAAGGAAATCAGGGCTGTGATGTTAAGTTCAAGGCCTCACAGTCAGAGGCCTCCAAATCAAACCCTTCTGAGTCCCCTCCACACTCTGCCATGCCTCTTCATGGCAATGACATGTGGTCCCCGCTGGAATGTGTCAGGGGAAATGAGCGGAGGGGACTGAGCTTCCCAGGAGAATCCAGTCCCTCTTCAAACTCTTCTGCTAGAAGCAGCCTGCTTATGTTACACGGAGTCTGGCCCTCTGGGAACACCTGAATGCTATTGCTGTACACTCGGTCCTCAGAACCACTTTCTCCTGACATGACAGCCCTCTGTACACTTAATCACAGCCTTCTCAGGCTTCTCACAAGAAACCTGGTGACGGTGACGCTACAGGTTCCCTCACTGACCAGGTCCTACCTCGGCCACTGTCTCTGCACACAGTCGGACGGCCACACTTGATGCCAGTGTGCAGGATTCAAACCCAACCCCCAGGGACTGCTTGCACACCTCTGTGTGAAGTGGAACCCCAGCCCCCCGTTCTGCACAGTCACCATGCCCAGGATTGCTGAGGCCAGAGAGCATGCTCCATATGCATTAAAAACAACCCTGCAGCAGCAGTTTTCTTCCTTGGTGGACTGTCTCCTTTACTGTGCAACACTTAGCGCTGTGCACTCCTGTCTGTTAGTTCTGGGTTATCTCCTGAGCCAGTGCCGTTGCTCTCAGAGTCTGGGTCTTTCCATGTCTTTCCTCTATTAGTTTTGGGGACTTTAATCTTCAAAGTTTCACACGTGGCCGTCCAGCCTTTCCAGACTGTCTTTCCCTAAAGTGACTGTTCTCAACCCTGTGGGTCACAACCCCTTTGGGGGGCACCTATCAGGTGTTTACATTATGATTCATAACAGTAGCAAAATTATAATTACGAAATAGCAATGAAATAATTTTATGGTTGGGGTCACCACAACATAAGGGACTGTATTAAAGGGTTGCAGCAGTAGGAAGGATGAGAACCACTACTCGAAAGTATGTTTGGACGGAGGAGTAATACCTAGAATATATAAATAACTAAAAAGAAAAGAAAACCCTAATTACCTTGGAAGTAGGAGAGGGTTTTTGCAGTAAAGTGCTTTCCACAGGAGCATGAGGATGTGAGCAGGAGCCCTAGGTCCCCAGCGCTCATAAAATACAAGCTCAACAGCATCAGTGCTGGGGAGCAGAGACAAGAGAATCTATGGGCTCACTGACCTGCCAGGCTAGCTAAATTAATCACGTCAAGTTCAGCAAAAGATCCTGTCAATAATGACAACAATAACAACAACAACAAACAACATTGACCTCTGGCCTCCACACACATATGTAACACTTGGGCATACATGTGTACACACACATGAAGTATACACATACACAGGAAGTAATAATACAGGGCCAATACAACAATATAATAGATTCTAGACAGATGGTTATCATTAGGAGAAAGTGCTGGCAAAGGATGCTGGGAAGATCATAACCTTTATCCATGGCTGGCAGGAACATAAACTGATTTGGCTACTAGGAGGATCAGTAGGAAGGTGCCTCACACAACCCAAACAGATTACCATTGGGCCCAACACACTGCCCCAAGGAATAAACCCAGAGGACTCTTACTCAACACACCTGATACCTGCGCGCCCATGTTTATGGCCTCACTACTCACAAAAGGCAAAATATAAAACCAGCCCAGGTGTTCATCCTCACACGTGTGATTAAAGCAAATGAGGTGTATTATACAAAATGGATTTTACCCAGGCATAGGGAAGAGTGGAATTATAGTTTGCTGGAAAATGGGAACAATTGGACATTATCACATTACATGAACTCAGACAAGTTTTTTTCTCAAAAAAAAAAGTTTTTTCTTAAAAAGCTGTACATATGAGACAAGACAGCAGACGAGGGATTGGGAGCATGAAGAAGACTAGCCTGAGAGGGGAGGCAGGGGAAGAGAGAGACGGGGACGCTGGGTAGTGAATACACCTTTGACGTCCATGCTATGTGTCAGAGAAATTGTTCTCACCGAACCCATCACCCCGTACAATGAATAAACGCCAACAGAAAAAGAGAAGAAAGTTCCACACTACACTGCACAGGCAGACTCGGGGGAAGGGAATATGAGCAAACCATTTTGGGAGTGTAACCCTTTGGACCCACGAATTCTACCTCTAGGAACTACCCTAGACCCACGGGGCAGGATGGTCAGTGTGCATGATTTTTACAGGAAGTACAGAGTAAGGGAAAATGGGGATGGGCTGGCCGCCCCAAATTCCACGTTGTCATACAGGAGTTCCTCCCCGGCCACATTGCTCTGCTTTTCTGTCTTGTGCAAAGAGAAAATTTCAGAGAAGATGTCATCCAACTTCTTTTCAAAATACAAATTTATGAAGGGTTATACTTTAGAAACTGAGAATCTGCAACCAGTGTCACAGCTAAAATTCTGGCTTCTCTCCCAGAGCCAAAGTTCCTTGTGGTTCCATGAAGTACCCATGTCTACCTCAGCCTTCACCTTATTTTCTGAGTTAGGTTCCCCCCTAAATTCACAACAATTCAGCTAGACTAGATGGACAGCAAGACCTACATTCTCCCTCCTCCCAGGCTCCAAGCGGCCCAGTGATCCATCAGGTGTCTTATGGAGGTTTTGGAGATCCTAACACAGGCTCTGATGCTTTCGCGAGAGGTGCTTCCCTGCCCAAGCCTCCCCATCCCTGCTTAAGAGACTCAGATTTCCATAGGTATTATTTTTATATACCATAATATTGAGTCGATGTTTCATAACTCAGTATCTTACTAGCAATACTAAATAATGTGATAATCACTCAGAATACATCTCATACATTCTATTCCCTCATCACCACCTCTCTCCAGTGTCTCCTGCATTTACAATCGCCAGCCTCAGACAACCATGAATTTACCTTCGGTCTCCTTAAGTCTTTTTCACAGCACCTTTCAAATAAATAGATCAATTTACTACGTTGTCTACTGTATCCATTTTTTTCCCACTTAATCTGACACTTCTGAGGTTCATCCATGACACAGACTTTATTAAGTACTTCCCCTCTGAGCCCCTTTCTTTACACACAGAAACAGTCTTAGAGGTACCAGCGAGCAAAGTCCCACCAAACATGCCATCTTTGACCTCGAGGTCAGAGCAGAGATGTTTGGTGAGCTCTCTGATAGGAAGAACTGATCTGTACCTACATCTTGCCTGGCATGTGTGAGGCCCTGGGTCCCATTGCTAGCACATCAAGATGGACTGCGTGAGTTGAGACCTTACCTTTGATTGATAACTACAGAGAGAAGAAAGAACTGGAAGGCAGAAGTGCCAGGTTCAGGCTGGGTACTTCTGAGTAAAAGTGGTGTCTCATGGGACTGTTGCTAACTGTCAGTAGACTAAAGAAAGAGGAACATAAGTGAACGAGCCAACTTCTAGGTGAGATGTGGCATCTAAGAGTCTACTCTGAAGAGCACACTGTCTAACACGTTGAAACAAGGCTGGACAGACAACAGTCTGCACCGCACAGAGCCCAGTCGAGTCAGACAGCTGTGGTCATGTGAGGTGAAAAAGCCCTTTTAAGAGTGGTCAGCCTAAACTGGGCGATGGTGGTGCACGCCTTTAATCCCAGCACTCTGGGAGGCTGAGGCAGGCCGATCTCTGTGAGTTCAATGCAGAAACAGATCCAGATAGTGGCGGCTCACACCTTTAATCCCAGCACTAGAGAGTAATATAAACTGGATGAGACAGGAACTTGCACTCTGTCAGTCTGAGGATTTGCTACAGGTAAGAGCTCTCTAGTCCTCGTCCTCCTCTGACAACAGGAAATGACGGGACTTCAGAGGACCTATTAAAACTCAGTCAAAACGCAAAATCCGTATCTGCAAAAGGGAAATGATAAACAGATGAATGCGTCTTTCACTACCTCAGAGGTCAGGATCACAGATCGGGAGGATGAATGAGGACATGGCAAGAGCCAACCCCTAAGTTCAGGAGTAGTGCGTATTTGTAGGGTGTCACTTTATCAGAGGAGCTCAAAGCTGAAAGGGGGCATGGAAGACCCTCATGGCTAGTAACTTCCAATCACAGAATGAAAATCCTGAGGCCTGACTTTGAAGAATGACACAGAGGAGGAAGAGGAGGCCAGGCGCATCCCACTTGAGACATTTTGGTCTTCTCCCCAAACTGCGTGTCTTCTACCTCGTAGGGACTCTCCTACGATTGGACTTTCACACAGAAATAGATTCTAAAGAGGGCTTTTCAGGAATGGACCACACCGTATACGTTGGAGGACACATGTTCAAGGCCGCCCAGTCTTCTCGGAACTCCCACACCGTGGCAGAGAGAAGCGTGACAAACCTTGCACTTCGGGCAACTTTCTTCAACAGTTTCTGTTGGCCCTTTATCCAAGGATAGAGCGACTTAATCACTGTGTTTACTTTTCAGGTTCTCTCTCTGAATATCCTTTGCTTTCTTTACTTTCATGAGTATCTCAAGTCTTACCTGCATAGCTCTTCCTGGGTTCACTCAAGACACATGGTTATTTTACAAAGCATTTTAAAGTCAACAAGGCAAGACCAAACACAGCCCTCTGAACCTGGTCTATGACTACCCCCACCCAACTTCCTGAACCAGGTTCTAGACCTGTGCAAAAACTCCCAGTATGAAACGTGAAAGGCAATTTTGTCTTATCTTGATCTCTCATAGTTACCAGTATGTCTCAGTTCTCTTCATTTAAAATAACCTAACTTGCATCTTAATTATAGTACCGAACACTGGGGAAGGAAGATGGAGACTGAGAGGCAGGCATGCCCCTGGCTGTGCACCCCCATTCTGGTCACCCTCTGCTCTTTCTTTACCCATCTCTTCAGGAAGGGTCTCAGTGCTGCCTGGGCTCCACCAAGGAATTAGTCCTCTCTCCCTTGTCAACAAACACAGCTCTGGGAACTTGCTACCAACTTCAGCTTCTTCCTGAGGACACATAGCACGGTTAATTTACCAAAAGTGAGCTAAGGTAGACCCTATGAGGAGGAGGTAGGCATTGCAGGCACAGGAAAGATAGAATACAAACATGCACGCGCGCACACACACACACACACAACACACACCACATGACAACATCTTCCAGCTTCCTCAAGGACCAGCACATGCGCAGTCTATATTCCAGGGCAGTCACCTGTCCCAGACACCATTCAGCCCACGTCCCCTCATCAGAACCAGCTCAGCAGAGACTCTGGCTCCAGCAACCAGAAACCCTGACCATACTGTCATGCATCTGCAAGGGACAGGCTTACTAAAACCAGTAAACGATGAGTTAGTAAATCACTAACTAAATCTTTCAGTGACAAAGCTCTGAAAAAATAAATTACAATACTTTGGCAGAAACTATTTCAGGGGGGTTACAAGTTCTGGTTGTATAAAATACATCTTTTCTTGACCCACAGATAGTGCAGTGTACACACACACACACACCAGAAACAAGAAGGTATGGGCAATGTATCACCAGACATTGTGATGATGCAGAAACTGTGATACAGAAGACCACTACCAAAGAAGGTGAGGTAGAGGGCCGGGCTGACCTGGCCTAAGGTGGTTCCCCAAAGGGAAGAAGACTTGAGAATCTGAAAAGAGGGGAGAGGACAGTCTGGCAGTAAGTGCAGACTCTCAGCTGGGGAAAGATCTTTCAGGACTAAGGTGTAGGAAAGGGCAAAGACAAATAAGTGTTTGCCTGGACGATAGAATATGTGTGGCCCACACTAGGTCAAGACAGCAACAGACTTGAGAACGGAAATGGAGAAGCTAAAGCACTGAGGGGTCTCCGCTAAAAATTTTCCATAGCAGGGAAGGGGTCTCATTTGTGTCTTTTACTCGAGGTTCTTCAAAGCCATGTCCATAAGGAGCAAGTGTGGAATGGCCAGGGGAGTTGGGGCAACTGGAGTGAGAAGACATCCTATACCTCTGAGCTGGTTGGGGACAGTCAGGTAGGATCCACAGAAAATGGTCCAAGAGATCAATCCAACCTTTGGCTCTGTGTGATGGAGCCCAGGCCAATTCACACTGCAGCCTCCCACCTCTGACTCTGGGTGATGGAGCCCAGGCCAATTCACACTGCAGCCTCCCACCTCTGACTCTGGGTGATGGAGCCCAGGCCAATTCACACTGCAGCCTCCGCCCTCTGACTCTGGGTGATGGAGCCCAGGCCAATTCACACTGCAGCCTCACCATGCATAACCAATGCAAAACTTCGCTATGGCCATCTGGGTTCACTCAGATTGAGTTTCTAAAATATCATCATATACCCGACATTGAACATCAACGAGACGGTTATACAGGACAAACACATCAGCTCTGAACTACGGCAAAGATACTGTCCCCACTTAAAGATGAAGCAGCTACAACTTTGAGAAGAAAAATTTAACTCAATTAACTTCAAATTGTGAAGCTGCCAAGCGGGACTCACACCCAGTATTCAGAAGGTGTGTTCTTGTCAACGGCTGCAGCTTTACGGAACAGTTCCGCAAGCTCTATTAAATACCTCCCGTGAAGGGGGAGCCAGTGAACTGCCAGGCTGGGCAGGCATTACACTGGCACGAATGGTTAGGAGCAGACCTGCTGTGGGCGGCCCTGCCCCCATCTGATGGGCTAATGGTGGCCGTGTTGGATGCTGAGACCTTTGACTATCACTCCTGGCCAGAAGAGTTTCGGGAACCCTCTCTTGGGCAACCATAATTGAAGGAAATCATTTAAAATAAGTCCACCTCAAAATTAAACGACCAAGTTAGTGTGAGTAAGGAGACTCTGTCAACAAGGAGCAAACAAGCGGATGCAGACGAGGGTCTAATGAATTCCTAGCTGATGAGTTAAGTCCAGGGACTGGAGTTCTACCTCATCCCATAGCAAATCCAACTGCCTGTGGATAGAGGTCTGACTGAGAGCTACCCTGCGGGGATGACAAACACTTCAAAAGTTACCTGGGAGTTGGTGTTGAAGCAACCAGTAAATGTTTTTCTAAGCGTTAAGGAGAAGTCAGCAAGACAGGCCAGGATGTTTCTTTACATGTGCATTTCAGAGATATACCTCTAAGATATACCTACACACGGTGTAGGGAGAGCAGATCTCTAGAAGACCTTCCTGGACTTGAACTCTGGAATAGGGCAAGTCTGATGGAAAGCTACAGAGCCTCTGTGACCCACACAGGAATCTAAAACAAGAAGCTGATGGCCATTTGATCTCCCCTGCTACAGGAACACACATGTCCAAGTGGGGTTCTTCCCCCCTTCTCCGGCATCCCTGGGCTCTCACGCATGGCCAAATGCTCGTGAATTAGTTCAGGGAAATGATTATTAATGGGACAAAAACAAAGGCCTGAAAACACCCAGCAGCCTCAGGACGGTGATTCCCACAAAGATGGCAGCAGCCAGAGAAAGCATTTGTGCAAACAAAGGATTCTGCTTCCACAAAAGCCCAGCATCCAACTCGATGACGAGATCACCCTGAATGGTAACTGCTGTCTGATATGCAAAATCAGCTCTTTCTAACTCCAAGGCTTACCTGAGCGTGCACGATGCTCAAAAATAGGACAGTACAACGCTTGGTGTGAGGACAGGACAGAACTTGAAGACAATGGGCCCCTCCCCCTCCCACCACCGCCCTATGTAAAACAAGGAAGGTGTGCTGGAAACAGATCAACCGACACCCAGATCTGATCTCGACTTCCATCTCCACCAATCATTTGAAGATCTGGGAACTGCCAACAGATGTTACCCCAAGCTGGCTAGGCTAGGCTAAATGTAAATGTGTGGACCTTTGTTAGGTTTGTTTTAAAACGATGTTTATAAAACACATCCTTCTCAACTGCTGCATGCTTCTTTGTAAAGTCCAGGAAAGCTCTGTGACCCAGGACACGGTACCATAAGCTCCGGACACAGGGTATCTCAGAGTCAAACCATCCTTGTTCTTACAGAGAATTCCAAACTATTGAACTACCTACTCCTCACTGCCGGGTCTTTTCCAGGCTCCCCATATCCTTCTCCCCACCTCAGCCCTCCTGGCTGAGCTTAATTCATGGGTTTCTAGAACCAACAGCCCCTGCTCCCCAGCTCTCATGTTTCCTGACTTGTCCCACAGCATCAGACATGTTCAGTACCCTCTGAAAATATCATGTGTGCTTCAGGACGCCATGATTTCTTCTTTTAACATCTGCCTCTTTCTATTCCTCCACCTTGCCTGTTCTCCAAGTTCAAGGGTCTCCCTACGGTGGTGTGGGGCTCACCACTCCAAACCCTACTCATAAGGGTGGTCTTCACCCCCTCTCACTAGGTCAGCTGTTCCCAAACCCGAACTGCACCCAAGTCCCACTGTTTCTCTTCTCCCTTTCTCTTACATCTCAACACATCCAGCTGGCAGACTTCTCTCCGCGGACGTCTGAAGTGTTTGAACTGGAGAAGAGGACAGGCTCAATGACTTCTCGCCTAAGGTGTTTAACACGGGCCAAATGATAACTTCACACAAATTTCAACATCAGCTTAACAGACTTACGATGTAAATTCTCACTGTCAAACACTTCTAAGGAAAAGCTACATCTGTGATTCTGAGCTTTGAATACTTTGGGGACCTTTTGTTGAGTTTCACGTAGCAGAAGTTGGCTTTCTTCGTGGCCAGGTATCTTCTGAGCTGACCTTCCCAGCTCTGATGTATATTATCACATCAGACAGCTTAATCAGAACACAAACTGTTCTTAGATTTCTGCAGAGGTAATTAAATAACAACTCGATGCCAATTAATCACAGTCAAATAGGAGTCTGTCAGAGCGGAACTCTACACTGGGGACTATTTAGTGGTCAAATACTTGGCGAGCTCTTAGTTAAACAATGATTCATTAAACCTCCTTTGCCACACAATGGCTAAGCTAAACTCTATGTGAAAGAATCGAAACTCCTTTGTTCTCCCATAAAAAGACATCAAACCTCTGCGTGATATTCTTTTCTCCCTCACTTAGCAGGCTGCTCAATTGCATGATTCATGATGTGTTCAGCTGCTCCTAGGCCCAGGGGCGTCTGCAAGTCCTCCTGGGTCTGGAACAGGAGAGCGAGCGGGGGCAACTCTTCTCTCCCCCTCTGAGTGTGGGGTTGGACAGCTGACCACCTAAAATCTCTGCTCACACAGCAAAGAAGCCCAGCAAAGAAGAAGGGAGCCACCTTCTTCCCCGAAAGGAGAGCTGTGGCCGCTGCCTGAGGAGGATGTGATTACCCGCTATGCAAACCCACACAACTTGCCAAGCCAGCAAAAACCCGTCAGACGATTTTTGGTTCCCTGTGCCTTCCTTATCAACAAGGCTTTTTTAAATTAAGCGATCCATTATAACGCAGCTCCCTGTGGAAACCCACAGACCTACTTCGAGTGCAGCTGATAACTCCCAAAGGCTGCTGAGCACTGCTTGGAAGGGCTGTACAACTGCCCTGCAAGTTCCTTTCTCCCTTGGGAGACGAGGGGCGGGGCTTGCATTTGCTGGGGTTTGCCCAGGCTAGTGCTGTAGGCAGCCCTGCGGTTCCACAAGACTGCTGTTTATTTAAAACAGGACCTCCGTGCTTTGTCCTATATTTGAATCTGAATTAGAGACCGCAGAGGTAGTTGAGCATTCTAGGCTGTAGTACTGCAGAGAAATCCACTAGACAGTGAGCCCATTTATCTCTATATTCAGTTGCTTAGTATAATCACTGGGTTATTACTGGTTTTATCACATAAGTAAAAGTTAAATTTTACTTGGAAGTGGAGTTTGGTAGTAGAGTATTTGGGATTGCAGGAGGCTCTGGGTTCCGCCCCTAACATTAATTAAATTAAGATCCCATAAACTAACCAAATAGAAAATATACTTCTCTTCACTGAAGAAGAAAGTATGTACTAAGAAATTTTTCTGAAAAAGGAAGAAATATTTGTGAAATACATGTATCAGCTCACATCTCAAAGCTGCACTCATTAACACACATCAAAGCTTGCTGGATAGAACATTGTTTAAACGGAAAAGTTATGAAATCTCAGAAAATCAGTTTTAACTCGACTCATATACTGAGCAACAGGAAATAAAGTTCCCCTTTACTGGCTCTGGTGTGCAAAATATTAAAATCGTGCGCAGATTGTAAGAATGAGCGTGGGACAGACCAGGTATTTCCTGTATCCAGTATACGTGTATAAACCGCGAGGCAAACACTGTGAAGTCTTCACACAGCAGTAAGAACATAAAGCCTCGGAGAACTCACTATGTGAAATTGAAAACGGCTTTGCGATCTCTCGGTTGTGAGCCCTTCGTTTTGTTTCTGCCACCTCCAAAACACCTGATATTTAGCGGCCCCGAGTGTGTCTACTTCTCAGCTAAGCCATGACATAAAATGATTTCAAGGAGGGGGGGGGGGAGTCACACCGCATCTAACATAAACACACCGTGGCAAAACAAATTTTCCTGCAAATCTAAGCAGTTTTCCAGTCTATCAAAGAAGTGCCAGGGTAGATTTATGCGCATTAAAGTGCTGACGGGCACGGAACATTTCAGTCGTAAATACAGTTTGTTGTAACCCAATCGTCAAATCAATAAAGTCATTAAAAATAGACCACATTCTTCAAGGAAACGGTGCGCTGAGGGGGAGAGCATCTTCACTGGTGATGGAGGCCTATTGTCAGAACCGCCCCTCTGTCCCCCATGGGCCGGCAAGGCAACAACATCCATAGGGCCTTATCTCCCCCCAGGTGATTTTAGCCAAGTAAACTGCCACAGGGCGTTTCCAGCCTCCCCACAGACACCTTATAAATACAAATAAGAAGATACACCCTGGGTTTTTCTTCTCCCCTTTTCCTTCTCTGTCCCAGACTGACAGAAAATATTACTATTGTAACGTCTCCAACGTCTCCCATGTCGGCCCCTGGGTCTCTGGGCCAGAATGCTCAGCGATTATAATATCCATTTATCTAAACTGCTAACATGTAACAAAATCCAGGTGGGGTACGTGCCTCTTAAATTAATTTACTACTTGAAAAAGACTTCTTATGCCAATCCTGTCAAAGAAAAGGCAGGAAATGTGTTGAGAAACTGAATAAATCTAAATACAGTTTGCATTTGATCTGAATTTCAAATGTAAGGCAATAAAATAGAAGCATTGGAAGGGCAGGTGACATAGGAGCAGCAAGGAAACGCCCACACTGCCGAGGCAGGACCCCAGGATCCCTCGTTCTGTGGAAGTCTGTAGTCTCAGGGGACATAGCTCTCCCGTGAGGACACACAGATACATCATGTCACCTTTTGACCGAAGAAAGGCCTCTGTACTTCACAGGCAGGAGGACGGCTCCCATCAAGAGCCAGAAAACCTCAAGGGCTGGTGGCCATGGGGAGTGACTAGAACCTTGGTAGCTTCTTCATGGGTAAAAAAAGAACAGTATGACAGGACCGCCCAATAGGAACCATGCGATCGCTGTAAGATCCTGGCAGTCTGTTGCTGGACCGACACCCAGAGGAAAAGGAAGTGGAGACACGGGTGTCAATACAGTCATGGCCCCAGCAGCATTCATCCCAAAAGGCCAAGCGATCTACCTGACCGACGAGAGATGAGGGCATAAAATGAAGTGTGTGGTACAGATACAACGGCACAGTCCTTAGCCTCACGGAGGGGTATTAACCTCTGCTATGGCATACATGACGTCAGAAAACATTTATCACAAGGGAAAGCTATTGTAGATTCCACTTACAGGAAGCACCTAGAGTCTCAAACTCAAAGAGCTGGGAAGCAACTGGATGAGGACCAGAGGATGGGGCAGGGGGCAACCAGGAGTCAGTGTTTCCTGAGCTGGGATCACTTTGGGAAGCCGTGAAGTTCTGGAGACACAAGTGGACCAAGGCTGTGTAGCGATGCTCATGTACTTGATGCCTCTGAACTGTGGTTAAACTGGGTAACACGGTATTATCAGTTGTCCTTTGTCCCAGTAAGGAGAAAAGAACTCAAACTTTCTCTCTCCCCTTTCCCTAGAACCCATTCTGTTCACCACACCCATCCCTTCTGAACGAGGCGATTAGTTTTACAGTTAGTAGCCTAGCTTTTTACTGTCAACTTGACAAACCTAGAGTCACCCAGGGAGAAGGGTCTCAGCTGAGGCAGTGCCTCACTCAGATGGACCCGTGGCTATGCCTGTGAGAGACTGTCTTTACCGATGATTGATATGAAAGGACCAGCCCACTCTGGGCGGCACCATCCCTAGGCAGGAGGGCGCAGGCCAGGATGGAGCAGGTAAACAGCATTCCTCCCTGGCTTCTGCTTCACTTCCTGCTTGAGCTCCTGGCCTGACTTCCTCTCCATGGTGGACTGTGACCTGTGTGTAAGTTAAAGAAACTATCCTTCTTCTCCCCAAGTTGCTTTAGGCCAAGTGTTTACAATGGCAACAAAAATAAGCTACACGAGTTAGCACGTCCAACTCACCAAATACACCAAGCCCCTTCCACCAGGACTAAAGAGCAGTTCCAGCCATAGCAGCCAGGCCACCATCTGAGAGTGAGGTCAGACGTTAAAGGACTGTCCCAGCCAGCAGCGGGGCGGTCGGTCTGACTCTCTAAAGCGGACTGGAGACCTTGGCCAAGAGTAAAGACGAGGACCTAAGCAGAACAAGAAAGAAGGGCCTGCCCGCTGAGGGCGGAGGGACCAGAGGGACACGAGCGCCACCCAATCCACAGAAGTAGAAAGAGAGGTCGATGAGGGGTTCCGCTCTTACTCTGCAGAGCAGTGGCTGGCTTTCAGCAAAGCACCTGCAATTTTCCTGTCTCCCAGGTACATGGCACAACCCATATTCCAGGGCTGCTTCATACCCACTTTCCAGTGCCCCGTAAACACTCCCAAGTCAAGATGCAAAATACCAACATCAACAGAATCCCACCCCGTGAGTGACGTGGCTAAATCAACACAATCATGGGGTCATTACGGCCTCCTGTTTTCCAGCCCAATCTCAAGTCAGGGAGCCCCGCCAGAAGCCAGTAATTAGTGGGTCTCCTTAACCAAAAGCACGATTAATGGCCTTTAGGAGGCGCCAAGAGTCCTTTCCCTCTGTGACTTGTGTGACCTAAGAACAGAAAGCCAAACAGCTGCTAAAGATGGACAAGGATTGTAAATATAAGAGGGGGGAGGGTGATGGGGAAGGAAGGCGAAGTGCGGGCTTCTTCTGCACACCTGTCTAGGGAATGGGTCTCCTGTGACGAAAAGCAAAGACGGAGAGATACACACAAGGAAGCACGACACACTCAGTGTGTGAGAAAATGGGATCTAAGAATATGCACCAGAGGCATGATGCATGCTGGGTGAGCAGGGAAGGGTGCTCCAGGAAAGCGCGGGCGCCCCCCCCCCCCCCCCCCCCCCCCCCCCCCCCGGAGCAAGAGGGGTAACGAAGGAAGATTGAATAGAAGGCAAAGGAATGCCAAACATCCACCGCCCAGCCCGGGAGGGCAGGGCTTCATTCTCAGTGGCTCTGCAATGGGCCTATGATGTCTGAACCTGAGGCCATAAACAGAACCCCTTTGAGGTTCCCAGTCCCCAGGAGACTCATGCCAGCCTAGTACATGCCTTCATTTTTATCTTTAAAAGACAGCGAACGAAAGAACTGGGTAAATATTTTCTCCTCGGTGCAGAAGCTGTCTGCAAACCTCAATGGGTCAGGTCAAGAAGGGTCAGGATTCAGAGAAAGCTCACTACCCGCTTGGCTATCCTGCTCTGTCGACGGCACCAGCTAGAGTGCCCTGGTAAAATGTTTTCATCCAGGCTTAATGTGAAACTTTCCAAAAGGTGCACAGCAAAAGGGAGCATGTTACTGAAACCAGAGAAGAGTGGCCGGGGACGTGCTCAGTGGTAATTTCTCACCCGTCATGCACAAAACCCCGGTTTTGACTCTATGCTCATCTTAAATAAAAAGGTCTTCACACACATACACACTCACACAAAGACCCTGGTTTTGACTCTATGCTCATCTTAAATAAAAAGGTCTTCACACACATACACACTCACACAAAGACCCTGGTTTTGACTCTATGGTCATCTTAAATAAAAAGGTCTTCACACACACACACACACTCACACAAAGACCCTGGTTTTGACTCTATGGTCATCTCAAATAAAAAGGTCTTCACACACACACACACACTCACACAAAGACCCTGGTTTTGAGGCTCAGCATCTGCATACATTGGGTGCACACCCATAATCAGCTGTGGCAGAGGCAGAAGGATCAGGAATCCAAGATTATCCTAGGCTGCACTGAAAGTTTGAAGCCAGTTTGGGCGACAGAAGACCCTGTTCTCAAGAAGGAAAAAAAATGATGACGAGGATTATAAAATATATAATTCTCTAACTCAATTTTCTTTCTTTGGACTCCGTTATTTCAGGATCCAATAAAAACTTAGCAATTCTCATATGCAAGATGTCAATCACATTCTGGTGGATGTTTTAACCAATGGTACGGTCTGGGGATGTAGCTCAGGGGTAGGTCACTTGCTGAGCACACATGGGACCCCAGCTCCATCCCTGGCACCTACAAAAAAAGTTAAAGAAGAAACCCTATTGATGTTCAAAAGAGAAAATATTTTGACTGGCTTTTTACTTAATAAGCTTCCATTATAAATTTCATAAACACTAACCATAAATGTGATTATAGGAAAAATGTGCGGGGCTGGAGAGATGGCTCAGAGGTTAAGAGCACTGACTGTTCTTACAGAGGTCCTGAGTTCAATTCCCAGCAACCACATGGTGGCTTACAGTCATCTGTAATGAGATCTGGTGCCCTCTTCTGACACGCAAGCATATATGGAAGGAATGTTGTATATATAATAAATAAATAAATCTTAAAAACAAATTTTCTTAAAAAAAAAGAAAATGTGCTACAGCTAGGAGCCCATAAAGCATTATTTATAGATACAAAATACAGAAATCATATTTTTAAAATGTCAGCTCATCTTTGGGCTGGAGAAATCCCAAACATTCACTCAGGGAGGCAGCACCTATCTCCAGTTAAATCCCAGCCTATGTTCTAAGAGGATGAAATCAGAACATGACGGTCTGCTTAAAACATCAGCCATGTGATTTCTCAGACATAATTTAATATAAAAATTTTTAAGTAAAAAATGATTTTGATAATATTTAAAGGATGTATCAAATTTAAAAGGGAATATTACATAGCCTTGGCTGGGCCACCAGTAGCCTTGCTAATGGATATTCTCAGCACCACTGGTAGAGAGAGGAATCCAGGTAAAGGTCTCTCTCTCAGGTTACTACTGACTTGCAAGCCAGGATCTCCAGAGTCTCATCCTGACACAAGAGGTTTCTATCAAGCATGCGACGTTGGAGAAGACAGCATCCCATAACCCCGCAGGCTGAACTCAATAGCTTGGGTGCAGTTACTTCCCGCCCTCTCATGGAAGGGTGGAAATCACACTGGGCAGAAGAAAAGAGAAGTGTTAAGTCAAACACCCGAAAAGCCAGGAGCTCCAGGGAGAAGCCGGGAACATGTCTGCATGTGCCTACCTCACAGCCACTGGAGGCATTGTGTTGTTATTGCCAAGACCTGTTCATATGGGACTCCACCCAAGCAGACCGTCTGTCCTGCAGACTCTCACTCAGAACACGTCTGTGACATCGCTGATTCCCCCAGGCCCAACTGATGCTCCTTCCGGGAGGCTCTTTTTCCTTTCCAGAGACTGTGAGCACCATCAACTGCTCAGAGTAAGAAGTCTCACTGTTTCCTGTGTTCATATAGATATCACATTCTTAAAATAATAGAGAAAATGAAACCCACACTTGCAGTGAGTAGTATAACCTATATTTTTAAGAAGGAAAGAGCAAAGGCATAAATCACAAGACATAGAAAACTGAGTAGGATGCTTATATCCAGTATTTATGAGTCTGAGACAGAAGGATCACCAGTTACGGTCCAGACCAGGCTACATAGAGTTCCAACCACTCTGGACTCTATCGAGAGAATTTGTCTCAAAATAACAACAGAATACAAGTAGACAGAAATGAATCTGTGGAGGTTACAGGCCCTGCACTGTTGGGGTTTTTCCAAGTAGTAGTGACCCCCTCACTCAGTAGAGGGAAAAGACGTCAGTGTGAAGGGGTCTTTCCTGCGAGAACCGCCAGTTTCCATCCAGAACATTCCACAAAACACGACGCGGACAGTGGGAGCAGAGACATAAATATATATTCTCTTAATATAAATCATTCTAGGGACTGTCCCAGGCCGATGTGCCGCAAAGAGTTCACAAGACACAGGTCTTTGATCTTTGTGGCTTTACCATGTATGTTTTTAAAATTTCTGGAATGCACCCAGGGAGGCAAACTGCTTGACAAAGACACTATAAATATCCGAATAAATAAATACATGCAAACATCTGGAACCCTGATTAAGCACCAAAGTTTTATTACTTGTGAAGGAGGAGGAGTGGCTGGGGGGGGGGGCACCAAAGAGCATTTTTATTTAAGAAAAATGCCCCGTGCTTTCCGTACGATAAAGTCCTTGTGATAGAAGAAAGCCTGTAGGGAGGCAGTCCTGGGGAAGGCCGGGAACCAGGGCTCTGCAGCTGCTCCCCACAAAGAAGCCACTGAAACTCTGTAACACTTTATGCAGGTTCGCTTTTAAACAACTAAAGGTAGAAAAATATCTATGAAGAATTAACCATGTTTATTAACAAAAATAAACACAGGTGATAGATTAATTTCTAGCAGTTTCAAGCTAATTATTCACGTGTCTAGATCTCACTTCTCCTGGTAGGAAATCATGGGGGGGAGGGGGGGCTGAAGAGCTGGACGTGAGGTACTCCGCACACAGAGAGGAGGGGGTTGTCCTCAGTGTTATCAGTCGCATTCAATTAGAAAAGTCAGGAGGCACAGACAATGTGGTTAAATGGGAACTAGTTTTCCACATTGTTACAAAATTGTGACCTGTTGCGATACCTTCCTGGTCAGGATAAATAAATAAAACCGCAGATGAGGCCCTTCTAGTTCATTAAGGATTCCCCCGTAAAATAAAGATTCGACAAGTAGAGAACAGTCCAGTCAGTAGGCATCCTACCGCACAGAAGGATGTCCTATTTCCCCAGAGACAGAGCAACAGAGTGGCCACTGCCCTGCCTGACTCCCCGCCCCCATCTGGATGTGCTATCCCCACCACCCACCCCTTTCAACCACTCAATACCAGCTCAACAACATCCTTCTCCTACTCCAGACTCATCCTCAGGCCGACCACCGGCTCACACCTCAGCTTTACCACGGACACTTCCTCATGCAATGGCCTTGCTTCTCAAATCTGCTAAAGCCCCTAGTATACCCTCCTGGAGTCTTGGCCCTCCACAAGTGCCATGTTTTGGTCCTTAGGCCATACGGTCTTATGTTTTCCCCACTAGGAGTCAAGGTGCATGAGAACAAAGAATACAAAGTCTCTGAAGATTTCTGGGCCTAGCTTGAGACATGGTGCCTGACTGGATTCAACACTAGACTCCAAAAGTATCTTCACACATGGATGAAGAGAAGGGGATGCACACAGAAATCAGCCCTGTGCAGGATTTACCCACTTACAGAAGAGACGCTGTGGGGTGTCACCGCGAGAATGAAGGCCATCGTTGTGTCTGGCTGGAGAAGGGATGAAGAGGTCACCAAATCTGGATGTCAATAAAGGTGGGAAAACAAACAAATCCACCAGTGGTCAAGTTCAAAACAAGAGGAGTGTTCCAACTTGTGCCCGTGGCAGCTGCAACCCAGAAACTTGGCCCTGATACAAAAGCATGGGGGGAAGCCATGTGGGGGGCAGTGAAAAGAAATACGCCCCCCCCCCCCGCACTTCCACAGCCCATGCCCAATGGGGCTGCGAGTGCTCAGAAAAGACACGCACATTTATATGGTTCTGGTTTGCCTCCACCTCAAGGAGCGCAGGATAAAATGCAACAAATGGAAGAATTCGTCTTGCTCTTCCTTCTGCGTTCCTTCTATGCAGCTTCGAGATATTTAACCATCCAGTGTCACATCCGACTGCTCCGTCTCACTCACAACACCCCCTCGGTACAGCACCCTAAATCAGTAGGTGTTCTCCAAGAAAACCAAACCAAACCAAACCAAACCTAGAGCTGAATATTTATGGGCTAATCACATCTACACCATAAGTGCCGCCACCACTGCTGTGATGTTCCTTGGCATGAAGCCAGCAACTGCACACAGGGAAACTCGCTGACCCTGTGCTGACCTCCCCAGCTCCTGCTCTAGCTCCAATCTGTTCTGCAATCCACACCTAAGGGGATCCTTGACTAATCCCGTGCCCTAGTCCCTACTCTTTGAACCACTTCACTTCCTTAGCCTCCGCTTCTTTGGGGAATCTCTCATCACTGAGGTCAGACACAGAAAACGTATCCCTGTACCCTACTCCGGTGTGAACCCAACCATTCGGGGCACCTGGTACACTGAGAGGGCTCTCTGCTCACACAACTGTGGTGAGGGAAGGACTCCAAGTGACTCAGCTTCCTCTAGGGCTTGGGAGGAAAGTGCTTGCAGCGCACTTATGAAGACCTGAGGCGGAACCCAGGGCTCCTGTAAATGAGCTCCGTGTGGCGACATGCCTGTCATCCCAGAAGTAGGATCCCTGGGTCTCGCTGGTCACGAAACTGTCTCAGAAACGAAGGTACAAACCACTGAGAAGCCAGTCAATGCTGACCTCCATATATTCATGCACATGTGTGCATACGCACCTTCCCAACCACCCTTCAGTCACACAAAGTGCTCCCTTGCACAAACACAATGACTTCCCAAGTATTTCATTAATTCAGGTTACCGGAGACTGTTCCTGAGCATTAGCCCTAAGGATCAATGCATTCATTGTGACTAGCTAAAAGTCACCCATACCATAATCATCCTTGGAACATGCTCTCTCCACAGAATCTGTGAACTAAGGAGAGAGCAGAAATCCCTATGTAACGAGAATAGGGTTTGACTGTGAAGCTCTTTGGATGAAAAAAATAATTTTTTTTTTGGTTAAATCAGAAATTCTCCACATGCAGAATGTGGGCATGTGCCTGCTGTTACTGGTAAAACCCCGCTGACATGTCTGCAAGAATATTCTCGGCCTCATATTTGTACATTTCCATGGCTAATTTTTTTCATACTCGTCCTTACCCCTTTCCCTCCAAATCCATATTCCGCCCAACATTTCCCATCACCCAGAGGTTATGTCTGCTATTGTAACCCACAGGAACAAATATTCTTCCCCTAAGAGCCGTACCGCACGAGCTTTGCATGCCTATTAGGGGAAGTCAGGCTGCTGCAGGACATCAAAGTCCTTTGAGACCGTGACCTTAGCTGTGTTCTCTACTGGCATTCAAAACTTGGTTGCATTAAATAATACCAGTGTAGGCTCCGAATGAAATAAAATCATGACAGGATTCAATCTCTCGGGCCGTCATGGACTCCGTTCCCTCAGATGAAAGTCCTGTGGTTCACCTCTGAAAAGGCTCCCTTAAAACTGAATGGGCCTAACTTGTCACAATTGGAAACTCTTAATGTTTTGATGAGGAAGGGGTAAGAGAGTTTTAATTCGCCAAGACATGACAACCAGGAGGCAAAGGTGGCAAGTCAGGTAGCTCAGGCTGTACAGGCTGACACAGCCAATGCCGTAAGGCAAGGCTAGCCATGTAGCTCGGTCCATAGAGCCGAGTACGGATGGTGTGTGTGCTATTAAGATAGCACCACTAAACCAAGTGAGGTGGCATGTGACTGTCACGCCAGCACTGGGGGGACGGAAACAAGAATCGGGAATCCAAGGCCATCCTGGGCTAGAGAGTTTGATGCCCACAAACAAAACACGTTCTCAGAAACAGAATCAAGACTGTAGCGAGAGAGCAGTCTAGCATTGTGTATCCCTGGTCAGAGCAGAACACATAATTCTGTATTTCTTGGCCTCTTCAGGGCAATGCAGTTTCCAGCTAAGCCCCGCCTTTCTACGGCCTTTCATTCAGATGCATGACCATTTCTATATTTGCTTTTGGTTGTGATAAAGGTTTCTGACCAAAGCAACTTGAAGAGGAAAGGATTTATTTCACCTTAAACTTCCAGGTCACAATCCCTCACTAAGGGAAGTCGGGCCAGAAACTCCAGGCAAGAACCAGGGAGGAGGGTAGTGGGAGCTGCTGGCTGTTTCCTGCCAACCGGCTCCTGGCTTGCTGATCCCTCATTGCTCCCTGCTAGCCCATTGGTCTAGGGAGGGCGCCACCCACAGTGGGCTGGGCCCTCCTCCATTTATCATCCACCAAGGCAGCTTCTCACAGACCATAGGCTAATCTGATTGAGGTAAGACTTCAGCATCAAGACCTCAAGAAAACCAGAAATAGGGTCACTACCACAGCATCAAGACCTCAAGAAAACCAGAAATAGGGTCACCACCACAGCATCAAGACCTCAAGAAAACCGGAAATAGGGTCACCACCACAGCATCAAGACCTCAAGGAAACCGGAAATAGGGTCACCACCACAGCATCAAGACCTCAAGGAAACCGGAAATAGGGTCACCACCACACCATCCAGATGTCAAGGAAACTGGAAATGGGTTTTCTAAAAGCACAAAAGCTAATAGTATAATTAAGCCATTTATCTAAGTTTACTAAATAAGAAAATATAAAATAGCTATAATTAGGTGTATACCCCAATATTTTATACTGTTTATGAAAAGCTCTGGGGACAAAAAAAAAGATCAAATTATCTTATTATGAAGATGGGCTTTCTGAGGACTAGGGCTTCTTAGACATTGCTGTCCGGTAACTGTCCAAACATGGTAACCTTTCCAGAGCACAGAGCAGTGAGAACACAGCACTGGTCCTCATCTGTTAGCAACACGAAATGGAACATTCCAGAAGCAAATAATCCTTGTGAACATTGATTAAAAACAAAAAAGCAAAACTAAGTGTCGACTAAACAGAATAAAGAAAGCAAGAACTAAAGAAGCTAAAATATTTCTTCCTCACACACTCGACTCAAGCTAGACGTCAGCAAACACATGGCGTTCTGACACACATCCTGTGGGACTCCTACCGGGCATGTGGGGGCATCCGGTCATACAGGCTTTAAGAAATGTTGATATAGTTCTTCTTACCATGACGCCCATGAGAAGAAATACTGTACTAAGCATCATTCAATCTTTACCCAAAGAGCTGAAATGCTAGTTTGAACGGGATCGTCCACATGTCTTAGTGACATGCCTTCAGAGCATGAACACAGTAGGCGTGGGAGGAGCCGGGAGTGGGAGGGGCCGGGAGTGAGTGCCCACCAGTCAAGCATAATGACCTGAGTACAGATCCTCAGCACCCACGTAAAAGCCCCAGCACTTGGGCATCAGCGGGCGGTCGGGGGAAACGAAAACAAAGATAGGAGGACCTCTGGGGCTTATGACCAGACTAGATAGCCTGGAAGTTGGTTAGCTTCAGGATTGGTGAAAGACTGTCTCAAAAAAATAAGATGGGGAGACACGTACATACCCACACAAGTCACACCAAGAGGTCCATACGCCACACACGCACATGCCCCACACAAATGAATGAAAAGAAAACAAAGAACACACTAGCCGGGTAACTTATGCCAAACCCCAGAACACGGGCCCAAGAGGTTAGTAAACATACAGTTAATAATCTCACTCTAACCAAAGAATCATGGGACTCCTGCTTTTTGAGCTTTTATTTCAAGCTCTGCATCTTAAACAAACAGGGACAGTACCAAGAGTGGTGGGCCAGAGACCCTGCGGACCCACAGGGCAGACACTTGGGAGGCAGAGACCAGAGGGCACTGCAGACCCACAGGGCAGGCAGACACTGCAGACCCACAGGGCGGACACTGCAGACCCACAGGGCGGACACTGCAGACCCACAGGGCGGACACTGCAGACCCACAGGGCAGGCGGACACTGCAGACCCACAGGGCAGACACTGCAGACCCACAGGGCAGACACTGCAGACCCACAGGGCAGGCAGACACTGCAGACCCACAGAGCAGACACTGCAGACCCACAGGGCAGGCAGACACTGCAGACCCACAGGGCAGACACTGCAGACCCACAGGGCAGGCGGACACTGCAGACCCACAGGGCGGACACTGCAGACCCACAGGGCAGGCGGACACTGCAGACCCACAGGGCAGACACTGCAGACCCACAGGGCAGACACTGCAGACCCACAGGGCGAACACTGCAGACCCACAGGGCGGACACTGCAGACCCACAGGGCGGACACTGCAGACCCACAGGGCGGACACTGCAGACCCACAGGGCGGACACTGCAGACCCACAGGGCGGACACTGCAGACCCACAGGGCAGGCGGACACTGCAGACCCACAGGGCAGGCAGACACTGCAGACCCACAGGGCGGACACTGCAGACCCACAGGGCAGACACTGCAGACCCACAGGGCAGGCAGACACTGCAGACCCACAGAGCAGACACTGCAGACCCACAGGGCAGGCAGACACTGCAGACCCACAGGGCAGACACTGCAGACCCACAGGGCAGGCAGACACTGCAGACCCACAGGGCAGACACTGCAGACCCACAGGGCGGACACTGCAGACCCACAGGGCGGACACTGCAGACCCACAGGGCGGACACTGCAGACCCACAGGGCAGACACTGCAGACCCACAGGGCAGACACTGCAGACCCACAGGGCAGACACTGCAGACCCACAGGGCAGACACTGCAGACCCACAGAGCAGACACTGCAGACCCACAGAGCAGACACTGCAGACCCACAGGGCGGACACTGCAGACCCACAGGGCAGGCAGACACTGCAGACCCACAGGGCAGGCAGACACTGCAGACCCACAGGGCAGACACTGCAGACCCACAGGGCAGACACTGCAGACCCACAGGGCAGGCAGACACTGCAGACCCACAGGGCAGGCAGACACTGCAGACCCACAGGGCAGACACTGCAGACCCACAGGGCAGGCAGACACTGCAGACCCACAGGGCGGACACTGCAGACCCACAGGGCAGACACTGCAGACCCACAGGGCAGGCAGACACTGCAGACCCACAGGGCAGGCAGACACTGCAGACCCACAGGGCAGGCAGACACTGCAGACCCACAGGGCAGGCAGACACTGCAGACCCACAGGGCAGGCAGACACTGCAGACCCACAGGGCAGACACTGCAGACCCACAGGGCGGACACTGCAGACCCACAGGGCGGACACTGCAGACCCACAGGGCAGGCAGACACTGCAGACCCACAGGGCAGACACTGCAGACCCACAGGGCGGACACTGCAGACCCACAGGGCGGACACTGCAGACCCACAGGGCAGACACTGCAGACCCACAGGGCGGACACTGCAGACCCACAGGGCGGACACTGCAGACCCACAGGGCGAACACTGCAGACCCACAGGGCGGACACTGCAGACCCACAGGGCGAACACTGCAGACCCACAGGGCGGACACTGCAGACCCACAGGGCGGACACTGCAGACCCACAGGGCAGACACTGCAGACCCACAGGGCAGGCAGACACTGCAGACCCACAGGGCAGGCAGACACTGCAGACCCACAGGGCAGGCAGACACTGCAGACCCACAGGGCAGGCAGACACTGCAGACCCACAGGGCAGGCAGACACTGCAGACCCACAGGGCAGGCGGACACTGCAGACCCACAGGGCAGGCAGACACTGCAGACCCACAGGGCAGGCGGACACTGCAGACCCACAGGGCAGGCAGACACTGCAGACCCACAGGGCAGGCGGACACTACAGACCCACAGGGCAGGCGGACACTGCAGACCCACAGGGCGGACACTGCAGACCCACAGGGCAGGCAGACACTGCAGACCCACAGGGCAGGCAGACACTGCAGACCCACAGGGCAGGCAGACACTGCAGACCCACAGAGCAGACACTGCAGACCCACAGGGCAGGCAGACACTGCAGACCCACAGGGCAGACACTGCAGACCCACAGGGCAGGCAGACACTGCAGACCCACAGGGCAGACACTGCAGACCCACAGGGCGGACACTGCAGACCCACAGGGCAGGCGGACACTGCAGACCCACAGGGCAGGCGGACACTGCAGACCCACAGGGCAGGCAGACACTGCAGACCCACAGGGCAGACACTGCAGACCCACAGGGCGGACACTGCAGACCCACAGGGCAGGCAGACACTGCAGACCCACAGGGCAGACACTGCAGACCCACAGGGCAGGCAGACACTGCAGACCCACAGGGCAGACACTGCAGACCCACAGGGCAGGCAGACACTGCAGACCCACAGGGCGGACACTGCAGACCCACAGGGCAGGCAGACACTGCAGACCCACAGGGCAGACACTGCAGACCCACAGGGCAGGCAGACACTGCAGACCCACAGGGCAGACACTGCAGACCCACAGGGCGGACACTGCAGACCCACAGGGCGGACACTGCAGACCCACAGGGCAGACACTGCAGACCCACAGGGCGGACACTGCAGACCCACAGGGCGGACACTGCAGACCCACAGGGCGAACACTGCAGACCCACAGGGCGGACACTGCAGACCCACAGGGCGAACACTGCAGACCCACAGGGCGGACACTGCAGACCCACAGGGCGGA
Organism: Microtus pennsylvanicus; assembly: GCF_037038515.1. NCBI lineage: Eukaryota > Metazoa > Chordata > Mammalia > Rodentia > Cricetidae > Microtus > Microtus pennsylvanicus. The sequence goes on from NC_134593.1 coordinate 67,976,501, forward strand.
CACTGCAGACCCACAGGGCAGACACTGCAGACCCACAGGGCAGGCAGACACTGCAGACCCACAGGGCAGGCAGACACTGCAGACCCACAGGGCAGGCAGACACTGCAGACCCACAGGGCAGGCAGACACTGCAGACCCACAGGGCAGGCAGACACTGCAGACCCACAGGGCAGGCGGACACTGCAGACCCACAGGGCAGGCAGACACTGCAGACCCACAGGGCAGGCGGACACTGCAGACCCACAGGGCAGGCAGACACTGCAGACCCACAGGGCAGGCGGACACTACAGACCCACAGGGCAGGCGGACACTGCAGACCCACAGGGCGGACACTGCAGACCCACAGGGCAGGCAGACACTGCAGACCCACAGGGCAGGCAGACACTGCAGACCCACAGGGCAGGCAGACACTGCAGACCCACAGGGCAGGCAGACACTGCAGACCCACAGGGCGGACACTGCAGACCCACAGGGCAGACTCTCCACAGGGAGCAGAGACCAGAGCGAGTGTTTTCTTGTGTGTTGTCACTTTGTTAAGACTACAGGTGAAGCCAGGTAAACAAAAGCGACAAAACTGCACAAGTTTCAATCGCCAGAACAAAACAAATGTTGCTGCTACCAAGCGACAGGACACAGGGAAGGAGTCCAAATCTTCCCCACTCCTGGCTGATCCACGGTCTGATAAGACGCTGTTTTTAAAGCCAACAGACACTTCCAGTCAAAGGACTGATCGCCGGGACATCAAAGCGGTAGGGAAGAAATGCTGCAAAACCCTCGGGTGTCTTTTCACAGACTGCCTGCTTTGAGAGTTTCTAAGCTTCTTCTTTAAGTTAAGAAACTTTCATCCCATTATTTCTGAACAAATCCTGCAGTGTGACAGGGTCACGGAATATCAGCACAGAACGGGGGATGGCGGGAACTATGCCACGGCTGATGCCGACCCCCCTAGTCAGGGACCAGCGAGGGGCTCTCCACCTGCGCACACCCTCCAGCCACTGAGTGTGAAACAGTCTTCTGCTGGGCCTCTCCACCCAGTCACCTATCTTGAGATTTCTCAAGGCTATTAGAGCCAGCCAATAATTTATGGCATTTAAATTGTTGGTTTCTTAATGCTAATGGGGCAGTCAATGTAGTAGAAAGTTTTATTTGCCCTGTTTGATTTATTACACCCTTCAGTGTTCTACAAGATAACCCATGGCTTCGAAGAACCAACCAGAAATCTCATTTTCTTCGTGGGCTGCCGTAGCTGTATTTGGCGCAAGAGGAAGTTTTGAAGTATCAAAATGTCCATCTGACAGACACGTAGAAGGAATGCCCAGAATTAACTGGAGTGAACAAACCACAGAACGTCTCTAAAAACATCCCATGAATAAAATTTGAAGCCTCAACAATCTAAAACTGCCTCAGGCCAACTTTAAATTTTACTGGTGGAATTTGTCATTTTTCACGCTTTTTGCAAAAGGTGAATACATGCAAGTTCTACATTTTGACCCATAATAGTGTTTTAAAAAAAAATTAAGTTTCTCCCACTCCAAGGAAGTATATCCATCCCCTTCTTTGGAATAATTCCAAAGTGACACTGAAATAGAACTTAATTTATAGAATTTCCAACTGCTTCTCCTTAATTACGAATGGACTTCTGTACAGAGCTCCAATCGTATCACTTTCAAACAAAAAGTAAAGCAGATGTTTGGGGCTTACATGCAAAATTGAGCTCGCATTGTAAAACCAAATTAAATTTAAAATGAACTCTGGAATGAAGCTAAGCCCCATTGAAAACAAAAACAAAAACAAAACACGCAAGGAAACAAAAACACACAATACTGGTTTTGTCTGAGGCTTGTTAGTCCTGGGTGATGTATCTGCTTCTCCACAAAGCCAAGGAAACGCGGGTGCCACATTCTCTTTATTTACCAAAGCTAGTGTAATGGTGTGAGTGAGAACTGACTCCCACAAGCACACACACCTGAACACCTGAACACACGGTCCCCAGTCGGTGATGCTGTTCCAGGGGCCTTGGGAGGTAGAGCCTTCCTGGAGGAAGTACGTCACTGGGGGTGGGCTCCGAGAATTTCCGTCACAAGCTACCTCCAGTCCTCTTTCTGTTTCATGCTTGCATCTGAGGATGTGAGCTGCCAGCTTCCTGCTTCTGCTACCTTGCCCGCCCTGCTGCCGGCTGCCATGCCCCTACCCACTCCATGACGGGTGTTCGTACCTCTGCACCCATAAGGTGAAACAAACTCCTCCCACAGCTGCTGGTGTTTATGATGTATTACCGCATAACAGAAAAGTAACTAAGCTATAGAGCATATTTCTTTAAGATACGTAAATAGGAAAACAAAATCCTGAAGATTATCATGTCATTTAAACAGTTAAAAAAAAAGAAAAATTCAATTAATCGATGTTAATTACCTATGTACAAGGCACTGTCTTACACACACACACACATACACGCGCGTGGTTGGTTCTATCATGTCCATGCCACTATAATGTTGGAAGCAGTTAGGCAAGGCCACACAGCCTAGCACAGCTAAGGACTGCAATCTGCAGAAAGGGAGGCACATCCAAAGCCAGGCTCTCTATCACAGTCTACCACGGTTCAAACCCGCCATAGAGCAATAAAGGACCTGTTGGGTGACCTCTACTTGTCCAGCTACTTCTCAACTTCCTGTCTTAGACCCTTTAACGGAAGACAATGATAGCACACTGCACCATGGAGAGGGAGACCGCACAGGCTCACAGAAGCATGAGTCTGCTGAGGACAGCTGCTTCAACGCAAGGACCCTCACCGACAGCCAGGCTTCTCTCAAATCGGATGCCAAATCCAAAGCCACCATGAGAATTAAAGGGAGAAAAGATGAAAGTCCACCCCAAATGACGAGGCGCTCCCCCTTCCGCAACACAAAAGCATCTCTGACCTCATCTCGGCGTTCAGTATTTTAGTACAGAAGACCCTAGAACGAGACATCACTCCAAGTTCAGTCAATTAAACAGCTTTAAACACCGACAGCTTCTGGAGCACAGAAGGAAGATGGCTGGCAGACAAGCATCCAGGGAGCTGAAGCTTTGCACACAGGGTCTGAAAACTCTCAAACGTGGGAGAGGCCAGATAAACAGCCAGTGTCTGCACTACACAGATGCTCCTCCGAGCCTCTCGGGCCAGCTATGTCAACACTCACTGATTTATCCTTAAAGCCAAGGGAGCAAGACATTCCAGTACCCCAATATTCACCACACGAATCTATTGCCTTTCCTCCCACTAACAGGGCCGCGTCAAGACCAGCTCTGAAAAGTGGGTGCCGAAGAGAACTCTGTCTGCAGTATAACACGAGTGGCTCATATTAACCGTATTTGACTTTCATTTTTATTATAAGGGAAAGGAGATTAGAGAGAAGATGTCTGTCAGCACGAGACACAGTTTTAAGATGTCAATGTAGGGACTGGAGAGAAGGCTTAGCAGGTAAGAGCACTGGTTGTTCTTCCAGAGGACCCAGGTTCAATTCCCAGCGCCCACATGGCTGCTCACCACTGCCTGTAGCCTCAATTCCAAAGGATCCAGCAACCTTACACAGAGATACATGCGGACAAAACACCAATTCAATGCGCATGAAATAAAAAAAAATTAATTAAAAAAATATGTCAATATGATCTTGTTCTCCAAAACGAGAGAATAAATTTACAGTCCATATACCAATCACCCAAAAATTAATTTCATGATTCTAGGCCATCTTGACTCTAACAAAAGAACTTTTTTCTTTTATCTAAAAATGTTATATGTATGAGTGGGTGCATTGTTAGCCCGTGTGTAAGCGTACAACAGGCATGCGTGCGTGCATGACCTGCAGAGCTCTGAGTATCCTGGGTCTGGTGTGACAGATGGCTTGAGTCACCTGTGGGTGCTGGGAACCAAGCCCAAGGCCTTCCTCTGTAGTTGCTACCAGTGCTCCAACTGCAGACCCATTGCTCCGCTCCCTTCTTTTTATTTTTAATGACGACATGCAAGAAAGTGATGTCTTCTTGTTCTTCTACTCCTGAGCGCTTAAAAGTAATGAGAGAAAAAAAATTAAACCACAGCTCTGTCTGTGCCACAAAGCACAGATGATCCAGGTGTGCGGAATTAGACTTGTGAGAATGTATACGTCAGAATGAATCACCTGACGCTGAGGCGTCTCTGCAAACCTCGGAGCCTGACAAAAGGCACTGGTGTGCTACTGTTCCCCGGCCCTCAAATCTCCAGATTAGATTATAGGCTTCGCTGACTGCGAAAAGAGCCCAGCCAGAGTCAGGGACGGGGGCCGCAGCCCCAGCAGGGCAGGGCTGCTGGCCTCTAGGATGTTTCGACAGCAAGCGCATCACTTTCCAGCAAAGGCAGACCTGCAGGCAGGATTTCCCTAGAATGATGCGAGTGATTGCATGGGAAATGATGTTTGGCTAAAGGTTTCCAAATACCCAGAACGAGTCTACAGCAGACTTTCCAGGTGTTCAGGAGGTTGGAACATCTGCCCACGTGACACAAGCTATTGAAACGCAGATGTAAAAAAAGAAAGGGAAGGCGAAGACTCCCAGAATGGAAAACCTGATTTGTGTGATTCTAAACAATCACACTTCTTAATAAACCTCCACCCAACATGCACGTTGAAGCTGAGTCTTTCTTCTAGCTATTAGTAAGGCTTCTACTTAAAGAGGAGGATGTTTCCCCCTCAAAGATTAATCCTGGTTTCCAGGAATGAGAACACTCAATGGATTACAGGTGATTGCAAGATACCATTACCAACAGAGAAAATATTATTTTCTACCGAGATGTCTAGAAAGCAACCCTGGAGGTCCCTGCCCATTTCCTAGGTTGAGCCGTAGCACTGTGACTTCCCTGATGGGTCAGGATGTGTCTGGATGACAGTGGAGACTTGGGTCTGCTGTAACTCGGCAAGTGTGGCCTTAAATACAGAATCGTGTACTTAAATCTCCCAATGGCCCCCATCCTTCCTCCCACTAGTGTGGTTTCGGTATGAAGACAATTTACCCTGAAGTATCAGGAGAAGAGCTTTTGCAAACTTTATGAAATCAAAGCCAGTCGTTGGTGGCACTGATGGTGAAGATGTACAGTATCAGGCCATGTCCAGGAGCAAGTGGGGTGTCTGTCTGTCCATCTACAATTCCTAAGTTTCCAGTCTCTAACACTCCTATACAGAATCAGAGACTGCAATGCTCTTCTTTGTTTATGTTTTTTTTAAAGCAATCTATTGTCTGGTTATTTAAGCATGAAGTTCCTGTGAAGACGGGGTCTAAGACAGACACCTAGACGCTGACCGATAAATGTCTGCGGAGAAGAGAAGCTCCTCTTTTCACTCTGGGAGGCCAAGGACAAGGGAACTGAAGCGAGGGGCTTGGCAGTAACAAGGCCAAGTTTCTGCCACATGGGGACAGGTCAACTCCATCCTTCTCAGCATCCCTTCGCTGCAGTTCTAACATGTCTGCCGATGTCTTAAAATGGAGGCATCGTCTCCTGTTTCTCGGGGCACCCAGCTTGTCAAACACATCTATGAAAGTAGCAAAATTCCAAGCTATGGGAAGGCCGGAAGTCCTCTTCAACGTACACTGAAATCTCAAAGACATGTATTAGGTGTTTGAAGGTTACGTTGCCTCAGCTGGTAAACCATGAGAGAACCTAGAACCATAGGCCAGGTTTGTGAATCACAGAGAACCAATTCTGGTTTTTCTGTCTAGGCCCTCCCATTCTGTGGACTAGGCCCACTATTGTCAGCTGCTCTTTAGAAAGCAGAACCAGGTTCCATATATCTGCCAACTATAAGACAAAGGGGTGTAATTTTTTTCTAATTATCACTGCACTCCATTGTTTTCTCTGGGCGTACCTTGGGTAGATGCAAATGCCCCACAAAGCCTGCCCTTGTTCCCTGAAACCATCAACTACAGAGTCCCCAATCTTGAGTCCGGGAAATGTGGTAATAAAATAACAAGTAAGTCTGAAAGATGGCAGGGAGCACAATGCCAAGCCAAGACATGGTTGGTGCATACATAGTTAACTACAAAAAAAAAAAAAAAAACAAGAGCAGCAAGAGCAGCCCCCAAACATAACTCCAACTTAGGAAGTCCTGGCTGACTTCCACTTAATACCCAAAATCATGCTGCATCTCAGCTAGACTCTCCACAACATCAATACTTATTCATGATGACGCTGGCACAGAATTTCAACCCCATTTGCTCTTGAAATAATGCAAAAGGCAGAGGCTGAGGTTGAAGATTCTTTGATGCACTTGTTGCTTGAAGCGTTTCTTACTGCAGAACTAGCACTGGGGGGAAATCTTTCAAGAGACAGCATTGAAGGATTTTGAATCATGCAACCATCTACGCAGCCTAGATGGCAATGGCCAAGGATGGCGCGGGTACCTCGCTCTAAGTGAGCTGGATTTAAACAGCACGGATTCTGACCCATTGAATGCCTCACAGTGAGGGCATTAACGTCACAGCCATAGAACTTCTCCACCTTCAGAGAAGACAGACTCACAAGGACAGATACTAAATACAATTTGTCATAAAGGGCAACTATCATCTTGACAAGTACGAGGGTAAACTGGATAGAAGCAGACAAAAAAAATAAAAATAAAATAAAATAAGCCAATACTTTATGTGAGATAAAATATGACTCAATGATGCAAATACTTAGGTTTTTTTCCTAAGTTTGTTCATTGATAAATGAAGAGTGACATTTATAATAAAGAAACAAGAATGAAATATAAATATGCATGTAACACTTAATATATGCCTTAATGGAAAATAATTAGATATAATTAGGAAAATGTCATCCTTTCAATCTTCTGAAATACAACATGGCCATCATTTTTAAGAAGCTAACAGCTTCTCAGTCTTATCATTTAAACATTCTATTGGACAACCATGAACATAGTGTTGTCTCTCTCCGTGTGTGTGTGCGTGTGTGTGTGCACACGCATGTTACTAGACTGCAAGTATTTCCATGTACAATTTAGTAGGGAGGAGAAAATGAATAAAGAGCAATCTGAACACTCTAACAGATTTAAAATGTGCTTTAAAACAGCACACTATTTACTGGGTGTAGAAAAGTCCCATAATAATCTCGCTTAGAGAGATTACTGGTGAAATAACAAGAGCAATCAAACATATGTAACTATGTAACTATTTAAACTCATAACAAAGGCCTTTATTATGCTATTAGCAGTAAATGGGCAACTCCCATAAAATATCACTTAATATCACCCCTGATAAGAGTTTAAGTACATATAACCATTGTTGTGTGAAAAAACATTATTTTTAATATGTGACAACTTGACAGGATTTAATTGCCACACCTACTTCAAACCATTTAGCTATTTCATTCAGACTAGAAAAAAATAATATTTATGTGGCTATTGAAGATCACCATGATTAATGCGATCTTTTGTGTCAATCCTTTTGCGCTCCCTCACGTTTGTCATTATTAACAAGGAAAAAATGAAAGGGGTAACGTGTGTTTTTGTTTTGCAACAAAGCCTTTCTGACGATGACTAACTTCTTCCTTTGAGCAGGAAAAGCCTCTTCAGCTAACTAATGCACATATAAATATATTCTTTACAATGTGCATAAAGCAAGGAGGGAGGGGAGCCCTTGGGCCTTATGCCAGAATTAAAACCCATCTAGGCAGGACGAGTACATGGGAGCTGTCAGGACGCTGCTGTTCTCATTCTCGGTTCCTCCCAGCTCCTCTGCACTCAAGGAAGAGAAATCACCATCTCTTTTGGCCACAACAGCTCTCACTTGAAAGGAAACACGGCGAGGGATTGGCACGAATGGGCATCTCCCCAATTTCCAGCTGAATATTTATGCTGGTGACGAATGATGACATCGGTGAGCTATTCTAACACGAAGCCTTGCCTTGTAAACCGTCTCAATGATGCTGGTGTCAAAACAACACCTACCATAAATCAGAGGTTTTAAGACCAGTATTTCTTGTTTAAACATGCTACCCGCTCAGCACAGGCGCTTGTGTGAACAGGCATAGATTAATGTGTGCTAAGCAGAGCCATTTTACCTCCAAACTTATAGAGCTATAATTTAACAGGCCTATTATTGTCAAGGTAATTTTGACAGTGCTGTATTATACTTGTGAAAATATGCATTTAGCACTAACTCCAGTGGTCACTGGAACTGAATAAACAGACAGGGATCCTGCAATTACATTTCTTCTCTATTGAGGACCTTCTTCTGTTGCTTTTCTGGCAAAGGCAAGGCATGTTGACGATTGCTTTTATAAATGCTTGGGCAAGGCAGCCTTTCTGATGATACAAAACGCACGCTGTGCAGCTCTCAACTCTCTCTTCACCGCTGCTTGAGTTGTTCAGAAACTTACCCTGGATTCCGAGGACTCCCTCCCTGGACGGGAGAAGGAGAACAACCGTGCAAACTGCGGGCAGCCCTCCTACAGCCCCTGACAGGCACAGCCTAAATTACAGTTAGTATTTGTGAAGTCATCGACAAGCCCAATTTCCCACTCAATCAAGCTGTGAATCTTAATCACTGTGCAGTCTCTAGATGTTTTATTAGGATGGATATGAAAGTGCCAATCTTAAAATCCATGGCTATTGGTGATGTTCTCAGTGGTCGCTTCCACCAAAAGTGTGTGTGTGTGTGTTATTTAATATATATTTTAAATCAATAGAAGTCAGTGTGCTTCTTTTCCCCCTTTCCCAGTATTTTATTTTTCATATGCTTAATTTTAAAATGGTGACATTAAAAATCGATACTCCTTTTTACACTGTGGAATGCACACACCATCACACACATTACACTGCAGAAAAAAATCTGACATGTGACTGAACACACTGGCCATCACCCAAGACTAACACTGTCCCTCCCAGGGAAAAGAAGCAAACATGTCAACCTGCACCGGTTGCTCCACTTCTTCCAGGCAAACTGACAAATTAAAGCTAAATAAATATTTCTATGGAATCTGAAGTTAATGCAGTCAGTCGCTTGCAATGTGACCAAACTGGACGACAGAAGACGGGGCCACTAGCCTGCCACCTTCTGGTCTCTACAAGCAGAAGGAGAAGCCGGGTGCCTAAATGTCTTTGTAGATTCAGAGGATGTGGAAATTAAACTGAAGACATAGCGATAATCTTTCTCCCTGAAAAAAAGCTGCAGTCAGTCAAAACCAACCCTTTAGGAACAACATACATCCGTCCTAAGGACAGTCCCTGTCTACTCCAGAGTCTAGTCTAGACAGGGACGGTCCCTGTCTACTCCAGACTCTAGTCCAGGATGGGGACAGTCCCTGTCTACTCCAGAGTCTAGTCCAGAGGGGACAGTCCCTGTCTACTCCAGACTCTAGTCCAGGATGGGACAGTCCCTGTCTATTCCAGAGTCTAGTCCAGGATGGGGACAGTCCCTGTCTACTCCAGAGTCTAGTCCAGGATGGGACAGTCCCTGTCTACTCCAGAGTCTAGTCCAGGATGGGGACAGTTCCTGTCTACTCCAGAGTCTAGTCCAGACAGGGACAGTCCCTGTCTACTCCAGAGTCTAGTCCAGGATGGGACAGTCCCTGTCTACTCCAGAGTCTAGTCCAGGATGGGGACAGTTCCTGTCTACTCCAGAGTCTAGCCCAGACAGGGACAGTCCCTGTCTACTCCAGAGTCTAGTCCAGGATGGGGACAGTCCCTGTCTACTCCAGAGTCTAGTCCAGGATGGGGACAGTCCCTGTCTACTCCAGAGTCTAGTCCAGGATGGGGACAGTCCCTGTCTACTCCAGAGTCTAGTCCAGACAGGGACAGTCCCTGTCTACTCCAGAGTCTAGTCCAGGATGGGGACAGTCCCTGTCTACTCCAGAGTCTAGTTCAGGATGGGAACAGTCCCTGCCTACTCCAGACTCTAGTCCAGACAGGGACAGTCCCTGTCTACTCCAGAGTCTAGTTCAGAAAGTGCTGAGTGGGGATAAAATGTCCACTCTGAAATATCCTCAACCAGCAGGGAAAGATTTATATAAGGCAGCTCGATGTTTCGGGCATGGAAACAGGGTGGGGGCAGAGAGCCTTCGAGTTTAATGAGGTATAAAGACACAGACTAGAAAAAGAGAATTCTCCAAGGAAGCTTTAACAGCCAAGGCGGGTTCTGCCCTGCAAGCCCTCTGGAGCTCGGTCCCTGCAATTCTGCACTCATGCTGCCCTCTTGTGCCCGATGTCCAGAGTCACCAGGCTCCCTGCAAGGAGAATTCTCATGGCTTCATTTGTTAATGCTCTCGACCCGGAATTTGTGTGACCCTGATTATTAAAATCTTCTTGAACAAAAGTGCTAAGATAGGAGAGAAATTTTGATGAGGGAGAAGGAGACAGAAAGCGAATCGGAAAATGACTATAAACACCATTCAGCTCGCCTTCCAATTCAGATGAGGGAAAGAGGAGAAACGCAGCCGAGATCTGAGGTTCTGTCACAGACACACAAACCATCACCAAACCCCCTCGAAGGAGAAGAGGGCAGAAAACAAAGAGGGTTGAGAAGACAGAGGGAAACTAAAGAGGAAGAAGGGAAGTTGGCTCTCAGCCATCTAAGGTCATAGATTCTGTCTTGCTTCAAAATTGATCCTAATTATGAGCTTAAGATTTATCAGATTATGAGTAAACACTCAGGGGCCATTTTATATAATCTCGCCGTGACTAACTTTGCATACTCATACATGGATTCTACAGAGAGAATAACTTCACATCTTAGGACTCAGGTGTGAGCTTGGCCATCAGCCATGCGGGATGGTGAAGTTAGTCTTGACCATAGTGTCATGGAGAAGAAACCTATCCCTTCAGGTCTAGCCCACTCTCTCCTTCCGATGCCAGTCTGACACTTGGGATGAAGGCTCTGTGGCCAGTGTTGCGGACTCCACAGACGGCCTGGGTCTCTGGACAAGTACAGAGGTTACCCAGAAATCAGCACCAGAGAGAGGCCAAGAGCTAACACTCCCAAGAGAGCAAGGCAAACCCATGACAGAAAGAACAAGATACTTTTGACCTCCAGAATATCCTGTCCGGGATTCTGACACAAGGAACAGCCAGAGCCAGAGAAGAGATGGAAGGTTCAGCTCTCAGGGACAAGCTGGATTTGAGACACAGCAGACAGTGGATTCTGCGGGCTCCACCTGAAGTTTCTGTACCAATGGACTCACGTGTCTAACTTCCTGGATGCTATATGCTGGCAAAAATTCATAGCCATTGTAGAATGTGCAAAATATTGTTCAAATGAGAACTGACATCTTAAAAAGTATTTTGATTTTCCTTTTAAGCTCTCCACTAAAGAGGGAAATAACTCGTATTAACGTTTGGGGCAAGCAAGGTCTATCTTGTGGGGTTTATTTGGGCTCTGTTTCCACTGAAGGAAGAAAGTCCTGCTAACAGACACAGCAGGGAGAAGCGAGATGAACGCCTCTGACATGATGTAAGATTAGTTACCCGAGATTTAGACTGGGCCCTAAGCCCCTCAATAAATAATAGCAGGACCAGGAAAAGCCTATGGGTCTCAGCCATGAGCATGAAGAGCCTGGTGAGCAGGAGCGGGAGGACAGGCGGACAGCCGGGAGGACAGGCGGACAGCAGAGCACAGCTTGCTAGGCGTTCCAGTTAACTAGCGGAGCAGCCGCGAGGCTCACAGCACCAAACCCTACGGCTACCTCTGAGTGCAGCTCCGGCCAGACCACATGTGGCATCTGTGGGATTAATGCACACGTGGTACCTTCCAGTCTGGTCTTATGTAATCCTCACGACAATCACATAAAGCAGAAAGGGTCAGAATACCAATTCTGACCCCACAGGTAAGAAAACGGATCCCCAGGGCCACCGCCCCTGCCCCTCACAGTCTCTCTCTGGGAACTGATGGTAGAGAGCTGGGCACCATTCAAGCTCTGAACACCATTCACCCGCTTAAATCTCAGTTTCTATAAGACGGCTACGGATATCGTCCCATTTCACACATGAGCATCGTCCCAGCTGTAACTGGTGGTTCTCAGTATCAAGACGGCCTTCTGGCGCCATAGCCCACGCTTTTAACCAAGGCATCTAACTCTAGAAATTATTGTCTGATACTATCCAAACGCTTTGCTCTGGGTCCAGCAGCTATTTAACGCCCCGTGCGCCCTTTATGCTCCTTCCAGGCCACGCTCCTCCACAACGGGTCCCGTTAATTATGGCCTGCATAAACAAAGCTGCCCCAGGCCTCACCACTGACCCCCAGATGACCAGGGTCTGTGGTGACAGCTAATGCTTCCTAGCAATTCGGCTGGAGGAGGTACCTGCAGATGCAGAGTGGATCAGAGGACCCTTGTGCGGGGCCTCATCCATTCATGGGAAGGCATGAGAATGGGGATCTCTTTAGCACGCAGGCCCTGTCATACAACCAGAGCCCAGAGAGCTAAGAGAGTCACTGGTGATGGCAAAACAACAAACGACAAAGGAGGAAAGCAGGCTTTCTGGTGTTGGCTTTGTTGGTTTTATAAACAGAATCAAAGTGGGATGCAATGGTCACTCCAGAATCCCAGCACACGCGAGGAAGAAGCGAGAGAGCTATCACCAGTTCAGGGTTAGCCTGGTCTACATAGTGACTCCCAATCTAGCCAGGGCTACAGTGGCAAGACACTATCTCACAATACTAAATAAATAATATATCTATATTATATTATATAATAATAAGTGAGATAAAATACAGAGTTAAAAACTTTTACTGGGAGTGATCACATTTAGATAAATCTTCAGTATCAGTCAGGTCAACCTCAGAGTCAGCCATCACATTTCAAGAAATGAACGATGCTCCCAAGAAAAGAAGCAAGTACACAGCCTGCGTCTCCTGCTCAGAGAGGGTTCCTCCTAACGAGACCCTTCCTGAAGGTGGTACAGGCCAACGTTGTGTGAACACAGTAGGTGTCTTAGCCACTCTGCAAATACATCCTACCTGCCTGCAAGGTAAGCAGCGAGCCCCGTGAGCCACGTGACAGTGGGGTTCACAACTCATTCTGCAAACTGAACGTCGATGTGTGGTTGGACACCTAGACACATCGGGGTAACTCTACACAACTGATATGAAGATTTCCTGTTGTGGGAGAGAAATATCGGGGAGACAAGGAATAAACATGCAGGGATTTTTCTCTCAACATCGCTCCCTTTTCAAAGACCGAAACATCCTCAGATCTTCAATGCGTCAACAAGACATTCACTGGGGAACTTGCATCTGACTTACCTATTGGGTTCCTATCGAAGAACAAGACCGGAGCTTTCAGGATGGACTCAAACATCCTGTTGTGCAAAGTCTGGGAAGCCTTCACAAGAACGTAGAAGACCAATAGGGATCTCGCGATGCCAAAAAGGACCGTAATGGCAGTTAAGCCTGAAACAAAGAGAAGCCAGAGAAAACGGAGTCTTTATACTGTCTCCACTAATGTAGGTTGGATAGGCGATGCAGGTATCACTTATTAATTACAAAAACATCGAGGTTCTACCTAAGTATAAAGTACTTATAAGATACACTGACAAAAATTTTCAAGTTTTTTCTCAATAAATGGAAAATACGTATGTGGGGTGGATAAAGTATAGACAGCAGGGTATCATAAATATATGGTGTGTTCTCATAAAAACTCGGGAGGAGGATAATCACTGGAAAGCTGTCCTTTCTGTCTCCATATCCAGAGATTATTTATAAGACCCATAACCTAACACTGTAGTGGGTTTCGATACCAACTCGCAATACTAACGGGGAAGAAATTCACCTTTTCCCTGTAGTGAATGCCCACTCAGCTTTAAGGAATTTGGAAATACCACATTAAGTGGCACATGGACAAACTTAAGTGGTTGAATTGTGAGAAAATATGAATCAATGCTAAGACAGTTGAATAGGCACTTAATCACCATGTGTCTCATATAAATATCACACGTTTTGAATGAGCACCACCTAAACTCTGTGTTTAATTAAGGTATGTTCGGATAACCGCTCAGCACAGAGATGGCTGGGGTGGGCTGTGTGCTGCTGGGGACGGGAGATCTTTACACATGAGGCGAGCATCCTTCCACTGAACCACAGCCCTACCCTCTGTTCTCCCAGTATCTATTAGCTTTCGCTCATACTGCTGCCCAGTACGGGGAGAACTGATGGGGTAAAGAGTTTGTAACAACGCCGTGTTTTTATCTGACCTCTGAAAGCTGATTAGTTCTAAAACTCTACACACGGGCATCGTCCTTAGCCTTCCAGCCTACTTGAATAGATAATGGACCTATTTCCCGTTAGGTCCTGCATAGTCCAGGGGTTGGGATGGTAACCAGTCAATGGATTAAGTCAGTACCGAATCCCGGGGAGTGGGGCTCTCAGAGATAATGCATCCCATCTGAGGAGAGCTGGGATGAGAGCTTCCTGTGGGAATGCCTGAAATTCCAGATGAGGATTTTTTTATGAAGTGTGTAATCTACACATATTCTGAGGCAGCCTTGTGAAGACAGAGTGTGGTGATGAGAGGACACAGCTGGAGACAGGGTACCATTGTTGATCTCACGGTAGGAAAGTGAAGGAGCCCTCATCCCTCGACACTGGGCTGCTCTCTGCTTAGCCTCCCCGTTCGGTAACTGGTGAGGCCCCAGAGATGAGCGGTGTGCTGACGGGAACTCTGCACACCTGCGAGGGGATAATGCTTTTATTTGGGGGCCTTGCTGTCAGAGGATTCCATCCAGGTTCAATAAAGGCCCGGGCTTACTTATGCAGACGGAACTGGAGCAATCCACACCACAGGGTGCAGATCTGTTTCTAATCCCCTGCCCACCCGTATAATGATAGAAGAGTTAGCTAAGGCAGCCTATTAGAACAGACAATAGCCGTAGAGTTCCAGTGGGTGCTTTTCTGAACGCTCAATCCTAGTTTAACTTTCAAAATCCAGTAGAGAGCAAATTAAGAGTCTTCATTCAACCTCTTCTGGTAGATTTCAAAAAAAAAAAATTCTAATTAATTCACAGAGTAAATGCGACCGAGCCTCCTAATCTGTTAAGATGCTGCTGAATTACTCCTAGGAGCTCTGCTAGCTCACACAGGCTCACTGTAAGCACCTCGGGCTCCCAGATAATAGACCCAATGGCTAAACTTTACCTGCGTAAATTCCTAAGTACCAGTTAAGATCTAGGGTCTCGGTTACACTTCCATTCCCGTTCTCGGTGTTATTCAGCGCACTCTGCTGGTTTGCCCTACGGACAGAATGTGGAAGGAAAAGGCAATCAGGTAAACATACAACAAAAGGAACCTCAGTTAGAGAGAAAAGTCTTGTGTGAGAAAATGGGTCTCAGCTCACACAATTCTGTGTACCTGATTTTAAACTTCAGTTTGAATTGGGCTAGAGAGATGGGTCCATAATTCAGAGCACTTGCTGCTCTTCCAAAAGGCCTGGGTTTGAGTCCCAGCACCCACATGGTGGCTCACAGTGGTTTGTAATTCTGGTTCCAGGGATCTGATGCCCTCTTCTGGCCTCTGCGGCCACAAGCCACAAACATGGCACACAGATATAGATGCAAGCAAGACACTCATCTACATAAACTAAAATAAAGGTGCCGCCTCTGATGCCAGCACACGAGAGGCAGAGGCAGGCGGATCTCTGTGAGTCTGGGGTCAGCCTGCTCTACAGAGTGAGTTCCAAGATAGCCAGGACTACACAGGAAAACCCTGTCTTGAAAAACAACAAAATCAATGTGAAGCTTGACAGTCAGTTCCCAGCATGCAGCTGAGGACCCGATGTGGTGAAGACCTCTGCAGGTCACACTTCACTGTTTCTCTTCAGGAGACTAAACTT
Organism: Microtus pennsylvanicus; assembly: GCF_037038515.1. Lineage (NCBI taxonomy): Eukaryota > Metazoa > Chordata > Mammalia > Rodentia > Cricetidae > Microtus > Microtus pennsylvanicus. The sequence goes on from NC_134593.1 coordinate 67,992,321, forward strand.
AGACCAGAAGGCCCAACAAGCCCACCTCTCCCTAAAACCTGTGGGAAAATGGAGCTCCCGACGGATCTCAAAGCCGTTAATTCAGACACGAGCCACTCACCAGTAGGAAAGCCACCAGTCCTGAAGGACATAGAAAACCTGCAGAGGGAAGTGAGATACAACATCGGCATGGCTTCCAGACTTGAAACTCGAAATTGCTAAGATGTGGAGATATAGAGGGGATTTCCAGAGAACCAGGACGATTCCAGCAGGCATGGGTCAGTGCCAAATCCCACTTCCCGGACAAGATGTCACGGTTAAGATCTTACAAGGTAAGCCCAATTTTTTTCTACGCATTTTCAACTCCAGTTAGCGTCCTTATGTCGCTCCCCACGGACAGCATACCTCAGTGTAAATCCCGAGAGAATGTGGCACAATGTGTCAATCACACAAAAATGTATGTGTGCGACTACCACACTGAGGGCACAGACGTCATTATGTACCTGCGCCGCCATGTTCAGCAGAATGAGGAAAACGATGAAAAACCAAGATGCCCCCGCAGTGAAGTAATTCTTGTAGGCCTTGAAGCCAATTTTCCCTTCCGAACGGCTCTCCTCGGGCTGCGCTGCCTGTGTGTTTTCTGTCTGTGAAGGGAGAGGTGCTGGTAAGCAAGAGTCACACAAAATGTCTTCAAAAATTGGTTGACAAAGCTCTGGGAAAACAGGTATATGATTTGTGGCTGGCAGGAATCAAAATTGGTAATTCTTCCCTTGCACATACCTACCCAGTCTGGTAAAGCGTTCAGCCAGGACTCAGTCTCCCACTTCTAGGAGCACTTGCTCATTGCGGCATGGCTCTGCGTGAGCATGGCGGCATGATTTCTAGCACACGCCAAACACCCACACCCAAAGCAATCACAAAACGATGAGGACTAAACCATCACTCATCAACGGAAGAGAGCAGGGTGGAGGCGGGGGTGCAGATCTGCATGGGGTGCGCACTGAACACATGCAAGGCTCTGAATCCAACTGCAGCAAGAAATCACCAAGAATAACCAGGCGCTCACACTGCTAGCCAAACACAGGAACTGAGTAGAACCCTCTACAAGAGAGGGAGGAGAGCATTTCCTTTTTATATCAGAATTATCCAGGCTCCTAGATATGGAGAATGAGGATTTGGATAGCAGAGACGATAGTTAGACCTGCCGGGCTTGAGTTCCGCAACTGCACATTGAAATTATTCAGAGGGAAAAAATCGTCATCTGTACTGGAACATGTATGGACCCTTTTTTTTGCCACTGTTCCTGAGGCTATCATGTATCAAGTGTTTATATATCATTTATATTTTATTAGAAATTGTAAGTAATACAGAGAGGGCTTAAAATCTACAGAAGTACACCGGCTATGTGCACACGTGACACTCTTACACAGGCAATCTACAGGAGCACACCGGCTATGTGCACACGTGACACTCTTACACAGGTAATCTACAGGAGCACACCGGCTATGTGCACACGTGACACTCTTACACAGGTAATCTACAGGAGCACACCGGCTATGTGCACACGTGACACTCTTACACAGGTAATCTACAGGAGCACACCGGCTATGTGCACACGTGACACTCTTACACAGGTAATCTACAGGAGCACACCGGCTATGTGCACATGACACTCTTACACAGGTAATCTACAGGAGCACACCGGCTATGTGCACATGTGACACTCTTACACAGGTAATCTACAGGAGCACACCGGCTATGTGCACACGTGACACTCTTACACAGGTAATCTACAGGAGCACACCGGCTATGTGCACATGTGTAACACTCTTACACAGGTAATCTACAGGAGCACACCGGCTATGTGCACATGACACTCTTACACAGGCAATCTACAGGAGCACACCAGCTATGTGCACACGTGACACTCTTACACAGGTAATCTACAGGAGCACACCGGCTATGTGCACATGACACTCTTACACAGGTAATCTACAGGAGGACACCGGCTATGTGCACACGTGACACTCTTACACAGGTAATCTACAGGAGCACACCGGCTATGTGCACACGTGACACTCTTACACAGGTAATCTACAGGAGCACACCGGCTATGTGCACACGTGACACTCTTACACAGGCAATCTACAGGAGCACACCAGCTATGTGCACACGTGACACTCTTACACAGGTAATCTACAGGAGCACACCGGCTATGTGCACACGTGACAGTCTTACACAGGTAATCTACAGGAGCACACCGGCTATGTGCACACGTGACACTCTTACACAGGTAATCTACAGGAGCACACCGGCTATGTGCACACGTGACACTCTTACACAGGTAATCTACAGGAGCACACCGGCTATGTGCACACGTGACACTCTTACACAGGTAATCTACAGGAGCACACCGGCTATGTGCACACGTGACACTCTTACACAGGTAATCTACGGGAGCACACCGGCTATGTGCACACGTGACACTCTTACACAGGTAATCTACAGGAGCACACCGGCTATGTGCACACGTGACACTCTTACACAGGCAATCTACAGGAGCACACCGGCTATGTGCACACGTGACACTCTTACACAGGTAATCTACAGGAGCACACCGGCTATGTAAACATGACACTCTTACACAGGTAATCTACAGGAGCACACCGGCTATGTGCACACGTGACACTCTTACACAGGTAATCTACAGGAGCACACCGGCTATGTAAACATGACACTCTTACACAGGTAATCTACAGGAGCACACCGGCTATGTGCACATGACACTCTTACACAGGCAATCTACAGGAGCACACCAGCTATGTGCACATGACACTCTTACACAGGTAATCTACAGGAGCACACCGGCTATGTGCACATGACACTCTTACACAGGTAATCTACAGGAGCACACCGGCTATGTGCACACGTGACACTCTTACACAGGTAATCTACAGGAGCACACCGGCTATGTGCACATGACACTCTTACACAGGCAATCTACAGGAGCACACCGGTTATGTAAACATGTGACACTCCTACATAACTCCCAGAGGTCTCAGACCCATCCCATCCATGCCAGTTCCAAGGATGACTTTTGTCTAGAGGAGCAGCGGTGTAGATTACTGTAGATTACTTGAAAGGCTTTCAATATGGGACAGAGCCACCCGGGCCTATGCTGGCTGTGAGGAATAAGATGTGGCCCTTGGGCTAGACTAAGGGAGAAATAAAAGGAACTGAACTAAAAGGGTCACGTGCTAAGGCTACCAGATCTGTGTCCCTCTTGACTAACAAAAGCATCTGAAATAGAGCGGGACACTCATGTCACCCACCTACACCTACCTACTAGAGTCTAAGGCGGCAGTTCTCAACCTGTGGGTCGACCCTTTTGGGGATCGAATGACCCTTTCACAGGGCTCGCCTAAGTCCATCAGAAAACACAGATATTTACATTACAATTCATAACAGTACAAACATTACAGTTATGAAGTAGTAACAAAAGTAATTTTGTGGTTGGGGGTCACCACACCACGAGCCACAAGGTCCGTAAGAGAAAAAGGAACATATAACCAAAGACGGACTCACATCTTGGCCCTCCGGAGCCCCATCTTTCAGGGAGGGTCTGGACGATTGCTGGGACCAAATGGAGGACTCGGAGAAGGTCCGCTTCCTGAGGGTGGGGGTTCCTGAAGCTGGGGAGTGCTCTCCTTCCTCATTCTCCTTCTTTAAAAGGGAGCCGAAATCTACGCCGGACTTGAGAAACTCGGTGTATGTCCCCTTCTGCACCATTTGTCCCTGAAACGAAAGGAATTTCAGAGGCGGGCACTTACACTTCATGGCACTAATCTCACCAAACCACAGCCTACGGGCCTTGAGCTACAGCTGCTCTTGGGTCTGGAATCCTGGTCAACCAGAAGGGAGTGACTTGGTTTGCCTCCTACGTGAGAATCCTGCTTCCTGCCAAATTCTAGGTGCCTGACCCAATGTGTCATTGTGCCTTATGACCCAAATACCATGGGCACTGAAGGAAGCAAAACCATAGATGATGGGAGAGCCCACAGGGTCTTTTGTGAGAACACAGAGATGACTCACGCAGGGAAATTTGATTGACAGGGAGGTGCACGAGCAGCTCCACCTAGGTAGGACATACCCAGCCTCAGCTGGCCACCTTTCCCCCCTGGGGCAAAACTTAGACCAATATCATGATCTCAGAGTAAACCGTGCCCCCAAATTCAAGACCGTCACTGGGAATTCAACATTCCACAGCACATCTACTTGGGGGTTCTCTTCCTGACCACAGTTATAGGAAATAATGTGCAAATATCTCCATGATGTCCTACCCCATGAGGTGAACCCCAAATGATTTAATACTTAGAAAAAATCCTGGCGTACTGAGTCAAAGGGAAGTAGCTCTGAGGGGAGGATGGCTCAGGTTAGAGGAAAATGGCCCTGGACCCCACCCAATCCCTGTCCTTCTCCAACCCCAACCCCAATCAAGGTGGTCCACTGATGAAAATCCCAGTGCCTTTGGGCTTTTACAAGCCTGGTAACTTAAGGATTGGAAAGTTATTCCTGGAACGCAGTGTCTTATTGCACTTAGGGGGTAAGATTTGTTCCACACATTTTAATGCAATCACACCCTTCCTGTCCGTAAAATACACACAGAAACTACTGCTGACAAGAGGGGACAGCTCCTAAGACAAGCTGTAAGAATCCAGGGAGCAGCCTGAAGGGGCAGCCATCCTCTCCGCTCTTAGAGAAGGTCAGACAAATAATCAGAGTGGTTCTCAGTTTCTCTACCTGCTAGCAGGTGAGTGAATTGTTGTCTACTAAAAATAAAACTCACAGTACGCAAGAGGCAGGATCGCCGAAACAGCGGCCATGTGGGGACAGGTGACAAAACCCTTCTACACCTAGTGACTCTGCAGGCAGAACATTCAGCTCTGTGCACATGAAATTAATTGTTTTCCAGCCTGAGGAATCCGGGCGCCCATTCCCAGGGGGCCCAGGAGACAGCTGACACTCTTAAGTTGTTGCTAAGGGGATAGTCACCCTGCCTTATATAATCGTTGTGGTGAGAATTTGCTCCCCGGAACTCTGACTGACAGCTCCCTCGCCTCTCTTTGGCAGCCACAGTTAAGTACCAAGGAGGCACTAAAGGACTCTACTATCATCACATAGCCGGTTTCCATAGCAACTTGTAATCTGCGTCTCTGAGAATAACTGCATGCAAATATTGCGAACTCTGGCTAACATTCACTGATCAGTTCCATCTCTGGCCAAGAGTGATGTGGGAGGTCCTTCTGTATATGTGTTGCTTTGATTGGTTATTGAATAAAGCTACTTTGGCCTATGGTAGGGCAGAATATAGCCAGGCTGGAAGGGATATAGAGAGAGGGTAGGCGGAGTCAGAGAGATGCCATGTAGCTCCTGAAAGTGATAGACATCAGAGCTTTATTGGTAGGTCACTGCCTCATGGTGATACGCAAATTATTAGATATGGATTAAGATGTAAGAGCTTCCTGAGAATATGCCTGAGTCATCACTGGCCAAATAGGGTTGTAATTAATAAAATTTCTGTGTGATTATTCAGGTCTGGACAGCTGGAAATCGAACAAGTAGTCTCCTATGATACAAGAGATTACAGAAGAATATGGTTTGGATGTGGCTTAATTATTTGTGTTCCCACTGTGTGATGAAAGGCTTGGTCCTTGGGGTGGCACTACCGGGAGGTTCTGGAACCTTTGGGAGGCGGGGTCTGGTAGAAAGTCCTCAATCCAGAATGGACTGGGAAGCCTCAGGCTCTCTGGAGTTGACGCTCAGTGTGTGAGCGCCTCCTGGTGCCTTTCTGCTAGAGCTGCATCTGGAAGGGCCTTTCAGAAGGGAGCCCTGAAGGCGCTGCATCCTTGACCCTCTCTTCTCATAAAGTGACCTCAAAGCTCTCCGCGTAGAGCTCAGGGAACCTGCAGGAGAGGAAATGGAAGGAATGGAAGAACCAGAGGGAATGGAGGACGCAGGAGAGCAAGCTCTGAACCAACTAAGCGGGGCTCAGGTGAGTTCAGAGACTGAAGCAGCAAGCATGGGGCCTGCACGGGTCTGCACCAGGTCCTTGTGTATGTATTACAGCTTCCATTCTCCTGAGTGTGAGAACAAGTGGGGCTCTGATTCTTGTGCCTGCTCCTGAGCTCGTGTCCTTCTCTGGACTAGCCTTGTCCAGCCTGGATGCCATGGCTTTTGCTTTACTGTATTTCATTCTGTTATGTTTTGCTGGTGTCTCCTAGAGGGCTGTTCCGTTCTAAGGAGAGACAGAAAGGGAATTGGGTCCAGATGGGAGAGGGGAGGTGGGGAGGAACTGGGAGGGGCAAGTGGAGGCAAAACTGTAAAAAGGATATATTGTACAAGAAAAAAAAAATCCATTTTCAATAAAAGGGGGAAATCACATGGCCTGTCTTAGGTCTTCCACTGTGGCTAACTCAACGCTGAATAAAATTGATAAAGTAATGAACACATCAAGGAGGTTGTTTTCTGTCCATGATGAAGAGACAACTCAGACCTCCCCACTGCAAAAGATAAGCACCATGTCACCAATGCAAACATGCAGGGTACAGGCGTGGGGGGACACCTCAGGAAAACACCAGGAACCCTGAAAATCCCTTGCTAATTTTAATCTCAACAAGGTGGTGTTTTGTCATAGGCTAAGTTGTACCTCAAGACACCCCAGTTCCAAATTCCGGTAACGAATTAAAAAGCAGGACCTTTGCAGATGCCATCAAGTTAAAGTGAGGTCACACTAAAGCAGGGTAGAGCCATGAGAAGATTGACTGCCAAGGACAGCCAAGGGCTGCCGGAAGGAGACCAGAGGAAGAGATTGCTCCAGAGCTCTGGGGCCAGCTCAGTCCCACCAGGGCACAGCAGAGCAGAGAGACAGCATTTCCCAGCATCACTCGGCCGTCAGCTCTCGTTACTCTGTCCTAGCAGCCCTCGCACACCGACCTGCTGACTGCAGCGCACTTCTCTGCCTGCTGAACTAGACGACTGACTTCTAATTGCTTCTGCCATAGCCCCCGATTATCCTGGTGGCAGCAGCGTTGGGGGTGGGGAACAAAATCACAGATGAGACCCTCCAATGAATCAAATAGTGGCCATCTCATCCAAGGCCAGTGTGCTGGGTTCTGATCCCATCTCCCTCCAGGCCCCTAGATCATTCAGCACAGACATGTCGCCAAACATCATGCCTCAGGTATCCCTCTTCCAGGTAAAAGCACGGTCACCATCTTCCTGTCATTGTCCCACAAGCCCTATCACACCTACTCTGACCAGAAGGGAGGCCACAGAGTGGAGAGGTTTCACCTTGCATACTGTGGAGAGGAAGCCTCATTCCAAAGGACTTGGATAGAGGTACCATCAAAGTGGTCATCGTGACTAGGCAGCTCTGAGCAGAGGATGCTCAGCCATTCATTATTTTTGTGAATAAGAGATACTCTTTAGGCAAAAAGATAGATGGAAGGATGACTTAATATCAAAATTATCCAAATTATCTTCAGTACCCGTAGGTCATGTAGAAAATGAAACAAAAATGTCTAAGGAAACAGCATCATCATTTTCATCATTGATCTCACTAGAGCATCTTACAAATTTGAGGGAGCAATTTTATCATCTGGAAGAGGACCATGGCTTAGAATGGAAGTGGCATTTCTGCTTTCTGACGGGTTTTCTGTTGTTATTACTTGCTTGCTTGCTTGTTTGTGGGTCTCATGGGTCCCCATCTGGCCCTGAACTTGAGCTTCTGATTCTCCTGCCTCTGCCTCGAGGGCTGGGACTATGGGCCAGCACACCCACTCCACGGAGAGCTGGGAATGGCTTCTTGCATATCAGGCATACTCTCTACCAATGGAGTCACATCGCCAGCCCTCAGAGTGGTATTTCTAAAAGTCCTTCCGATATCCTCAAGGATGCGAATCTCAACCCTAGGAAATGAATGTAAAACTGGGGGAGGGAAGGCAGCTTCTCAAGTCCATGGAGAACAGCCTGATGGGAACCCCGCATCCCGCTTTCAACCTGAGGTTCTAGCTGGTTCTGTGGACAACGACGTTGCTCACACTCTCAACTTGCCTTTGAGACACCCATAACCTTGCTCTTGAGAGTTCTTCACTTACTTCTCAAGTGCTCTGCTTTCTCTGAACCCTGCTGCGTAAAATCTGTATTAAAATCTCTTAGCGAACGCCAACCCTGCTTTTAAAGAGGAAATGACTTACATCTTTCAATATCAGGATGTGGCTGGCAGCTTTTAGGTACTGCAGCTGATGAGTCACTAAAATGGTGACCTTCTCGTGCAGGGTCTGACAGATGCACCTACAGACGTAAACACCCCCAGAGGAGAAAACACATTAGCAGGGGCTCTCCAAACCGCAAAACCAAGAGTTGAAGCCATGACGACATAAAGGCAACATAGCAACGACACATGCTTTAAAGGAGGTATAAATACAATTTAAACACGAGCTAAAGAGGAGGATTAGCAGTTAAGGCTGGGCACTGCTCTTGCAGAGGAACCAAGTCTGGTTCTCAGCACCCTGCTGGGCAGCTCACAACAGCCTTAACTCCAACTCCAGAAGATCGAGGTCCTTTTCAGGACTCTGAGGACACCTACATACCCACACAGAGATACCCAGACATAACCGAAAAGTAAATAAAAATTAATCTTAAAACTTAAATACAAATATAAATTAATAATAGTGACTAAGTATTCAAATCCACTAGCAGCACCTGAGCCTACCTATGACACTTTGAAAAGTAGCCAGAAGAAGAGGCTGTGGCTGCTAATTTTTCTTCTAAAACTTAGTTTAACAATTGTGTATATTTACATATTATATGACAAAAAAATAAATTTTATGTATATTTATATAATAAAAGCAGTTGGACAGTACTAATATTACAAAACATGAATAAAATTCTAATTACCTTATTGTGATATAGGAATCCTAAAGAAACACACATATCACATAAGAAGAAAGATGGGTACTTTTCTTAGATGTCTGCTCATGGGACTGCTTCTGATGTACACATTAATTAATATTATTAGGGCTAAGGCTATCACTCAGATGGCAGAGAGCACGCAGGGTGTGTACAAAGTCCTGGGCTTGAACTACTGGTGGTGCTTGCCCACAGTCCCTGTACTAAGGAGCTGGAGACGGCAGCCTAGTTCAAGAATATCCTCAACCATATAGCAAGCTTGTGTGGCCAGTCTGGGCCACATGAGACCATCTCAAAACTACAACAAAACTCAAGAGGAAGAATGAAAACCAAGTAAATGAACAGCCTTAGAACCTCAGTTACCTCTACTAATGGACACTTGCAATCTCTTTTCCTAAATAACCATGGGTAGAAAAGTGAATGAGGAGGCCCCTGTAGCCTCCGTAACAATCCTACTCCCCATGCTAGGAGCAAATATTCTTCTCTCAGAACTAACAATTTCCAACACTTAAAAGGAAAGAAGTCAATGACCTTTAAGGTTTAGACTGCTCCAAGTGCATCCAGATTCTCACTGCAGACCCAGGAGAACTCAGCCTTAGCATATGCATGGGGAAGGGGAAGCTGGCTAAGGGCCACCATACATGGAGCTCTGCCTACAGCCTGGATTCCCAAGTCTTCACACAGAGCAACCGGCAGGGCTGTAGGCCACAGGCTAGCGAGTGAGGTTGTCAGAGAGAGGCTGTCATGGAGAGACATGGAATCGAGCCCTTCAAATTCGTGTGTGTGTGTGTGTGTGTGTGTGTGTGTGTGTGTGTGTGTGTGTGTGTGTTGCGATAGCAATGAAAAACAAAGAAGCCATGATTTTAATAGGGAGTTGAGAATTGGAGGGAAGAAAGACATGGGGGAAGTGACATAATTATATTTTAATTTTTTAAAAAAGTCAAAAATTACAAATAACAAAGAAACTAAAGGTACTTATCTGAGAAAGACAGAGACAGATACAGGGGAAGGTCCAGACTACAACCATAGAGATACAAAAAATGTCAGCTCCACCCTCCATCTTTCCCTAAGCCTTCGCCATCTGCTTCCACTAGGGGACCAAAAAGTCTTTATAAAAAAAACTAAAGGTGCCTTTAGAACTGGGCTATTACCAGAACTAAGACACCCGCCCCATGCAGAAACTACGCGCTTTCCATGAAGGATTAATTTTCCATCCTCTGGCACAGCTTATTTCTTACCGACACCTCTCGACCTGCCAAACCCTTTCTAGGTGCAGCGTTTGCGCTTCAGCTGAGCTGTTCCTTCACCAGAGCCAGTTGCCTCCATCCCTTTGTGTGACTGCCTCTTATTACACCTACAAGGCCAAAGCCGGAGGTTTCAAATGCACCAACAACTTCCACCACAAGCAAGAGAACTTAGAATATATGTTTTCCCTAAGTTAGGTGGCTTTTTTCCCCAAAATGTCCACAGAAATATTCATTAAATTTTTAAAAAGTAAAACTTTTAAAGTCGGTTTGTGTATATTGTGTGTGTGTGCATGTGTGTGTATGTATATATATGTGTGAATATATCTACACACATACACATAATCTTTGGCATATTTCCCAGATTGGTCAAAAAGTACTAAACTCAATCCTCCTGCCTCCACCTTACTAAAACTATGCAGACACACGCCTCTGGGCCTTCCTGTGCCATACTGATGTTGATGGGCTCATCATTTAATTCTGATCCCATACAAGAACCTCAGAGAGTAAACAAAGCACTGTAGCCCCGCGTGCCAGAGCGGACATTTCAGGGACACAAACAGGAAAGACAGAGTCAGTAAGTACTTGGATTCATTTAGTTGAAGGCTTTTGTCTTTCCACTCGTTCACACACTGGAAATTCGAAACCAGGGTGATGGTATGAAGAGATGGGGCTTTCTCACTGCCATCACGGAAAGGATTGCCGTTGTTCCTTATAAAGGAGAACCAGTGGATGAACGGTACCTCTTCTGCCGACATGTGCCTAGGAATCACCAAGTCCTCAAGAGACATCGCATCTGCTACCGTCTCATCTCGGGCTTCCAGCCTCCACGAGATGAGAAATACATCTCTGTTGTTTACAGATTATAGGCTATGGAATTCTGTCACAGTAGCCTGCACAAACTAAGAAATACATAAACTAAGACAAGGAGGTAGGCGGCAGCGTGGGAGATCTAACTAGGATAGCCCTGCACAGATCACGGGAGAGGCAGGCATCTGCAGTGTTGAGACTTTCTAAAATGCAAGAATCCACAGCTACATCAGGCTGGCATCAGTCGGGAGACCCCAGCCTTCTGTGTCCCATGTTTGTAACATATATAGTTGTAAAACCCGCCAATCTTAATAACCTTGGATGTATATCCGTGATTGAAATAAAACTGCTAATGGCGAACAGAAGAGTGGCTCGTTCCCATTTAATACAAAGCACTCCACGTTTCCCAGCTCCGACGCGGCCACCATCTTTCACAGCATATTGTTCAATCCAATTTTCTAACTCGTTGAGAGCATTCTCCAGCTGCTGCTGAGTGATTTCCTAAATTGCATTCGTGCTCCCTGCTCCAAGTTCCCCCAAAGAATGTGGTTCTGATTAGCAAGCAACGATTCTAACAAGCTTGCTTCTATCGAGGGTCTATCCAAAGCCATTAAACATTAAAGGTGCAAGCAGACTTTATAAACACCCATGCTCAAAGGGACGCTTGGGGGGGGGCACCTCTGTGATCTGCATACCGATACCAAGCAATTAAAATGCCTCCCTCTCTCCTCCCGAGAGCCTCCACTATAGCTTCCCACCGAGAATCATCTTGAGTGCTGGGGAACTTGAGTGGATCCTTCAAAGCTCACCAAAGTGACAAAGGGTTGATTCCGCCCTGAGCAAAATCCATCAAGTCACAATCAAGGGTCACAGGAAAGGAGGGTCGGATCAAAGAGCTGGGTCAGAGCCAAGTGCCAGCCTCTCTTGCCTCTTGCTTTCTGTGCTCTGAAACGTTCAACCCACTACCACGCATGTGTTTTTGTTTGTGTCATAGTAAAATTCACATGCCGTAAAAGTCACCACCGTGGCCACTTTTAAGTGTCTTATTCGCAGCATGAAGTACGTTCACACTGCTGTCCAGCCCACCACCACCCACAGCCAGAATGCTTTCATATCCACAACAGGCGACACATTTGTGTCCCCACCATCTGCCAAGCCCCAGAAGGCCACGCCCAGTAGATGGTCTCGTGTTCCAGTCCTAGAATCCAAAGCCTAGATGGGTGGTTTTCACTCTGCTGAGGGTTTGTTATAAACTGAACCCCACTTCCCTAAATTCATACCAAATTTACAAAAGGTCAACACCTAATGGTTTAGATAGAACTTCTAGAGGGAAAGCTAAGAGTAGCTATGAGGGTGGTCCTCAAACAACCTGATGGGTGTCCTCTGAAGAAGAGGGAACTTGGGAAAGATACCCAAGAAGGAAAAGACAGAAGATGGCCATTGACTTCCACCCTCCGTGGCTTAGTCTGGGAGAGTCACAGCAGACTCTAGCATCTTATTTTGGTGCACAGAGCTAAAGAAGGCAGAAAGTACAGGTTAGCGTTTCGGGGGGCTCTAAATCTGCCATAAAATCTGCAGCACCCCTTGAGGGAAATGTGCCCACTTGCTGCTGTCATCTGGTGCCTTGCTTGTCCACACCTTTACACCTGTGTCACGAGTTCCCATTCTCAGTGTCCCCAAACCTCGCAGTCTACAGCTCAACATATATCACTGAGATCTCTTCTGCGGGGCCCTATGAGACCACTGAATCTCACTGCAAAGGAGGGGCTGGAGAGACGGTCAGTTAAGAGCACTTGTAGAGGACCAGAGTCCAGGACTCAGAACCCATGTCAGGTGGCTCACAACCAGCTCTAACTCCAGTTCTAAAGGAACCCAGTCCCCTCCCTGGCCTCCTCTAGCACTGACACACATGTGGCATTCACTGACCAGACACATATACATATACATACACACACACACACACACACATTGAAATAAATCTCAATTTTGGAGTAAAAGAACCAACTCCCTAGTACCAAGTGGCCAAGCCCTTTCCTTCAATTTAAAAACACACATCTCTTTTCTTCTTGGGGCCTGGGTCTTCTAGTCTCTTGGCTAAGAACTTCAAGGAGCTATAGAAAATAAATAAAGAGAGTGCCCTCTGATCTGAGACTCTACACACAGGCTCTGTGCATTTTGCCACACTAACGGCACCTTCCCTATTTCCCTACCTTGATCTTGGGCTTGTAAAATGTGTGATATGGAGGGGAAGAGAGAAGAGGTGCATTAATGAGAGCCTAGATGAAGCTGTAGAAATTATTTCACGGGGCCCAACTGGAAGGGTTCCTGAACACGGAGCTGACATAAGACAGCACAAACTCACAGCTGGAAGAGGTGTTTTCCCACTTCTGCATCTACTGCGCTGAGTGGATCGTCGAGGAGGTAGATGTCGGCGTCTTGGTAAACTGCCCTGCAAGGCAAAGAGGGAAATCAGACGGAAGGGCACCTCCCTGGCCACTGTCTTAGGGATCGTGGCGCTCAGTCACTGTATGTTCATCCAAAGCACCCATGGATTGCTCAAAACCAGCACTTTGTATGGTACAGACACAGTGAGCAACCGCTACACGCCCAGCCCCCGCCACCGCATGCTTCCGTCAAGGCTCATACGCAGGGCTGCTGGAAGACAAGTTACCGTGCCAAGTTCACCCGTGCTTTCTGCCCTCCGCTGAGCGTGGCTCCCCGGTCTCCTATCACAGTCAGATCCCCATCCTCCAGAAGCTGCAGGTCCTGCACGGAGACAGAGGAAAGACTCAGAGCTGCTCTTCCGCAATCATCTTACAAACCTTGCTGCAGGACTATAGGGGCAGGGCGAGGAGAACACACAGGACCCAGAAAATCTCCGTGTTACACTTCCTATGAGGATTTAACTATTTCTGAGGTGCTCAACTATGTTAATGATATCTGCCAAGTGATGAGCAGAGATTCGCCATTGTTTGGACACAGCGACTCTGGCAGGGAAGGAAACAAGGTCCCTGCAGCATCCATAATGGAGACTGCCACTATGAGAAGTTAGTAAGGGTGTGCAAGACAAGGAAGGTAGCTGTCAGAGGGACTGGAGAGGGAAGGTTCATTTCCCACTGGACGGCCAGCTAGGACTCAGACAGAGAGAGTGGAGTGTGGAATGAGCCCGCCAAACCTGGGCAAAAACGATGGCATCAAAACAGAAAGGAATAACACATCGATGCCATGAGCTGACAAATGTGTGTGTGGTCAAAGGAGAGTGTTAGGAGATGCTGATGCTGATGATGGAGAGGGGTCACAGGTTCACGCCTATGAAATTAAGGGAGGGCATGATCTGCCTCATCAAGTGGGAAGAATCGCTAGCTGAGGCAAGGTCCGGGCTAAGGAGATGCTGAAGCATTCGGTGTGAGAACTGTGACGGAGTGGGAACAGTAACGTCAGAGACACCAGGGAATTAATTAATGGTAAGACTCCAGATTCATGTACCTCTCTGTGTGCACATATGCACATGTGAGCATGCATGCATACAGACATGCATAATCAAGAGCCAGTGAGAGGCCGGGCGGTGGTGAAGAGCGCCTTTAATCCCAGCACTCGGGAGGCAGAGACAGGTGGATCTCTGTGAGTTCAAGGCCAGCCTGATCTACAAGAGCTAGTTCCAGGACAGGCCCCAAAGGTACAGAGAAATCCAGTCTCAAAAAAACAAAACAAAATGAAAAAAAGTCAGTGGGAGAACCGAGGCACACACAGAGAGGGACAGACAAGATAGTAATAGGTATGTAGGCACAGTGAGTGAATAAGAGAGACGAACAGACAAGACTTTGAATATAAGAGAACTATTATTCTGCAGTTAACGCCCCTTCTTATGCAGTATATATACAGAAGTATCATATTATTTATACTATATTATGTTTGTTATATAGCATGTATGTATTATATTGCAATGAGATATTACTACTTAATGAACGTCTAGTTTGTCACTGTGGCTTGACACACACTCTCCTATGAACTCTAAGCCAGCAGGCAAGAAAGTGCCACTAAAACATGAAATTATTTTCTTTCCACAGCATCATAAAACCCCCCTGACCAACACAATCTGTGACATTCCAGCTACAGTTCAAATGAAACTGTACTTTCCTCAAAGAGCTGACTAAAGAGCCTTCAGCACCACAGCTATGAGAGATCTGCCTGGCCTTTCCTACACAAAGAACAGCCGGGTGTCCAGGACTCTGTAAACAGACCCTGTGGCAAGCTCCTTCAGGCTACTATTGACCAATTCTTGCAACCAACGCAAGAAACAGCATCTGTAGGAATTCGCCTTTTGTCTACCTGCTAACTTATATTTACCCACCAGGTACGTGCGGTTTTGATCAATCATCTATGAGTTTTATTAAAATCACCATGCATAACAAAAATTTCATTTTACTTTCTAGGAAGCTCGGTGTCAAGTCTGAGAACCTACTCTCTCCTGGAGACGTGTTAAGAGTATTAAAAAAAAAGAAGTCGCTAAAACATGTTGTTTCCTTTAAAATGAATAAAGTATAAGTCAGGCCGAGGCTGCAGACTCTCTTCCTGGTTTATTCTCGGGTGTGCAAGCTGACGATTGGAACTTGGGGTCCACAGACTGACTAGGACAGGGATCTCTCAAGCCATGTTATTCTTGAATGCTGAATGGTGTGGGGCCCAGAGACTTCTTTAAAACATAATTTACAGACAAAACACAAAGGCTCCAGGATCCCCTAAAAAATACCGTGGAGGCCGGGCGGTGGTGGTGCACGCCTTTAATCCCAGCACTCGGGAGGCAGAGGCAGGCGGATCTCTGTGAGTTCGAGACCAGCCTGGTCTACAGAGCTAGTTCCAGGACAGGCTCCAAAGCCACAGAGAAACCCTGTCTCAAAAAACCAAAAAAAAAAAAAAAAAAAAAAAATACCGTGGAGTGGAGATGGGGCCTCACATGTTCTGACAGAAATGACTAACAACCGGTCACCTGGTGAGTGTGGTTAAAGCTGTGTAAAGGGTACGGTGAGGGCTCAACACGCTAACCCCTCCACTTCTGCAAATTTTTGCAATTGTTCAATGTTTTGTAAAAGTGAAAAATCAGGAGCTGGAGAGACAGCTCACTGGTGAGGAGCACTGGCTGCTCTTCCAGAAGCCAGGATTGATTCCCAGTACCCATATGGTGGCTCATAACTATTTGTAACTTCAGTTCCAAGGGATCCGACACCCTCTTCTGGCCTCTGCAAGCATCAGATGGGCAGATGGCACATAGGCGTACATGCCAGCAAAACACCTATCCACATAATAGAAAAATAAATACCTTTTTTTTAAAGTTCAGGATTACAGAAACAGGTGGGAAGGGGGATGGGAGCACACCCCTTGTGGGAGCAAGGCCGTGGACAAGGTGATGGGCTCAAAAGGACACGAAAACAGTTAAAAGTGAACAGAACTCAATAAAAGGAAACCAAACAGCAATGAGCGGGATAGAGCAGTTTCCAGAAGCGTAGCATAAGGATTATAATAACTGAAAAATCTTCCAAAGCCAGAGCTTAAAGAAACAGCCGCATGACTAGGAAACGGAGTGCAAGAGACTCAGAGGTCACCTTCTTCAGAGCGCAGGCCTTGATCACTTTCTCATAGCGCTCCTTCTCGTATTTCTTCCCAAATAAAATATTGCTCCTCACGGTTCCCGAGAAGACCCAGGGCTGCTGAGAAACGTAGGCGATCCTCCCGTGCACGTTGACGAGCCCGTTGGACGGAGGCAGTTCACCCAGCACCGCGCTCAACAGTGACGACTGAAAAAGAGTGTGCAACACACACATGCTGTTAATGTCGGCACAGAATAAACCGTGCTCCCGGCACGCCCAGCCCTGCCAGTTTATCAAGCAGCAGCTTCTCAGGGGAAACAACACTAGAAGCTGCAGGTAAAAGCAAAAACAGAACATAAATATCACCGCTGTATTTGATAGAAAAAAAAAGTACACAAAAATAGATTATGGCAATTGACCCTCCCAAATGACCTTCCGCCAAATGCAATGCTATATCGAATGGCTGGCTATATGCAATTAAGAATGAAATATGAAATACTATGTGTAATTAACAATCTTTGCTGGGCATCATGGTGCAGGCTTATAATCTCAGCACTGGGGAGACAGAGGATGTAGGATCTGTGGGACCCCACAGCCTCAAATCCATTCTATCTTGACTAAAGTCCAGAGAGTTCAAACCTATTCTTGCTCCTCAAGGACAAATAACAGAGTGTTTGGCCAAAGATGTCTCACTACTCAAAACCAGACAACAGGACGGTTGACTTAGGGCATGGATACTATGTGTTTGAGATGTAAGGAGGTAATCACACTTGTTTGTTTCTTGAATCATGGGAGGGGGATCTTCGGCCCTCCTCTTTGGATTGGGGTATATAAAGACTATGAGTAATAAACTCAGGGTTGTTATAGTATGCACCGGGAGCCCACCCTACTCTATCTTCTGTCTCTTGTATCTTTTTATTCCTCACGCCCCTTTTCAGACATGTGCGAAAAAATTGGCTGGTCTCGACAAGAGTCAAAGTCATCCTTGGCTACATAGCAACTCTGAGGCTATTGTGGGCATTCTGAGATCCAGTCTAGATAGACAGACAGCCAGATAAACAGACAGACAGATAGATAGACTGACAGACAGATGACAGATAGATACAGAGATACATAAATAGATGATAGACAGACAGACAGATGACAGATAGATACACAGATAGACAGAAAGACAGACAGACACACAGACAGATAGATAGATGACAGATAGATACATAGATAGATGATAGACAGATATATAGATGATAGACAGACAGATAGATAGATGATAGACAGACAGATAGATAGAAGATAGATAGATAGATAGATAGATAGATAGATAGATAGATAGATAGATAGATAGATAGATAGATAGATAGATGTAAATGAAAATGAACAGAGGAATGTTGGTATCAACACAACAGGCATATCCAACACTGAATGAAGTTGCTGCCGCATCCGGATAGCCCAGATCGCCTTTGCTCAAGTGCCTGTTCCAGACGGGCCATGCACCAATGCTGCATCCAATGCACAGGAGAAGACCTTTGTTTAAAGGAGTTCTGAGGAGCAAACCTTCATCATACACAGGAGTCCCCCTCCAGTCTATCACATGTGTGCCTACCACAATCAGAGAGCTGGAGACTATCCACCTGACCTGAACCCAATCCTGTGAAAGGCAGTGGTGCCTGGGTCTGGGCATCTCCGTGCATCCTTCGGTCCAGGCACAGGAGGAGCCACAGCTGTGTTAGAGCTAAATACGGAGGAGCGGCAGGACTTGGGTAAGTCGTGAGAGGAACTGTCTCATCCGGACAGCCTCCCAAGACCCTGTAGCATTTAGAGGCCAAACTGGAAAAAGGAAATCTCCCTCGTCCTTCGTCCTTCTGTCCTGAGGAGTAGTAGTCACATAAGCAATTCCCAACGAGCCAACTCTAAGACGAAATAAGACGAGAAACTTACCTTGCCTGCTCCCACTGGACCAATCACAGCTAACAATTCACCAGGTCTGGCGGTAAAGGAAAGGCCTTGCAGGGTTGGAGTGTCTAAGGCCTAGGAGGTAAAGTTTACAAAATGTCTTATTTTAAGGAAGTAACATAACCACTCTGAAAAGTAGGAGAGATTAAACTACAGCCACGGATACGTACAAACGTAACCCGTATTCCTTCCTCACTGAAGATGTTATGGATTGACAGCCTTCTCGCGCTGTTTACCTAATAAGCTTATTTAAATAAACTTGCGTCCACATTTCCATATGAATTCGGAATTTAAGCAGGACAAAGGACAACGCTGTCTTCTCGTGAGGAGAGATTCTTGGCTCATACTAAAGCACTAACACAATATTCCTATTAGAATATCCCGTGCAGGAGGATTTAAATCGTTCCCTAATGTTCACTGGGACCTTAGGCTTTGATCCTCTATGTCGCTCACTCCCACAAGGTGGCAGCACAGAACACACCAGCATGTCTGGCCCCTGAAGAGCAATGTGACACCATCCTTAACCTTTGTGAGCAGGAATCTCAGCAGTAGACTCGAGACTCAGGACTCAGAACGACACTTGGTAGCATGAAATCGATCACAGAAAACAACCTCCTACCAATACCCTCAGCACTGCAGCAAGAGAGCGAGTTTAATTGCAAATCTTAAGACATTAAGCTCAGTGCAGGCTAGCGGGTCAGGTACCTTACACCTGTGACATTCACGGCCTGTCTTGCTGAACAGGGTCAACACAATCCCGCTACCATAAAAACCACGGAGGGACAGGCTACACGGTGGGTGGGTGGGGGCAGAGGTAAGGCATAGTATACCATGAGAAACCACATTCCTGGGCAACCTACGCATTTTAACATAGAGAAGTGTAAGACTCTATGTATGGCTTATGTAAGTATTGCAAATTCAAGAACTTAACACTGCAAATTCTTTGAACTGAGATTATTGAGATCACAAGTGTGGATCTCCATATGTAAATACACCGGATAAAATCGCATTAAAGCTATGCACAAGTGTGGGTCTCCATCTGTAAATACACTGGATAAAATCGCATTAAAGCTATGCACAAGTGCGGATCTCCATATGTAAATACACTGGATAAAATCGCATCAAAGCAAGCTATGCACAAGTGCGGATCTCCATCTGTAAATACACTGGATAAAATCGCATTAAAGCTATGCACAAGTGCGGATCTCCATATGTAAATACACTGGATAAAATCGCATTAAAGCAAGCTATGCACAAGTGCGGATCTCCATATGTAAATACACTAGATAAAATCGCATTAAAGCTATGCACAAGTGCGGATCTCCATATGTAAATACACTGGATAAAATCGCATTAAAGCTATGCACAAGTGCGGATCTCCATATGTAAATACACTGGATAAAATCACATCAAAGCAAGCTATGCACAAGTGCGGATCTCCATATGTAAATACACTGGATAAAATCGCATTAAAGCTATGCACAAGTGTGGATCTCCATCTGTAAATACACTGGATAAAATCGCATTAAAGCAAGCTATGCACAAGTGCGGATCTCCATCTGTAAATACACTGGATAAAATCGCATTAAAGCAAGCTATGCACAAGTGCGGATCTCCATATGTAAATACACTGGATAAAATCGCATTAAAGCTATGCACAAGTGCGGATCTCCATATGTAAATACACTGGATAAAATCGCATCAAAGCAAGCTATGCACAAGTGCGGATCTCCATATGTAAATACACTGGATAAAATCGCATTAAAGCAAGCTATGCACAAGTGCGGATCTCCATATGTAAATACACTGGATAAAATCGCATTAAAGCAAGCTATGCACAAGTGCGGATCTCCATATGTAAATACACTGGATAAAATCGCATTAAAGCTATGCACAAGTGCGGATCTCCATATGTAAATACACTGGATAAAATCGCATTAAAGCTATGCACAAGTGCGGATCTCCATATGTAAATACACTGGATAAAATCGCATTAAAGCTATGCACAAGTGCGGATCTCCATCTGTAAATACACTGGATAAAATCGCATTAAAGCTATGCACAAGTGCGGATCTCCATCTGTAAATACACTGGATAAAATCGCATTAAAGCAAGCTATGCACAAGTGCGGATCTCCATCTGTAAATACACTGGATAAAATCGCATTAAAGCTATGCACAAGTGCAGATCTCCATATGTAAATACACTGGATAAAATCGCATTAAAGCTATGCACAAGGCAGATATGAAGCACAAATGATTCTCATTTCACACTTGGGTCTCATCTCCAAGGTTTCCAATGGGAATACCAAAAATCTCACAATACCCAAATATTGGAACGCCCTATTCAAACATTTCAAAGTACACAACTTATAATACATTTCAAGAAAAGTGATCGCTGACCATTTTTAAGTTGTTTTATAGCTTCTTAGTTAAATTTCTTCAAGGAGTCAAATCAAATCCGCATCTCTATACAACTCCCACATGTTGCAAATTCAGTTGAGAGACGTGGGCCCTACGGAATCTTAAGAGAGAGCCCTGGACCAGAGTAACGTTTCCTTCCCTTTGCCAACAACAGTCAGCACATCGGATTGGCTCGTCTTCAGCAGTAGCCAGGTGTACGGAAAGGAGAAGCGTGGTCAGACCTTCACAGCACTGACCGCCAACACTAAGAACGTTTGTCTAAATCCCACATGAACGTGTCACACAGCATACTACATAATGCTGACGGTAACGGTGGAGAGTGGAGACACTGCTGTCCGTGGGTTGATCTGAGGTGGTCTAGTCCCAGATGTGGCCCATTGCTCACGGGGTACATCTGAGTGTACCACACAGCTAAGGCTGCAGTAAACTCATCTGAACCCCAAGCCTTTTGCAAGATGTTCTCTTAAAGAACCAGTGTTCTGTACAACACACTGAGGAAAATGGTCCTCTGTATCACAGAAAAACAAGAATAAACCAAAGACTACACAGTCCTTGTGAGGACAAAGAGGCTCCTGCCCTCTGGAGGCTCCAGCCTGAGCACGGCTGTGCTGTGAGCAGAAGGGGGCAGAGAGCAGCTGGGGAGGCGTTGGCCTGTCACTCTCAGGGTCCAGACACCACCCACAGTGATGCCACCGGTGATGAGCCCTTGCTGCAAGCTGAGCCGCACCCTGGGGATAGGGCAGTGAACAAGGCAGAGGACAGCAGTCCCCAGCCCCTCTGGAGATGCACAGGTCCCCCAGGGCCATAAACTGTGAGCTTGGAGGCTGAGTTCTTAAGTGGGAACTGGGTTAAAGAGCAGAGCTTTCCAGCGGGATGTGGAAGAAGCCAAGCATGTTCTTCATTCTACCCTGGTTTCTCCCAGAAAAACACTCTCCCACACCTAGTAGCCTTTCTGGACCTGACCACCAGGGCACCCCTAGCAGAGGTCATAAAAATCCCACAGACAAAGCCAGGAAAACAGATGGTAGAATTCCGTGTGAAAATGCAATCCTGAGAATACTTGGAATCAAACAGCCCATTTCTCAGTGTGGCAGAGTTGGAGAGAGAAGAGACCCGGCTAACAGACCTCCTGAAGGGCTGTGTCTAATCCAGCAGCGTTCCCTAAGGTGCTTTCCAGTGTCTAATCCAGCAGCGTTCCCTAGGGTGCTTTCAAGTGTCTAATCCAGCAGCGTTCCCTGGGGTGCTTTCCAGTGTCTAATCCAGCAGCGTTCCCTGGGGTGCTTTCCAGTGTCTAATCCAGCAGCGTTCCCTGGGGTGCTTTCCAGTGTCTAATCCAGCAGCGTTCCCTGGGGTGTTTCCAGTGTCTGATCCAGCAGCGTTCCCTAGGGTGCTCTCCAGTGTCTGATCCAGCAGCGTTCCCTAGGGTGCTCTCCAGTGTCTGATCCAGCAGCATTCATTTAGGGTGCTTTTCAGTCCTGTCTCTAATACGGCAGCATCCACCTAGGCTGCTTCTGCAGCGCTGTGTCTAACTCAGCAGCACTCACTGAGGGCTCTTGACAGTGGCATTTTGGCCATGGTTCCTATCAACACTTTAAATGCACTGTGTGGGATATGCCAAGAAACTGAAGAAACACTTCCAGGCCAGATAAAGCACCTTGCAGGAATTTCCATGGGTGAAGAATACAGGGCTGTGGTTGTCCACATCTGGACTCACAGTGCTGGTTTGTGGAGAGAGCTGCAGCATTGCGGCCAGATTCGGGGAAAGTAATGCAGACCACACAGTACTCAAACATGGGCAAGCATGTAAAGAGAGCAGAAGTCTGTGGTTTGACATATGTACCACAGGGCAAGGGGACGCAACGCAGAGCTGGGAAGGAGTCTTGCTCAACTTCCAGTTGGCTTTCGGCTACATTCCAAACTCAAGCAATCTGTACTTCCTAGGTCCTCTTGCCGACTCAACCTCAGCCACAGAAAGCACCGATCGGAGGCTGGTAGTATTCACGCCCCCTTCGCACCCTCGGCAACCCCAGCTTCTGGAGGCAGCTGGGGTCCCTGTGAGTGTGGTTTCTTCTCAGAGGTTGGGAGCACATCCCTGCGATTGCCAGTCTCCAGGAAGCCTCATCATGGCCTCCTCTTCTCCATCTCTATCTACTTAACACACTCATGCTCCCCTGCAGCGGACTCTTGTTTCTCAGACTGAGAGGAGTTCTGTGATGCTGGAGACCCCAACGCAGTGGGCAGCGGGGTGTACTAAGTCTCTAAGACTGAGCACTTGCTCACAGCTATCCCTGCTACTCTTCCTGTTTGCCTGTATGCCCATGGAACCCAAGGTGGGAAATCCTCCTGGCCTCGCCTGTTTTACTATCTACTCAGCATGTGTGAAACCCTACACCTAGAAACCCAGGCACCTTACTGTGTTGGTCTGCTGCCTCCTCCCTGCAGGTTGCCATTCAGGGAGCCAGAGGCAGAGAGCACTGGGATCCCAGGGTCCTCATTCTGATCCCCTGAAAACAATACAAATCACAGATTCTTTCTACATGCTCTAACATGGTATGAAAACAAGGTAAAAACCTACGACAGTTTAGAATGTGCATAGTTAGTTCTTCCCATACTGACCCCTCGCCTGCCCAGCCCTGTGCACTCGAACATCGCCAATGCCCAAACTTGGGGATACTCAGTTCAAACCAATGATAAAACTTTTTGTGAAAATGAGATAAATAACTTTCGGGAGCTGGAGAAACGGCTCAGCCATTAGAAGCACTGGTGGCTCTTCCAGGAAACCTGGGCTTCATTCCTAGCACCCATGGGATGGCATGCAACCATCTGCAACTCCAGTCCCAGAGGATCTGATGCCTTCTTCTGATCTCTGCGGGCAACTGCACACAAGCATGAACTCAGACCCTCATGCACATAAAATAAAATAAAGATTTTTTTAAAGATCAACTTTTATATTCTTTAGAATCACGGTATTTTGGATTTTGATAATTTTTATAAAACCTTCACAGGACAGGTACCCTGCCCTCTCTTAGGACTGGAGGGGGAGGGAGGAGAGTGAGTGGGGGAGCGGGAGGGAAATGGGAGGAGGGGAGGAAGTGGAAATTTTGAATGGTATTATTTATAAAGCAATAAAAAAAGAAAAATCTATACTCTTCAGTATATGAGCCTTTTACAGACTTTGTAAAATTGTCCACATTCTGTTTCATCAATGTCGCCCATGATATCTTAGAAATCACAGGGATTTGTTACCTTATCCCAGAAAGCAGTAAAATCTTGCACATGGACGATGGCTTTGCCGTCACATGGTTCCTGGGCTTTGCGCTGTGGAAGTTCATCAAGTAACAGAAAGTTCTGGAGAAAAGGAAAAACATGAACTATCTTAAACACAGGAATAAAAGCATAATGCAAACGTAAAACTTCTTACAGTCTAAAGTGTGGCCGGGAGCTGCCTCTGCAAGCGAGAGTGTCTGACATGAAGCCTGCCACTCTGAGTTCAATCCTAAGACCTCAGGGTAAAAGGAGAGACTTCCACAAGCTGTCCTCTGACCTGCACATGCGTGCCTTGACATGTGACCCTCACACATAATAAATATGTAATAAAATACCTTAAAAATAGCGTCAAGTCACATCAGAACATGCTATACATTAACAGATTATCTATGACGAGACCACCCGGCTGGTGCTATGCACAAGACCTGGCTCTGAAGTCTCGGGGAAGGAAGTGCACCAAAGCAGAATCGCAACAGATTAGCACAGGTGTGAAGCCACAGCCGGGAGAAGCTCTGCATCATACACTTCCAACGATGCTACATTCAAAATACGTCCCCAAATATTTTGTTTAAAAAGGAAAGGAAACTGCAAATGAATGGCACAGGCCACTCAACTCGGCCCTGGACTGAGTCCCTACCTAGCTGTCTGGTGAGGCTGGAACAGCAATTCTCAACCTGTGGGTCACGACCCCTTCTGGAATCCAATGACCCTTGCACAGGGGACACCTAAGTGGCCCTATACTTGATCTATCAAATGATTTACATTACAATTCATAACAGCAGCAAAATTACAGCTATGAAGTAGCAACAAAATACTCGTATGGTTGGAGTGGCCACAACATGAGGAAATGTATTAAGGGGTGGCAGCGTTAGGAAGGTCGAGACCCACTGGTCTAGAAGATGAAATTTGTGTGGTTTTCCACGATTCCCTTGATCCTAGAACCACCATTCAGATATCAAGGGCCCTGTGCTGTTGCTATTTCTATTGTGCCCATCTGGGATTCAGCACACTGCACCTACAAAGAGGGCACCATACATCACTCTGGACTCGCTAACAGTTGGATGCTCACAGGACTAAAGTCCGCCCAAGACAAAGCGGCACTATGGAAACCATCATTAGAACTCTGCACAAACCTTGATCCTTCGGATGCTGATTACTGATTCTGACACTTTCTCAATGGCCGAGGGGAAGAAGAGGGTGACGGTCAGCCGAACGGCACTATAGAGACTCATGGTCACAAACACGTGGCTGGCTTTGATCTCATGGCCAAGCAAGACATAGGTAGTGAAGGTCACAAACAGAATGATTTTGTTCGCAATGAAAAATGACGCCATGTTCATCCCTCTGAGGTAGGAGCTGCCCAGAATCTTGGAAATTTCCTTCCTAGAAAAGAGAAATAAGTAAATTTTCACATAGAAACGCCAATATTGATGTTACATGCATGAGGCCCCTTGTTAGGCAGTACATACACACGTTAAGATATACTGTGGGGGCAGGAGAGATGGCTCAGTCTGCAAAGAGCTTCCGTGCAAGCATGAGAACCTGAGTGTGACCATAGCATCCACATAAGAAGTCAGGTGTGGCTGGATATACATGACTCTATATTGCTCCGTGCTCCGTGAAGGTCTGGGCCAGCTATTTCTGCCTAAGGATGAATCTACTGTTTTACGGGAGCTATTCTCTCCTCCAGAGAGTTGCTGAGCTCAGAGGGGACAGGTTGTTTCTCACTCCTTCTTCTGTCACCTGTAAGGCCCAGGACTAACTCTAGGTACGTTAGTAGGACCGACCCGAAAGTTATCCTGCACCTCCAGCACTGGGGAGACAGAGTCAGGTCCCTGAGGATCACTGGCTACCGTTCAACTGAGTCACTGGACCTCAGGTCCCAATGAGAAACCCTATTTCAAAAAACAAGATAGCAGGCTTCTGAGAAACAGTATCTGAGGAGAACCTCTGGCCTGCCCATGCCGTAAACACATGTACACATATACCTACACACGTGTAAACATGCACACGTGTAATAAATAATTTTTAAATGTCCTGTGACATTACAGAAACAGTGTATGAACACATACTCTAGGAAAGCTTCATTAAAACCACACAGGACACAAACCACTAACTCATCCAACCAAACACTGCTAGAGGTGCAGGAGAACAGTTTGGGTCACTCTGAGTTGATTTTTACCAAAAACTCAAACAGATGCATTCAGCTAGCACACCTAAAGGTTAAGTCCTGGGTCAGAGACCTTGCAGGTGATCTAAGGATGGATGAGACACAGCCTTTCCTCTCCATGAGCTCAGGAGAACTGCACCCCTAAAACTGAGAGATTTCATCCGAAACTAGAGACAGAACTAGCTGGTATGGAGCTTCATGGGGCATGGAGAAGAAGAGTGATAGAGTGTGGCATCCTTGGCAGAAGCCACAGACAAGGGACAGAAGGCATCTCTACCTAAGAGGGTATTTCAGGTGTCCAGGGATACCAGAGGTTATAAAGTCCTACGCCAGAGTATGCAAAAATAAACAAATGTTTGAAATAAACAAAATGGATGATATTTCCATAATAGTCACTGGAAGGAATAACAACCATTTACTATGGGAGAATGCTCTTGTACACTATAAAGATTTGTCACTCATATTAGTTTAATAAAACGCTGATTGGCCAGCAGCCAGACAGGAAGTATAGGTGGAGCAACCAGACTAAGAGAATTCTGGGAAGAGGAAAGGCAGAGACCAGACACCAGCCAGATGCAGAGAAAGCAAGGTGAGAATACCTCACTGAGAAAAGGTACCAAGTCACATGGCTAAAAATAGATAAGAATTATGGGTTAATTTAAGTTGTAAGAGCTAGTTAGTAATAAGCCTGAGCTAATGGTCCAAAGTGTTTATAATTAATATAAGCCTCTGTGTATTTCACTGAGAGTGAACGGCTGTGGGACTAGGCAGGACAGAAATTTCTATCTACACCTGTTCTCCAAGTCTGGCTCAATACAGGAATGCTTGGTCTCCATCACCCTCCCAGTGCACGGACATCAGTAGAGCTTTATTTTAAATGTGATTTTCTAAAATTCTTGCATCTTGAAATCAATATGTATAGAAAATTTAAAGCACTCAAAAATATTTGAACTTCCATTTTATCATTAGCAAGAAGCACATAAGACATGCATTTGAAGGCTGGGCATGTAGCTTAGTGGTATATGTTACAATGCTTGCCTAAAACATGCAAACTTTTGGGTTCAATTCCCAGCACCATCAAAACTAAACAAGAGTGAGAAAGACTGAGACAGACACAGGGAGAGAATAAGAAATGTGGCTGGTGCCTGAAAACAATGGTACCTGGAAGCCCAAGTTAAAATGACATCCAAGAATGTTACACACGTAACATTGCTGCCACATGCAAGATGACATATATCATATCTGAGTTATCAAGGGGACAAAATTCATTCGGTAATATTAGGAAATGGAAAAGTGCAAAATACGGCACAGCCCACACCAAGACTTACTTCCTCAGTTTGGTAATCAGGTCGGCAAACGACGTCTCCCAGGCGTACATCTTTATTATCCTCATGCCTGTGATGACTTCATTCATGGTCCTGATCCTGGCATCCGTGAAAGCTGCGGTCTTACTCCTGAGGGGGACGGATGTGACAGATGAGACACAGCGAAGGTAGCCCACCTGTGTGTATTTATCATAGGCACAGACAGGGACCCAGGGCCAAAGGTGGTCCTACAGCTCTTGTGTTCCTACAACACAGGTGGATCCTAATCACAGCACAAACAGAAGGCCTCATGAGAGATCAGCCATTTCGGCCAACTATGTGTGTCAGTGTTTACTGAGGAAAACCCAAACATGAGTCCTGATACAACCACCGTTCAGTTCCCTGAGGGGCACCCAGGGTGGGAGGTGAGGACGACCAGCATCAAGCCTGACACGGACACAGTTGACAGAAGTGGAACAAGACAGGAACGAAAGCTGCGGGGCAGAGGACACAGACCCTTGTTCATCCCACCAGGAGAGGAGTGAGCAATAGAGGCTCACAGTGCAGGAGCAAAGAACTGGGTTTCTGGGGACCAGGAGAGTTTTCCGCACCGCGAAGGAGAGGACAGTCAATGGAGAAGAAGAGAGCCCGAAGCCATCAAACAACACATCACACCCACCCCGCCCCATCCCAAATCCGAACACCTTAATGGAGACTTGCTTTGATTCTCGGTGCCTGCTTCAGGTCGAGGTCACTCTATCATCTTTTAGGCTTTTGTTAGCAGCCGTGTTTCTGACACACACGCTCTGGAACAGTGAGGCTTTGGAAGGGCTCTACTGAGACTGACCCCACCCTATGAGCTTGTGATTCAGTGGAAATACTGAGGTAAAAACAATTAAGTATATGCTCATATGTAAGAGCAGCCCCGTAACATCTGGATTGGGACAGTGAGTCGGCTCAGCTGGTAAGATCCCTTGCTGCCAAGCATGATGGTCTGAGTTCTAACCCCGGGATTGACATGGCAGAAGAAGAGAAAGACCTAGAAACTGTCCTTGGACCTTCACACATGCTTAGGCACATGTGTACCCTCCTTGTAGACACATGACAGACAGACAGACAGATACATACATACATAGATGGATGATGGATGGATGGATAGATAGATGATAGCAAGGAAGGAAGGAAGATAGGTAATAAGTAAGTAGATGATAGACAGAAAGATAGATAAATGATAGAAAGATAGTAGAAAGAAAGAAAGATGATAGATAATAGAAAGATAGACACAGGCAGACAGACAGACAGACAAGATACTTGAGTTTACTATTGCTGAATGTTTAACTAACATCACACAAGGAACTTAGAGTGAGGATACTCTTTAAGTGGCTACCCTGAAAAGCCCATTGGGAGCAGCCAGCCTGGGCCTTCACCTCTCCCTTTCAAGACCAGCCTTCAGGTCGTGGCTGGAGTATTCCCAGAATGAGTCTGCCTATGTAGAGCAGGCAAGCTAAGAAGTGTTTATCTTGTATCTGGGCAGCAGTCTCAGACAGGTGCATGTCCAAACATTTTCAGTCTGGCATTCCTCTTACCGCAGCGATGAGAACAGCTTCCCAATACAGCTTTGCAGAGGCAGAAGAATAACCAGAACAGCCATGCCAGCTAGGCAGGAGATGCCAATTTCCATCCAGAGAAGGACGGTTACAGCAATGGCCTGCAGCGGACCCGCCCACAGAAAGTGCAAGAAGATTGTTACCTGCGGATACAAAGCCAACACGTTCTTAGAACTGCCAATCAAACAAAACTGCCAATAAAACATGTCAAAAACTTTGTACTCAAAATAAAAAAAAAAAAGTGGTCCCAGTGGTTTTAAAGCTGCTGAGGCCAAACTGCAAGTATCCTCTGCCGAAGAGGCAGCTCTGGAACAACAGACAGTAGACCGTGGGCCCTGATATATACAGGGTGCCTTGAATTGCACCATCCCAGAAAGGGTCCCAATGTTTTTCTCCCTCGTGTATGAGAGTAGCATTCCCCAGAAAGCTGTCTGCCACATAACTGAACCCCATCTCCCCCGGATCTCCCCAACACCTCAGAAAAGCCTGCACCAAGTCGGGGAGGGAAGGATACGGCACTCTGATTACAGGGCTGCAGCGGGCAACATCACTAAAACAAAACTGGACTCTGCAGCGTGAATTCTAATGGGTGTTAATAAAAACCCAGAGTCAGGTATTGGAAAGCTAAAACATCAGAGAAGCAGAGCAGCCAGCCCCTCGTTGTTAGCTCTACCACATCCTCTGACAGAAGGGGGAAAGATCCTGTCTCTACAAGCCCTCAGACTGATCGACTTTTCTATGAAACCGCAGAATAAATCCTGAGCTCCTGTCTCCTCCCCCCTCATATTCCTCTCTCTGTCCAGCCATATTACTCCCTATCTCTACCTCCCTAGTGCCGGGATTAAAAGTATGTGACTCCCAAGTATTGGGGTTAAAGGTGTGAGCCACCACCACTTGGCTCTGCTTCTCTTTTAGATTGGGTCAATCTAGTGTAGCCCAGGGTAGCCTTGAACTCACTGAATCCGTAGGTCTCTGCCTCTTGAGTACTAGGATTAAAGGTGTGTGCCACCATTTGCCTGGCCTCTATGGCTAACTAGTGTGGCTAACTCTGCACCCTGAACTTCAGGCAAGCTTTATTTGTTAAAGCACAAACAAAATATCGCCACAAGACTCTACAATATAAACACATCTTACTACATCTATGCTGCACACAGATGTGAGGTGTAGCGTCAAAGTGCCTGTGCTACATACTCTACAGAATCATAGTCTAACCAAAACCCTCACATTTCAGCAGGTTAAAGAGGGAAGAAATCAGGGTAGGAACTAACAGAGATGGAACCTACTTGGTCAAATTTGTTGACATCGTTGGACAGCAGGTTGACTATTTGGCCCGTGGTTGTCTTCCCCATGGCTGCATTACTTAAACGAAGTGCCTGGAATAAATGAGCAAAGTGAAGAGTTGCATCCCATAAAGATACTCTATCCAGCACAGAAAACAGAAAAATGTATGTTCACGGGGTCTCATGTGATGCTACTTGGAAATATTTTCAGCACCTGCACTTACTTTCACATGTACCAATCCCAAATGCTGAAAATATACAGAATATTTTAAGAGAATGGGATTTTAATACCTAATTTCATTTTATTTTATTTTGTTATTTCAAGACAGGGATTTTCTACGTACCACTGGCTGTCCTGGCACTCACTATGTAAGCCAGGCTGACCTTGAACTCAGAGATCCACCTGCCTCTGCATCCCACGTGCTGGGATTAAAGGCGTTTAAAGCACAGACAGTGCCGATATCCGATTCTAATAGTTCAAGTAAGAAGACAACCAGGCCTGGGCCCCAATGCCTGCAATCCCAGTGATCAGGAAGAAAGAGCTGGAAGGCTGAGTAAGAAACCAAACTGAGCTAGAAAGTCAGAGCTTCATGTACACACACACACACACACACACACACACACACACACACACACACACACAGCCTGAATCAATGAATGAATAAACAATGAAATGAGAAAACACATACTATACTCTAACCCTAAATTGCTCACAACTGCATGCAGCTTGATTGACCAACCATTCACAGACCCCATGAGCAGAGAGCAACAGTCTGAGACACGCGGCAATCTGTGTGAAAAACAAGACCCACGAGTGTGCAGGGCTCCTTTGCGCCCACCATATCTGTAGCTCAGGGAATGAAGGCCCAAGCTGTGGACGTTTGAACATGTGGGCTCTATCAGAAGTTACCAGAAGTTAACCGTAACTATGCGATCAATCCTAAAACTAGTGTTTTGTTCTTAAAACTTTGTCATACTACAGTTGGATCAGTGAGGAAGGCGGTTCACAAACACGACTGACAGACTTCTGGCCTCCGTCATGAAAGAGTAATTACTTGGTGCCGGTCTGTTGGCCTTGCCCTCCACTGTACAGCCACCAGGCTGGACAGCACAGGAAGCAGCTGTCCCCAGGCTCTGACCGCAGGCCCTGCAGGACTGTGAGCCCTGAGGGAAGGAAACTCAGGAGTGGCTCAGGACTCACCTGGATTTCGGCCCAAGAGGAGCACGTTTACCCCACCCAAGGCAAGAAGATGCCCACTGAGAGGGAGAAACGCCTGGAATTTGTGGGTCACAGCCACAGAGCAAAGGCCCAGAGTTTTCTGCGGGGAGTTGGCAAAGGCACTGTGCAAAAGCCTTGCCTGTCCAGGGGCAGGGCTGAGTGCCTGATTGGAGTCTGAGGTCAGCATGGCTCGGAAACGCCAGGGTCCTGCCCAGGCGGAGCATAGGCTTCTTCCTGACCGCCTCAGTCATTCAATAACGATGCCAGGAAGGCCGTGTATTGGTGATAAAGATCTGTCTAGAGAGTCAGCCAGGTCCTTGGACTGAGTTCAGAATGGAAATAGCTGCCCTACAGCTGAGATACACAGAGACAGACAAAACCATGCTGGTAGGACCAACCTCAGAAACAGAAACCAACACCAGGAAATCCAGACTCTTTACACCACGTCACTCCCGCCTCAACATGGTAGAGCGATTGTTACACAGGCAAAGAAACAACAACAACAACAACACAGTGACCCATAATCATAGGTTATCAATACAAAGAGACACATATCCAACTTGTGGAATTAGCAAAGAAAGATAGAACAATAAATAGATAGATAATTGTAGGAGAGAAATGGACACCATCAAAAAGAAACAAGCAGAACTCTAGACTTGAAAATGTACAACATCTGAATTGTTTTTTAAAAAAAAAAAATACTAACTAACATTAACAGCAGATCATTTCGACTGGCCCGTTTCCAGAGTAACTGATGTTGGGGGGGAAGGCTACCTAAGGAGCTCCAACCTAGAGCCTCACATGTTAGGCAAGCTCTCTATAGTTGACTTGCGTTCCTAAACCTCCATTTTATTTGCTCTTTTGAGATAAGATCTCACTGAGTTGCCCCATCTGGCCTTGAACGTGCAACAGCTGCTTTAGCCTCCCACGAATCTGGTATGACAAGACTTACTTCTGTAGTTTACCATGGGAAGATCAAACAAGGACCTGGGAGAGGAGGCAAGCATGAAAGATAAGAACAAGCTCTCTGAGGGAGATTGCCATGTGGTCTAAGTTGGAGTCCTGAAGAACAGGTTAAAAAAAAAAAAAGAACTTCTGTCTGCAGGAATAGGAACAGGGAGGTGCTGAGCCTTGGCTCAATGATATAACACCTTCCTCTCGTGTTCAGCGCTTGGGTTAGATCTCAGCACTGGGAAGGAAAGGAGGGTGGAGGGAGGGAAGGAAAAGAAAGACTAGAATTCCCAATTTGCTCTGCATACCCAGGAACCTCAGTGACCATCAAGGATCAAAGCGGAAAGACCATGCTTAGATGTTTGATGGCCATCCTTATGAGAAGCAGGACGTGGGCCCAGGAGACAGCTCAGTGGGCAGACGCTCTCACTCCAAGATGAGGACCTGACCTCCATCGCGAGCACCCATGTGACAGAAGGGAAGAACCTACTCCAGCTGTCCTCTGACCTCACACACACGCGTGATTGATGGCACTTGCTGCTTGAAGTAACACGGAGACTTGTTAATTATGAAAGCTAACTCATTCCTACAAGTTAAATTAACTCCTGTTTTTTATCTATGCTCTTCCACAAGGCTCGTCACCTCACCTCTGTACTCGTCCTGCTTCCTCCGAGGCTGGCTGGAGATTCCACCTTTCTTCTTCCCAGAGTTCGCTCTCTGCCCAGAAGTCCCGCCTATACCTCCTGCCTAGCTATTGGCCACTGAGCTTTTTATTACACCGCCATCACATCACAGTAATACATTTTCACACAGTCTTGCAGAGGACTAAGGTTCTGTTCCTGGGCTAACTCATAACCACCATCAATGCTAGCTCTAGGGGATGCAATGCCCTCTTTAGGCCTCTGAGGGCACTTGCATGTATGAGGTACCATAGAGACAAGTAGGCACACAGCTATACATATAAATAAAAATAATTTTTTAAAAAAAATTAAAAAGCAACAGTATCTCCCATTCATTTGATAAACTATTTTTCTTATCCGGATTATTTTCATCAGTAAATAGGAAACATAAAACCCGAAAACCATAAAACATAAAACCATAAACATAAACATAAACATAAAACCAAAAACATAAAAACATAAAACATAAAACCATAAAACATGTAACTACCACCATGTATCAGTTTGGGCAGGACAGAAACCCCGGTCCTCACCTCCATGGACATGACTGGAAGGAGGAACATGCTTCCACCTTAGCAATCTGTGAGGATGAGTCTTGACTGACAGAATTATTTATGGAAACAGACAACCAGCTTGTTGTCTGTACTAGATTGTCTACTTTAGGGCAACAGATGTGGGACACCCTCCACGTGAGTGGCACCATCCCATGGTCTGTGACACACCCTCCACGTGAGTGGCACCATCCCATGGTCTGTGGCATACCCTCCACGTGAGTGGCACCATCCCATGGTCTGTGGTCCTGACTGCAGAAAAATGAGAGAACTGACTGAGCCGGGACCCGTCTCTCTGTCCCCTGAGTGCCAGTGTACGTGACCATAAGCCTCATGTCCCATCATGATGGACCCCATGAGCAGAAGAGAACCTCCCTTCCACGGATCTCAGCGTGTCTTCCCATCACGATGGACTCTGTGAGCAGAAGAGAACCCCCTTCCATGCACCACAGTGTGTCTTCCCATCACGATGGACTCTGTGAGCAGAAGAGAACCCCCTTCCATGCACCACAGTGTGTCTTCCCATCACGATGGACTGCGTGAGCTGCTCCCTTCCTACACTGCTCTAGTTGGGCACTTGCTGCAGGACAAGGCACATAACTGATAGAGAATCCAACCATCATCTCAACAGAAACCTCCTCAAAACTCCGCACTAGTACTCCTGCTGGATCAGGGGTGCGAACTACTGGTCACACTGCAGATTCGCTGCCAGTGTCAACAGCCCTCCGTGTGAGGTTACTCCCAAAATGCCTGACGCCCATGTGTATGGATTCTCTCTTGTTCCTTGTTATCAGGTTGACAGCTGCCCTACAGACTGACATCACACTATTCTCCCATCACTTACTATTCCTTTGAGACAGCAGGTCAAGGCAGAGTGGAATAGCTCAGTGTAAACACCTTAGAGTTCATGACCCTACCCCAGGTCGTCAGATAATGTGGCATCCAGGTAAGTGAGGCACTACTGCAACAGGTGGGTACAAACTATGGTGAGCATGCTCATCTAGCTGAAGCAGAACGCCACCTGCATCCTTCCAACACCATTGGCTAGAGATGCTGAACAATGCATTATACCTCTTCATGGTTGCACCTTCTAACAACGGTTGTGCTGCTTTTCAAAGAGAGGACCCAAGAACTAGCCAGTATCCTCCCGCAGTATGAACACAGTGGCTGTCCATGGTCAGCCTTGCTCCCTCTCACTCTGTAGAGGGAAACTGATTCAAGGAAATGAGAAAGTGCAAACAAAACCAACAGCTTGATGCTTTCCACAACCTAATAATCCAGCTGCCTTGGGGGTTTCCTTCTATTTTGTTTATTTTTAGATAAAAAGAAAACCTGTCCAGGCTACCAAACCTATCCTTGAAGGGTGTGATAGTCATCCACCCAATGGACCAACAGCTTCCCCTCCACTCCCCTTCTGTATCTCAAATGTTATCCAACAGGCCCAGAGTTGACTAGACAGGTCTGTCTGGCCCTGTACACACCATGTGAACCCATTTATCTCCATTTGAGGAGGACCCTGAGATCTGTGTTCTGAGATCATGCTAAGAGTCAAGCTACACACAAAAACGCAAGACAGTCAAATTCATCAGAAGCCCCACACACCCTCACCTCACCCCCTTGCAGGAAAGAAATTAGGCTCGCTCAAAGTCCAGAGTTGCTGAGGTTGATCTCTCTAAAGCCTTGGAAGGCCTAGTGTTTCTGTAGCTGGGGTCAGAGCATGGCCAACCAAGGTCAACAACCACTGGATGGTTGGTAAAGACAACAGACGCAAACACCGCATTTCAGGGGTCCTCAGGGGTCCTTGGTACTTGGGGACATTGTAGAAAACTTTATTATGAACTGAGAACAGGTGCTATGATGAGTAAGAGTCGCCAGCCTAGAGCTCTAGGAGACCCACACCACATAACCAGCTCTACGAATAATGCCACGGAAAAGCCTACGGCGTGCAATTCATTGGCGGTCTTCTCAAAGCAGGGTCACTTCCCTACAAGATAACTGAAAGACATCGCACACAGCTCCTTCTGCCAGCAACTCCTTTGTCTGAAGAGAAGCCCCTCTGAGTGGGGAGAGAGAAAGAGGAACCACACCAGGGAGTGAAGCTAAGCTGATAGAAAACAGTGTGCAAAGCCCAAAGCAATAATGTCAGTGAGACCCAAACCATAGCCTGCCTCTCAGGGGAGGGACAAAAAGACAAACTTCTCAAATTCCTTTTATATTTTCCTGATTTGTCTCTAAAATATAAAACTAAAAAAAAAACCTTACAATTTATATTCCAGAAAATGGCATATTCAATAGCAAAAAATTACATGCAAGCGCCAAGTCCTTTACAACAGCTATACAGTAACTTTTGACTATGGAGTTATTTGTTTTTTTTTTTCATTATGTGCCTTCATTCAGGTCAAAAGAGCAAAGGGAAGAGCATTATGACATCTCTCGATGCATCATGGCATATAATGTTACTGAAAATTAATCAAAAGGAAAATACTGGGCCTGAGAGGTCGATTATGGGAAAAGTGGATGATTCCAAGCTTGACCTCCTGAGTTCAATCTCTGGAACCCAAAGATGGAAGGAAGAATATAGAATCCCAAAAATTGTCCTAACCTTCAAACATGCATTGTAGAGTGTATGTGTGTGTGTGTATGTGTGTGTGTATGTGTATGCACGCACACTTGAATGTGTGCACATGTCCGAGCATACAATTTAAATTTTTAAAAAGTATTTTACAAATGCAATTTTACTTTTCATCCTAAGGTTGTATGTTTACCAAAGTATCAGCCTTGAGCAGGTGGCTGGTCACCAACCATAACAACACTGCAGATGTTTTAATATTGCAAAATGAGTCCCTCGCTCATTCCTTTTCCCTCATTCCTTTTCCCCAATGCCACTTTTCAAGTTTTAAAGAGACCTGTGAGTATTAAATCCTTACATAGCATGCCTTCTGCCATGAGGAGGGGGAAAAAATACTTAAGGTCATGTAGTTTAAGGGATGTACAATGTACCATGTACCAAATGTCTCAGAAGCATCAATTCTTGACTTTCTCCATGAAAAAAGAACAAGGCACGAGGAGAAAGGGGCCAGCACAGGTTGCCCACTGTGGGGCACATGGCCATTATCAAGTTTCTACTTCCAAATCCAACATTTCCCTATTCATTTGGCTGGAAAGGTAAGCAAATCAAGGAGCAGTTGTAAGCCACCATCTGCACCAAGAGATGGGGACAGAGACAATGACTCTACTCTGCTTATTACTAATAGGTCCCTGAGGGACTGCAGAGGAGACGGGCCATAAAAACAGCCAAGCTGATGCATTCTCAGAGCTGGAAGCAGACAGGGAAAGCGACGTTATCACAATGATGACCTGGCTACTCTGTCATTTCCTTCACTGGAACTCAGAACTAGAGTCTCAATCTTGTCATTTAAAGGGATGGAGACCAACTGTAAAAGGTGAAACACTGCAGGAGTCCACTTCAATGAGGTGTTCACAGTGGTGCAGTTTATAGAGCTAGAAATTGGGATGATGGTTGCTGGGGACCAGGAGGGGATGGAAATGATAGGATGATGGTTGCAGGGACCAGGAAGGGATGGAAATGATAGGATGATGGTTGCTGGGGACCAGGAGGGGATGGAAATGATAGGATGATGGTTGCAGGGACCAGGAGGGGATGGAAATGATAGGATGATGGTTGCTGGGGACCAGGAGGGGATGGAAATGATAGGATGATGGTTGCAGGGACCAGGAGGGGATGGAAATGATAGGATGACGGTTGCTGGGGACCAGGAAGGGATGGAAATGATAGGATGATGGTTGCTGGGGACCAGGAGGGGATGGAAATGATAGGATGATGGTTGCAGGGACCAGGAAGGGATGGAAATGATAGGATGATGGTTGCAGGGACCAGGAGGGGATGGAAATGATAGGATGGTGGTTGCTGGGGACCAGGAGGGGATGGAAATGATAGGATGATGGTTGCAGGGACCAGGAGGGGATGGAAATGATAGGATGATGGTTGCTAAGAACCAAGAGGGGATGGAAATGATAGGGTGGTGGTTGCTGGGGACTAGGAGGGAATGGAAATAATGGTCTTGTACTTTGCAAAGATCTGTCACTTGTATTTTAATAAAACGTTGATTGGCCAGTAGCCAGGCAAGAAGTATAGCTGGGGCAGTCAGGCAGGAAGTAGAGGC
Source organism: Microtus pennsylvanicus (assembly GCF_037038515.1). Classification (NCBI taxonomy): domain Eukaryota; kingdom Metazoa; phylum Chordata; class Mammalia; order Rodentia; family Cricetidae; genus Microtus; species Microtus pennsylvanicus. Next base: position 68,030,495 of record NC_134593.1, read on the forward strand.
GGGGCAATGAGAACAGAATTCTGGAAAGAGGAAAGGCTCAGTCTGAAGTTGGCATCCAGATGCAGAGGAAGAAAGATGAGAACATCTTACTGATAAAGGTACCAAGCCACATGGCTAACACAGACAGGAATAATTGGCCAATTTAAGATGTAAGAATTAGTTAATAGGAAGCCAGAGTTAATAGGCCAACCAGTTCATAATTAATGTAGTAGACCCCTGTATTTCTTTTGGATGAATGGCTGCAGGACCAGCGTGACAGAAACTTCTGTCAACAAATGATGATTGCTAAGGACCAGGAGGGGATGGAAATGATAGGACAGTAGTTGCTAAGGACCAGGTGGGGATGGAAATAACAGTCGGTAATTAAGGCTACAGAGATTTGGTTGTGTGAGAGGAAACGGATTCCAGAAGCCATAGCAGTGGTGGCTACAGAGTAAGGTGAGTGTAACTGGTATGGATGAACTGTGTTTGGAATAACCCATTTCATGTTCCATGTATTATACCATGACTTCTAACTTCTGTAGTTTAAATATTCTGAAAACAAACCAATTACTTTTCAAGACATCAAAGGAAAAAAAATACCCACTATAAACCCTAAACTAAAAAAAAACAGGAAGTATTGGGAGCAGTGAGACCCCAGATCCTGAATTTCTTGTAAACAACTTGTTTTCCCCTGATCTGAGTGCCTACAGCTGCTCTGAGCACGAGACCTTCGGGAGTTCCTGATGGCAAGAGAGTGGTTTCTGGTGGGTTTGGCTGGGGCGTGGCTATCTCTATATAATCTGCCCCTGAACACAATAAAGGAGCATTCTTGGGGCTTTTGGTATCAGTGTTTAAAGGTCTCCGTGTCGGTCTGTCTCTGCGTCTGTATTTCTCAACCTCCAGCCCTTTGCCCGAAGCTCGTGAACTGGGTTCTAGCGCCCAGAGCACAATCACGGAGGCGTGGTGTGCGGCAAGGAAGAGGCAAGGCGGTGATGGTGCCAGGCTTTAATCCCAGCACTCAGGAGGCAGAGGCAGGCTGATCTCTGTGAATTCAAGGCCAGCCTGGTCTACAAGAGCTAGTTCCAGAACAGCCAGGACTGTTACACAAAGAAACCTTGTCATAAAAAAAAAGAGGATAGAAATTCATTTCAGATCAGTTGAAGCAATTTTACTATGGAGACATCTGTAACATCATTCTGTGACTTCAGCATGTACACAGATAAAGTAATACAGAGTTCATGTCGTACTTTCCCTTTCAAAGAAGCCACAACTGTCCCCACCTGACCCTCAACTCGCTACTCTCTGACATCCTCTCTGACAGCATGCCCCAAACATTCCCTGGGACACAAATCCAATATATACAGATTTGAGACCTTTCCTTGTACTAATAGGAGGCCAAAGGTGGTCCCAAGGGCTATTTTATTAAACACACACGTGACTCAAGACGAAACCCGTGGACTCTCTTCTAACACCCAGCATCGCCTGCCCTCTGTCTGCTCAAAAAAGAAGGTAAGAACTCTGCCCAACAGGTCGTGCCGCCACATCCTGCCCTGTACACACAGACTTCCAGCTCAGCCTCGGCAGCTTGCAAACAGCCAGGTTATCAAAACCACACTGCACCGGCCACACCTCTGGCTCCACCATAAGCAGCAACAAAAGAGGGATGATTGTGAGGCCAATGTTTGCAGATCAGAAAACAGGCACTGTGCAGGCTGATCCCAGAGATAAAGGACTCGTGTCTGGCATCCCACAATGCACAGGGCAGCACCACCTCAGCGAAGAACGTAACTATGAATAGGCTCCTATGTTGAGTGCCAGGCCTCCAGCGAGTGACGTGTGTGCCCGCAATCCCGTGGTGCCATCGACCGCTGAGGAGGATACACCTGTAAGCACAGGCTACCGCCATTGTGCGCTGGAAAGTTAAGATGAACGTGCACGCAAGGCTTACGAGTATTATCTGGGTGATTTAAAAAAAAAAGCCCCCTTTAACAATTAAACGAGAACCTCTACAGGTAGGAGACAGCATCAGGGTAGGCTTAAAGATCCCCCCACAAGGATCCAATACCCAGCACGAGGGACCACTGAACTACATGCAGTACCCTCTCCCGGGTCACAAGACACCTCGCAGGGCCACTGAGTTACCTGACGACACAATGCAGCTGCCAGTCATGCCACTCCGGATGCTGAAGCAGTAATCTCCATTTGAAAAAATGACTCCGCACCTTGCTGATTTGGGTGTCCAACCACAGAAATTAGCTCTTTCTTAGTAGGTTGGAAGACTGACAGTTTGCCCCATAAAACACCCACATCAAATGAAAGCTCATATTAGAAATAAAATAATAAATGATTTAGAAGAAAAATATTAAACTAGCACAAAGTTCGAGCTTGTTCTGCCAAATGTGAATACCGTGAGAACAGCAAGTCTGGCCGAGGTACCACTTACGATAAACACCACATGGATTCCCTCTGACAGTACCCTCAAGGTCCTCCCTACACAACCTCAGAAAGAAGGTCTAATTGCAGGCCAACAGACAAAACATCAGGTCAAACCACATGCCACGCCTAGCTTTGGGAAGGCCAAAGTACCTGAAGATTGGCAGTTCCATGCTGTCTAAATATAAGGCAGTATAGTCCACACTGAACTACAATTAGTGTAGAAATAAAAACAAAATTAACTCTGATCTGAGAATAATGAATATAACTTCAGCCAATCGCCTTTTCTGGTCCCCTGAGCAGGTCCACTACCTCAGCCAATCGTCTTTTCTGGTCCCCTGAGCAGGCCTACTACCTCAGCCAATCGCCTTTTCTGGTCCCCTGAGCAGGACCACTACCTCAGCCAATCGCCTTTTCCGGTCCCCTGAGCAGGCCTACTACCATATTTTCAATCCGCACCGACACCATTAAATACATCTGGAAGCGGAAGTGTCTGCAGAGTTAACACTTTAGACAGAGCTCTGATGGCCTACAAGGGGACGCTGAAGCTAACACCTTAGCTGGAGCAAAGAACAAGCTCCCTCCCACCATCCTTCCTTACGGAACTCTAAAGTCAGTGAGGACCAGCAGTTCTATGCAGAGCAGATCCTGCTGTGAGGAAGTCTGCTACCAGGAGCAACAAATTCCGCAATCAACAGTCAGCTTGGCTTGGTATTCAGAGCAAATCCACCTCTCAAAGCTAGTTCCTCAGAAATCAGTCCCAACAGGGAACTGGCCCTGGTTCTGCAAACTGGACACAAAGTCGGAAAATCCACCCACAGTCAGGACCAGAGATCTGAAGGGAGAAACTTTCTGTGCCTTGTGTATTTCATAATGAAAACGCAGAACATCAGTGTTGAGGCCATCATCCTGGATGTTCAAAGTGTGGACTTTCAGTTCTTGGCTAAGCTAAATCCCATAAAGCCCCTGAGCCAAGATCTGAGAGAGAGAGAGAGAGAGAGAGAGAGAGAGAGAGAGAGAGAGAGAGAGAGAGAGAGAGAGACCCATACCTACAAGGCACTAGGGAGGGAGGGTTCTAGCTGCCTTCTGCTCATTCGCACCTTGACTAGCAGAGCCATCTTCGTTCAACATGGCCCTCTCTCACACTGAAGCCAAAGAACCAACCCCAGGACACCTGAAGCTGGACAAGTCTTCTTCTGCATCCCAGCCAACTAGTAAAGAAAGGACACTGGTCTCTCGGTGGAGGTGGCAGAGACTCACTCCCCAAGTGAGCAAGTGCAGTGTTTCAACGCCAGTGCAACTGTATTAAAGCTGTGACAGTGAATAAGTGACAAGTCATCTCATCGTGTGTGTGTGTGTGTATGTGTTTATGTGTGTGTGTATGTGTGTGTGTATGTGTTTATGTGTGTGTGTATGTGTGTGTGCATGTGTGTATGTGTGTGTGTGTATGTGTATGTGTGTGTGTATGTGTATGTGTGTGTGTATGTGTATGTGTGTGTGTATGTGTTTATGTGTGTGTGTATGTGTGTGTGCATGTGTGTGTGTGTATGTATGTGTTTGTGTGTGTGTATGTGTGTGTATGTGTTTATGTGTGTGTATATGTGTGTGTATATGTGTGTGTATGTGTATGTGTGTATGTGTGTGTGTATGTGTTTATGTGTGTGTGTATGTATGTGTTTATGTGTGTGTATGTATGTGTTTATGTGTGTGTATATGTATGTGTTTATGTGTGTGTGTATGTGTTTATGTGTGTGTATATGTGTGTGTATATGTGTGTGTATGTGTATGTGTTTATGTGTGTGTGTGTATGTATGTGTTTATGTGTGTGTATGTATGTGTTTATGTGTGTGTGTATGTATGTGTTTATGTGTGTGTGTATGTGTTTATGTGTGTGTATATGTGTGTGTGTATGTGTGTGTATGTGTTTATGTGTGTGTGTGTATGTATGTGTTTATGTGTGTGTGTATGTATGTGTTTATGTGTGTGTATATGTGTGTATGTGTGTGTATGTGTGTGTGTGTATGTATGTGTTTATGTGTGTGTGTGTATGTGTTTATGTGTGTGTATATGTGTGTATGTGTGTGTATGTGTGTGTGTGTATGTGTATGTGTGTGTGTGTGTATGTGTGTGTGTGTGTGTCTGATACCTAAGCACACACATGTGGAGACCAGCGAGGGTGACCCCAGGCTCCTCATGAATTTCTCCGCTTTATTTGCTAAATCACGGTCTCTTGGTGAACCCAAAAGTTACCAATCTGACAGGTCTTACTAGGAAACTTGCCAAGAATTCTCCTGTCTCCGTCTCTAAGTGCTAAGATTACACACAAGCCAGGCTTCCGTGCTACCTGGCCTTTATATGGGGTCTGGGATCTAAATTCTGGTCCTTATGCTTGCATATCAAACACTTCATCCACCAAGCCATCTCTCCAGACCAACAAGCCATTTTTATAGAAGATCCGTCTCACAAGGTCAATCAGTACCAAACTACAGTAATGAGTTTGATGATCGCTCCATTTATACCACCCAAACTGATTTCTCCTGGGCTACGAATTGACAATGGGGCCTGGGCATGTGCCGCAAACATCTGCAAAAGGGCCTTCCAGATGCTCACTGCAGACAGCTTCAGCCCCACCGAAGAGGCCCATGAGCTGAAGCAGCCTGTGGCTTCACCTCAGGCACACCTCCAGCACAAGGCAGGCCAGAGGAAATTCATCTTTCCCACGCTCCTAGAGTTTCAGGCTGAATCTCTGGACTTCACAGAAACACTTCTGGGATAACCATACCAACAAATTAATACCTTCGGGAGTCGTTTACTTACGGTCAGGTAAGCCAATCTACCAAGCTGGATCGGATTCCCCAAAGGCCAGTTCCAAGTGTTAGCAGAGGAAATTGGAGGAAAGACAGGTGGAGTCACCTGCGCAAGAGCTCTGGTTACCTGAGCGGCACCTCACACCTGACTGGTGTGATTGTGGTGTCCATAGCACAGTAGTAACGAGCATTCCCTGGTACTGAGAGAACTGAGTGGCAGCTAGGAGGATTAAAACCTAGACAATCTGTAGGGAAATTTCCATATTCTCCTGCACGATAGACGAGGATGCCATAGACGTGATGACGGTGACGATGGTGATGATGAAGCCCCCTTGACTGCACCCCACAGACATGACTACCATTTCCACATCACACACAAAGAAAACACTGTATATGCAAGAGCCTAAAATAGATCCTAAGACGCCAGGCCGCCACAAGCCACATAATCCCAAGATTAATAAACTGCTCAAAGGAAGAGATGTGGGAGGTACTTTGTATTTGCTGAAGAGAATCCATGCAAGTTCCAGATAGACCATAAAAAAGGTAAACAATGGGGCAATTTCCATCATTTGATGTCATCTCCAAACGGCAACTCAACCCCTCCCCTCAACCCTGAAAAGTGAAGTAAGCAGTTGGAGAAATGTCTCAGCAATTAAGAACACTCATTGCTCCTGCAGAATGCCTGGGTCTTCAGGAATGAGGTGCTATGCATCTAGCATGCACAGGTGTGTGTATGTGTGTGTGGTCTGTGTCTATGTGTGTGTCTGTCTGTGTCTGTGTATATGCATTGTCTGTGTGTGTATGTGTCTGTCTGTATATATGTGTATCTGTGTGTTTATCTGTGTGTCTCTGTGAGTATCTGTGTGTGTGTATATGTGTCTCTGTGTGTGTATCTGTATGTGTATCTGTGTGTGTCTGTGTGTGTGTCTGTGTGTGTGTCTGTGTGCGTATCTGTGTGTGTATCTGTGTGTGTGTGTCTGTGTGCGTATCTGTGTGTGTATCTGTGTGTGTGTGTGTGTCTCTGTGTATGTAGAAACATGCAGGGAAAATAAAATACATAATATAAAAATGTCTTTCTTTGTTTAATGTAAAACAGGAAAGCAAGAGAGCATGGTAGATCGGCACATGGCGCTGAGAGGGTTCTCCAGACCCTGACACCCCTCTTCTGGCGGCTGCTGTTTCCTAGTAGCATGCTTCCTAACTGTTAGTCAGGGCAAACAAGGAAGAATGTGGCATTCCCCAATACAAAAGGCACTGAGCACATCACACCAGGTCCCATCATTAAACTTCAGCAGAAGCAAGATAAAACACATTCAAAAATCAGAGGGACAAGCAACAAGGAAACTAAAGTTTTCTCCAAAAATACTTTTTCTTAAGTTTAAGATAAATGTGTTATACCAAGACACACAAGTATAATATGCCCTGTATTTAATATGGGTTTGGCTTACATTTCTCTTTACCTTGACAAAATTAACGTAATTAAACAATTGGTGTAAAAACAAACCTTCCTTTCTCAGAGACTCTTCTCTCCTGGGTTTAATACAGAGAACTCCATTTCCCTGACAATTTTTATATCAGTGAAGAATTTAGTAAACAGCACCAAACAAGAACATTTCATAAATACAGTTATGAGATCTATCTATGAAAACACTGAAAATCAATTCTGCATTTATCTTTTACCTAGATTCACCATAAATTTAATACCTCGTCTGGTATTATAAGGAACCACCATCTGATAGCAAGAGGAGGCTTCCATGTTCTATTGGGAAAGTTTGCAGAATTAAAAATAATGGTGAAAATGATGATAATTATAATAATTTTTATAGCCCAATCCAAAGAGCAAGCTTCTCTAGTGTGGTTTAAACTATTTTATGACTGGGTCTAGTCAGATAGTCTGAGAGGGCCTTGAACTTGTGACCTTCCTGCTTCAGCTTCCATGGCACTGGGAATATACACATGTGCCACAACACCCAATTTATTTACATAAATCTAATTTACAGAAGACTTCCTTCTGAGGCTCCAGGCGAAGCCCATCTTTGGCCAAGTCACCGTCACTTACCTTCTGGTAAATCATGTGGCACATGGCAACTCTCAGCTTCATCCCGGCGCACTGCACGTGGTAAAAGTACAAGTGGTGTAACACGGCCAGGAGGAGCGTGCACGCCGACAGGATCGCGGCGTAGCCGTAAGCCGTATGCAGAGCCACGGAGTCACTGGGATCATAGTTCTCAAAATACTCAATGAATTTCCCTAAAAGTACGGGCTGGACTACTCTGGTGGTCTCCTAAAAAAGAAAAAAAAAGGCATTCATTAGAAATATAAACCACCAATTTTTCTCAACACGGCTTTACTTCCACATGCCCCTCGCCCCCGACCTAAGGCAGAGAAAACTGCTGCCATCATTACTACAGCAAACCAGTATTCTAACCTGAACTCAGAGCCACAGGCTCAAAGACAGAAGCATGTTAATACACTGGGATTGGTCCAGGCAGATGCGCAATGCATGCTAGAATCAACTTTAAAAGACACCTGGCAGGCTGCCAAATAAATGCTGGCTGAAAATGAATAAGGAAAAAAATTAGTGGCCGAGGAGGAAAAGGGCTAGTAATCTGATTAAATACGGACATGCCAGCTCTTGGTCCGCCTTGCTTCCTATGGCCTCTCAATGCCCCACCCAGCCTAACAGGAAGTGACAGTGTGGTCCATTCACAAAAGGCATAAGCATGCTACCTCCTTCTGTTCCAGCCTTCTCCACGAGGACATTTGTGAAAACACAGGACCAAAAAGAGAATGTCCCAATCTTCCTCAGCGCAGGCTCTGCAAGTCCGTGCATCCCAGATTCTGCCGGGCATGTGGAAAAGCCGCAGTCTGCACAGACTGTGTAATGTGTCTCTATCCCCTAGACACAGGTGTGCCACGGTTACTGCCACCTTTGCTGAGGCAGTCTGGGATTGAAAACTAAACATGGCGCTACCGTGGTTTCCTGCCAGCCTCACAGCACCAGGCACTGATTATAAATCAAGATTAATAAGCATCTACTCTCCGAGACAAAAACCAAAAGCCAATACCAATGATGTGAGAGGCTCTGGGGAAAGCCATCTTCTGACCAGCAAGGAAGAACTGGAGCCCTCATTACATAACAGTTCCCTGACTCACAGGCCGCTCACACCCCTTAGCCCACATCTCCCCCCTGCCAATCCTCACGGACCCCTCCCCCATGAGAGAAAACCAAACACTCCCTGCAAATCAAAGTCACCAAAAGTAAACACGGGGGCCCACACCACTTCCTCCTCAAGGACAAAAAGGCAGGCTTGAAAATTTTTCAGACACTTGACTCTGAGCAGCTTTTCCTTTCAGATAACACAGACGTGCAAACAGCTGAGAGTTTGCTTCGCATGACTATTTTCTGTCCATGAGAAGGGACAGGGGACAAGAAGGAGAATAACAGAAACATCTTCCCAACCACTGATCCCCAGTCAGGACATTTACAGGAGATGCCTCGGTCTCTCAAACGGGCTGTGACCCCAAATCTGACCTCCCACTCTGTACGCACGCACGCGCACGCACACACACACCACACACAACCACACACATACACACACACCACACACACATACACACACACCACACACAACCACACACAACCACACACACACATACACACACACCACACACATACACACACATACACACACACACCACACACAACCACACACACACACCACACACACACACATACACACACACAACCACACACACCACACACATACACACACACCACACACATACACACACACCACACACATACACACACACTACACACAACCACACTGCCTTCCACGAGGTCATGGACATTCTGAGTATTATACAGAAGGACATGCTACTCAAAGAACGCATACGACCAAGGCCCTCAGACTCCATGGACTCCGAGGCTCTCTGTCACTTCCATCCCCAGTAACATCTTTGAAGAAGGACAGAGAATTAATTCAAGAGCACCTGACCCCATGATCACAATGGCTGCACAACATTTCCTAAGATGACCCTTGGGTTTCCCTGAGAATTGAGGGCACCATGTTGTTCAGATGGGGGACCTAGACCCTAGGACAAGCCGGGACAGCTGGGTCAACAGCACACTAACCTGGGCCCTGCACCTAGGAGCCCAGGGGCAACTCATACCACCCCAATTTGCCTGATACTCTGGACGAAGTCATGAAATCTTTGTCACTTCCTCACAATTCTCCTGACAGGGAGCGAGCGAGCAAGCGAGCGATGGAATGGAAGACTTGGCAAATACAACAAGAGGTAACGAAGGGAAGGCAGGTCTCCATGCCCGAGCTGTGTGTTCCACAGCTAATAATCCCTTTATGTACATGGCCTCTTAATGAGTAACAGCTTGTGGTCAATACCTCTTCCCATGGACCTATCCTTCCTATCCCCAACCCTCACCTAGGAAGAAACAATGAAACAATTACAAAAATACCTATTCTCATGCTTTTAACTGAACCGAATTAAGCTTTCTGGGAACCTAGAAGGGAAGGTAAAAATGTAGCCGGGGATGTATTGATAACATGCTTATAATCCCAGAATTCAGAGGTGGAGGCAGGAAAATAGTTTGCAGCTGCCTGTGTCAAAAATAGTCGTACCTTCATCTTAGATCTATTCTGTGCCCTACCAAAGAAGTTCCCTACCCTTTGTTCTCCCCCCCCCAAAATGGCCAATCTCACGGTACTACCGGAGGGCAAAGAGATCCCTCAAGGCCCCAACAGCCAAAGTTCTGCCAGATAGCGGCCAACTTTCTGACTCCGCCCACCCTGCCACTTCCAAAGTTGAGTTAGACCCACACAGTCGCACTTCCCAGTCCTCCCACCCTCACTGAGACAGAAGAAGATAAAATCACACCTTCAAAAAGTGAATGTTTTAGGTAAGTTTACATTTTTGTGTTGAGACTTAGGCACAGCTATGAGACACAGAGGCACCAGGTCTGGGGCTAGACACTCCGGCACCTGAACCTCGGAGCCCCTGAAGGCAGCTACCTCCCAGTGGAGATTTGGTACTCGGCCTCCACCACTGTTCTTTGCAGAGTAACTTACTACAGAGTTTGATGGGGCATTGTCCCCACTGGGCCTGGGGCCCCTTTCAAGCTCCCTGAGGACCCGAGACTCTTCCTGCCTGGTTCCACAGTTCCTGATCTGTGTGATGGAAGCAAAGCAGAGGAAGCGAGAAAACTGTGAGAGAAAATGATGCTGACGTAAATCCCACAAGCAGCAGGGAGCTGTGGGGGAAGCAGCGGGCAATGGACTGCAGGAAGGGTGGACCACGAGCAGCAGGGAGCTGTGGGGGAAGCAGCAGGCAATGGACTGCAGGAAGGGCAGACAGGAGACAAGGGTTAGTGGAGGGAGACCAGAGACGGTGAGGTACGCAGCGGATCTGGGGAACACATCACTACCAAGATCTCAGAGATGCAGGAATTGGGATCTTCCACCCTGAACTGCACCGTGAGACCACAGAGAAGGGGCAAGCATTTGTGGTATGTTGCATCCACTGAGGCCCAGATTCGGACTCCACAAAGTGTGTGGGGCCTGAGCTCCCCTACCAAAGAAGGACTCTGAACATCACTCTGCTTAGTCTTTTGGTTACCCTGAGGTGTAGTATGTGTAGAAAACGCAAGAGAGCGTCTGACTTCTCAGGGGAACATCACTACTGTTTGTCTTGCCCCATCCCAGTGTCTGGTCTTAGCACATGGTAGAAACATGGTGTGGAAATTGCAGATCCTTCTTTGGTGTCAGTCTGGAATGCTTCTACACAGCAAGAGCTGTATGGGAGAGTACGCAAGAACCCAGAACCTAGATGTAGGCTTCAAACCACTAAACAAAAGCACTCCGGCTGAACACAGCAGGGGAAAGTCAGCTCGGGAAACGCTGTGTTCAAAGGGAAAGATGATTCATAACTGGCTTTTAAAGTGACTTCCAGCCATCGAGACGGCTCATTGGGTAGCAGCGCTTGCCACGCAAGCACAGTGACCTGAGTTTGATCCCTGGAACCCACAGTGGAAGGAGAGAAGTGACTCAGTTGTTCTTTGACCTACACACACACACACACACACAAGCACGCACAAATATTTAAAAGGGCTTAACTAAAATACAATCATAAAGGAGCGTGGAAACAGCAGAGAAGACAAGAGCAGCCTTCTTTAAAGATTATCTCTTTCCTGGGCCAACAAAAAGCTCCTTAGCCCCAGCAGGGAAGGTCAAAGGGCCACTCACAGTTTGCAAACTAACTGTAGAAGAAAAGAAGTCAGACACTCTCTTGAGCTTTCTACACATACTACACCTCGGGGTGACCAAAAGACTAAGCAGAGCAGACCTAGACGTTGTAGGGAGATCACAGCTAACACACAAGGGGGAAAATAATGGTCACCTCACCATGTTGCAGCCGTCTCCCCTTAAACACGAGCATCCCCGACATCACACGGGGGAAACCAGCAAGCACACGCTAGGGTCCTCAGAGTGACAGTAGAGGGCACTGCAAAGTGAGGAGGAGCCAGGGACTCCTCGTCACACGTTCAGTGACTCGGGAGGGGAACGCCATCGCGCCAACCCAGACTGTGGGAACCCCTGCTCAACAAGCAGTTCAGTGTTTTCAATTACAAAAATACTGACCACAAAGGTAACTGCAGAGGGAAGGACGGACGGGCAGACAGAAAAAACCCAAAGCCATCTAAGTCAACGGGATGCATCTCACTGGACCAAAGTCCGAAGCATAGGGGAAAACGGTGCGGCAGAACTGCCAGTTAGGAGCACATACTGCACTTGCAGAAGGTCTGCGTTCAAGTCCAGCACCCAAGCCGGGAGGTTCACAGCCATCTATAACTCCTATGCCCTGTACTCATGTACAAACCCACATTCAGACATGTGCAGTGTATGTAATTACAAGAAATGATATGTGGATGGGTGGATGGATGCATGCATGCCAGATACATTGGTGCTTACACTACTGATAATCTCAACTATTCAAGATGGTGAGGCCGGAAGAACAATTGAGACCAAACGCCCTAGTTACCCACACAGTAATCAAATTAATCGATAAAACGTAGGCTTAAGAAAAAAAGAGGGGGAAATGAGCCCTGGCAAGGCACGCTGATGATATTAAAGCTGTAGTTAATGTGTCTGTGAACAACGGCACGATAATCCTGCAGCCAAAAGCGCAACTGTTAAAGGTACAAACAGAAACATTTCCTAGATAAATGGTGTGATACGTGGGGACAGCTTCAAAGTGGAGTGAGCCGGGTCTGGAAGACTCGCGTCTCGACATAGTTGACAGATTACTCAAATGTGGCTTACAAGGCAGACAGGGGCTCCTGATTCTGGTCGAGTTTGGTGTTTCTAGAACGTCCTTAAGATTCTATGAAAGAAAACGTCCCCCTGAGCTTGGCCCTAGATGACAAGCAATTACCATAGAGTGGGGACTAACAACTTTTCCTCCTCCTATCATCCCCCACAAGGAGTCCACACAGGGGAGCACGGGGGAGGGGAACAGAACATCTAAAAATCACACATTTTGCTTTAAAAGCCAGGTCTGTCGCTTGCGAGTCCTGTGTGTGCCGTGTATTGTGACCTCTTCTGAGCCTCCATCTACAACTAAGGGAATCTGCCATGTCTCCCTCAGAAGCATCCGGGAGATGACCAGACGATCCCACAGTGGGTGTGAGCTCTGACTGCTTTCTTTAGGTCACGGGAAGAGCCTGGCACACTCAGAGCTCTGGGGTTCACGAAATGTTAAAAAACTAAGTTAGATGAAAAGGCATGAACAAGCACAATGGCTGGTGGCTAGGACATTAGCGTGCACAGATGGTTCTGGAACCCCACGGCTTACAGACAGCCACGGCAGAGTAAATGACTCGACCAGAGTTGTTTATGAAAGTCGAGTTTCCCTAGAAGCTGCATGAAGAACCCCACTTGAGGACAGTGTTTTAGCTGTTGATATTTGTTCCCAACCATTACAAATACGATCTTCTCCCAGGGAAGCAAATGGTCCTCTGACTTTTTAATGGAAACATTTATAAGCATTTCCCTTGCTTCTCACTCAGGGTCATCACTGTGAACGTTAGTAAGCTGATGCAGACTGCACAAGAGCCCACAGTGCAAACACGACCAACCACGCCGGCTTCATTCTAGGCTCACTCCACCCGTCCCGGCCTGGGCCATCTTCCCCTTGGTACCCACTTGGCCTCCTCGGATGAGCTGACGGTGAGGGGCACTCAGAAGAAAGAACTGGGGAGTGCAAAGGGCCAGGGTACCTCCGGGGATCAGCCATGAGCAAATGCACAGAACTGTTGACTTCTGACCCTGGGTTACCTCAAACAGCAGCCTCCATGAGCCCCTACAGCCTCTACCTGGAGCACAGACAGTCAAGTAAAAGGCTGCCCACATTTTTAACAGTCCCCAACACTATCTCCAGGATCCAATGACGCCTTCTGGCCTCTGTGGGCACTACAAGGTGTGGGCACATAAACGGATACACACACACACACACACCCCGCATGCGCGCGCATGCACACACAAAACACTCACACAAATAAAATAAAAGTAAACTCTAAAAAGTCTTGGCCAAAGGCCAAGTCGGCAGGTGAAGCTGGCGGTCTATCATTGCCCTTCTGGCCAAAGGTCAAGAGAACAAGACTTAGCCAACCCCTACCATTCCTTGCCTATGACAGGTACAAGCAGGAGAGTCCCCCGAGGCTCCCTTGATGTCCCCCAGCTTCGCTCTCCCACAACCAAGAAACCTCACACCTCAAAGCTCAGGCCTGGAGTGACGTGAGGGGGAGGTCTGTGCAGATTCTCCCCACAGTGCTCTTGCCTGCGAAGGCTCCAGATAGGTGGTAACGCATTTCTGTCCCCATGGCATTTCCCTGGAGGTGCACCCAGGGGACAGACATGCTGGGAACTCACTGTCTGCTCAGAGCTGGCTTTCACTGGCCTGCAGGAGTGTGTCTGCATAAACCCTCTCCTCCTTGTTTCTCGAATGTCACCATCAATCCTCAGTTTGCACCAGACAAGGTGGGGCCACTTAGAAAGACAAGCAAGACTTCTGCGACTAGCATCTCGCTGCCTCTCCACCCGGGGAAGGTCTTGCTGGTGCGGGTGGGACACACAGATTAGGGGTCAACACAGGTGTTGTGTTCCCAAAGGAGTACCGTGTGCTTTTGAGTCACTAAAGAAATATATGTTTTGCACAAAATGCCTCACTGAGTTCACCCTTCTGCAAATAAAACTCAGAAACCAATGAACACCAGAGACAAGATCCCAAAAACGAGAAACCAATCCATAAACTATGAAACTAATGCTCATTCTTCTGGCTCAGGAGTGAGCCGTAAGGATGGAAATCTGTGATAGTTGGGAGTAACTGTCAACCCTACCGCTTACAGAATTACCGGGGAGATGAACTTCTGGGCATGCCTGTGAGGGATTTCTAGACTTGATCCACTGAGGTGGGAAGACCCATTCTGAATGTGGGTGACAGCATTCGATGGACCGGGGGCCTGGGCTGAGTAAGGAGGGCAGAGAGAGCACTGGCCTTCATCATGCTGCTTCCTGATTATGGGCACCATGTGACCACTGCCTCCGGGGCCGCCAACATGCTCTCCCACCGTGATGGGATCAGATGGGCTCTCCCTCAGACTGCCAGCCACAACGAACACTTCCTTCCTTAGATTTTGTCAAGTATTCGATCACAGCCCCGAGTAAAGGAACACATATAAAATCATAAGCATCACCTGAAGGCGATTTCTTCTTGCTATTTTGAGACAGGGTTTCACTAGCCCAGCTGACCTGAACTCTCTTCCTCTTGCTCCAACTCTCACCTATTTGAGTAACAGGCAGGTGCAACCACACCCATCAGGCCATGAACTTTGAAATGTAGCTGAATCCTTATTAGCTTCCTCATAAGAAATTACTTCTGGGGTGGACGGTGGTGGCACATGCCTTTAATCCCAGCACTCGGGAGGCAGAGGCAGGTGGATCTCTGGGAGTTCGAGGCCAGCCTAGTCTACAAGAGCTAGTTCCAGGACAGTCAGAACTGTTACACAGAGAAAAGAAAGAGAAAAAAAAAACTGTCTCAAAAAAAAAAAAAAGAAAAGAAATCATTTCTGACTTCTGCAGATTATCAGCATCAATGGGCCAGTCCGTGAAAAACAAAAGTATTTGTGTTAGAATACATGCTTCTTTTTGGCTGACTGAAAAGAAAGAAGAGGAGGAGGAGGCAAAGGAGGAGGAAAGGAGGAGGAGAAGGAAGGAGGAGGAAGGAGGAGGAAGGAGGAGGAAGGAGGAGGAAGGAGGAGGAAGGAGGAGGAAGGAAGAGGAGGAAGAGGGGAAGGAGGAGGGGGAGGAGGAGGGGGAGGAGGAGGAGGAAGAGGGGAAGGAGGAGGGGGAGGAGGAGGGGGAGGAGGAGGAGGAGGAGGAGGAGGAGAAGGAGAAGGAGAAGAAGAAGAAGAAGAAGAAGAAGAAGAAGAAGAAGAAGAAGAAGAAGAAGAAGAAGAAATCCCAAACATCATTTTCCCAGCTGAACACAAAAGACTCGTAGCTCCCCAGATGTCACTGTGTTGGAAGGGCTGCTTAGTTATCACAGCAGGGGTCACAGCAGGGAAAGCAGAGCCACCCAGAGGCAGCCCAACTTCTGCTGCAGGACTTCAGGTCCACCTGGACACACTGGACACGCTGACCCACCAGTGACAGCCCCTGTCCAGTACTGCATGGGACTTTCTGGCCCCAGGAGACACTATGGACAAATGCAGGTGCCACCACTGCTCCAAGGCCATCCCGGCTCCATCCTCCCTAGGCTAAGGTCAAGCAACAGACTTGAGGAGTTCGGGGCAAAGTTCATGACCTTAGACCAGCCCCAGTCTAGAAGGTTTGGGCTCCTCTCAGAGTGGCTGAAACAGAAACTCAGCTAGCTGTCATCTATGTTTCAGGGTGGCCCTGGGTACAGGATACTGAGAACTCAGCACTTGGGGAGCTGTTGATAATAAGAATACCTCCCACCTCACCAAAGTCCTAAAAGGAATAAAATTAACATCATGAATAAATGTTTCATACATGGTTTCTGGTGGCAGCATTTTTTTAAGAACCTTTTTTCATTTCTGAACTGTTAGCACTCAGGTCAGGAGGCGGAGGCTCACAATGGCCTTGAACCTCTACCTCTAAGGGGTCAGACCTCTTCTTCGGGCTTCGTCAGACATCCAGATACAAGCGGCATAAATACACATATACATAAATAAAAACACAAAGGGACAAGCCATACAGCCAAATTTTCAGGATCCCCCTCCAGCAAGCCACTGACCAGCACAGGCCCTGATCTTACTGGACAACCCTGAAGGGTCTCTCAGCTTTCCACCTTCGGCTGATCACTGGTTTCCACTCTGTATGCCAGGCTACCAAAACTCAACTTTAGGCCAGCAATCTCTTCCGAGGCAAGACCAGCCAACTAGAGTGAACGGCACAGAAGGCCACTAGAGTTCAAGCTGGACCATGGCCCAGAGCGGGTCCAGCTCTAGGTGCCTGGGCAGAGGGGAAAGTTGACAGTACCCTTCTCGGGGAGCATTTATCGGATTTAGCACAGGGAGGTTAACAATGACTTGTTGGGCACTGATTATTCCGGGCTTCGGCCCAGGAGCACTTCCTCCAAACCACAGGACATGTCTCCTCAAGCATGATCAAAGATGTCTCTGGATCTCCCACACTGCAGAACGCCGGCATGCGATATGCACCATAGGACACTGTGGCTTCTGGTGACACTGGACCTTAGGCCTTGTGAAAATGTGTTTATTTTGTGTGGATGTGTGTGTCCCTAAGTGCGGTGTATGTGCACTGAGCGCAGGCTGGAGCCCAGGGAAGTGAGAAGATGGTACAGGATCCCGCTGGACTAGACTGGGCAGTGGTTCTGAGCCACTATGTGGGTGCTGGGAACCAAACCCCAGACCTCTGCGAGAGCAGTGAGTGCTCCTAACTGCTGAGTTGTCAGAAAAAACAGTAACATCCATCAGCATCAGCCACTTAAACATCATGGCCCACTCCAAAGACACAACTAACGGAATTCATCATTCTTCTTCCCTGAGCTCAACACACTCCAAAGTTCATCTGGCCTCTCCTCCCTGCTGGTTCCCACTGCCATCCATGAAGATCAACAGTGAGTGTGTCTCCTCCTGGTCCACGCACTCAGAAACAGGGGCCAGGTTAGAGCAAACATTTACCTCAATTAACGTAAAAATTCCCAAAACCAGGTAAGATTTCCAGTAACACTTTATGATCGCCTTGGTTAAGGAAGGCTTCCGTGCATCCTTCTTGGCTCTCAGGACTTCTTTATCCCAGTACCTGCGAAAAGACAGAAGCTGAGTCAAGAATGGTGTGCATGGTCATTGCGCAAAACAGGGAGGTGGCAGGAGGACAGAGAAGTGTTTATGACAGGGTTATTCTGAGATGCGGCACAAACACCAGCTAATTGTCCCGGGGGACCCAGAATGATGGGTGAGGGAGACTTTGCTGCACCAGAAAAATGGGCCTCAAGGGGGAACATCTCAGGGAACAAGTTACCGCCGAGCTTTGCTGGACGACAGCAACCTTGGTAGCCAGAGAAGGCAGGCACTCACTCTGGTGTAAACCTCACCCAGAGACAGATCTCAGGCATGGACAGCCTGTGGAGCAGGCTCCCTTCACTGCCTACCAACACAGGTTTTCATTCCCAGGTCACTAAGTCAGGCCAGCCTGAGAGGAAGCACACCTTGTTGGGAGAAGGAAGCCACAGCAAGGTCTGCAGCAAAAAGCAAGGGACCCGAGAAGGCCAACCCTACTGAAAGCCGCAAGCCGCCAGGCTCTCCTTCCCTCCCCTTCTCTTACTGTTTCACGCCCCTTACCCTTGCAGTTCCTCTCCGAGGTGCTTGGAGCGATCTTCTGGAAGCACTGAGAACATGTCATCTTCCTCCAACCTCCGCGAGTGACCAGTTTTAAACAACGGGTTGAGCCACCTGCCAAAGAGTTAGAAGGATGACGTCCTTAGAAGTACACCTTTGTGTTGAAGAAGTCGCCCACCTCTGGGCAATGTGTCAGCCTCCAGATTTTAAGCATACGAAGGCAGAGAAGTCAAATCTGTACTAATTCACACCATACCCACGTGTATGTGCACACATGCCACATGCATGCTTACACACTGGGAGACCCTGGGGGCAGTGATGGCCCAATCAATGAGAGCACTCTGACACCCGGATAGCCAGAGCTTCACTTCTTAATAACATTGCCCTTATAGAGACAATGGCGTCTTAAAAACGGCTGATTACCAGGGCAGAAAAGGTGCTAGGTGGACCACACCCTCTTGTACTGCAATACTGGGAGATGCTCAAGGTACCATGAAGATAGGGCCAAGAACAGAAAAGGTTGACAGAGGAGTCCCACTGGACAAATCTGGGAAGGATTGGGAATCCAAATCAGGAAGATTGGTAGTGCATTGTAACCAGTGAACAACAAAAGAATCCAGATTCCTCACTGAGGCAGAAGAGGAAAGCTCCTACACAGACCACACAATACAGTTAGTCAGAAAACACCAGTAGAGACTGGGGGTGTCGTCCAGTAGTAGAGTGCACTGGGCCCTAAAATCAACCCTCAGTACACCCTCTTCCCCACAAAGGAAAAGAAAATTGCCAAGAGAACCTAAGGGGTTTCAGCAGTACTGAGACCTCAGCAGCTCTGGGAAGCAAGGTGTGAAGTGCTCAGGACACTCCAAAGGCACAGAGCTTTGACTGGGAGCTGTGACAGCTCCCCAGGACTGTGGCAAACAATGCAAGGGCTCCTAAAGGTAAATCTGGGTCTCTAGAACGTTCCAATGCTTCGCCTTGTCCACCCTAGGGATCCTGAGTGACACCAGGAGAAGGAGAAGCCAATGGGGTCACCTCTTTCTCACCACCCTTCCCAGGGAGCACCTGTCACCCTGCCTACCCGGGCTCCACGTAGGTGGGCTTCCCAGACACCACTGAAAGGCCATCCACAGGCCTGAGCCCTTTCTTCCAGTAGAACATCTGGAATTTCCCAGTTAGTACTTCCGAGTGGAATTCATTAGCATGTTTTCAGGCTTAAAGACTTGTGATGGTTTGTGGTGGGGTTGTTTTGTTTTGAATCAGCAGGAAAAGGCAGTCTGAGAAGACAGACTAGCTAAGAAAGGCTCAGGTATGGAGAAGTTATCAGGTAACTACTCAGCTGTACAGGACCTGAGTTCAAACCCAAGAACCAACCCCTTGAAAAGGACAAAGGAGGAAGCAGGAAAGAAACACTGATGACCACGTTCAAAGAGACTGAGCAGTAAACAGCATTTGTAGCGTACGCGGGAACATTACAGAGAGGGATGTAATATTAAATTAAGAAATACGAACTCAAAGGACTCCAAGTTCCCTTTAGAAGATGCCATAGATGGATCCTCCCAGGCTCTCTCACTATCCAAATCTCAGAAAACCCAGCCGAGACACATGGTTTCCTTTGCTGCCAGACAAGTATACTGAGATAAGAAACTATCTTTGATCATCTGTGTAATAAATTATATATGTGGGGGCTGGAGAGATGGAGGGCTCAGTGGTTAAGAGTACTGACTGCTCTTCCAAAGGATCTGGGTTCAATTCCCAGCACCCACATGGCAGCTCACAACTTTCTGTGAAGATCCAGTTGCAGGGGATCTGACACCTTCACAGCAATGTACATTAAATAAACCATAAAAAATATTTAAAAAAAATAAAAATAAATAAATTATATATGGTCGCATGTCACATCATGACCTTCTGATGAACAATAACGGATTATACTATGGTAATCCCTAAAATATTATAAGGCCAAGTGACATCACGAGCCGTCTTAATTTGTGTGAGCACAGGCAAGGTTAGCCGAGTGACAAAGCCACCCAGGGACAACTGCTCAGAATACGTCTCTTTGGTTAAGCCACGAATGATCACACATGGAGACCCAGGTAAACAGATGCCTTCATTCTAACTTATCCCTGAGGGAACTGCATTTCATCCTTGCCCAACACAAAGACCCCAACTCCTTCAGAGCAGCAAGCACCCCCATGTGACTCACAGCACCTGTGAGATGGGAGCACAGGAGCGACAGCTACTGAATGGGTGAGATGGTGTCTAACACAGAGGGTCAGGTCGCCATGAGCAGAGACCCACAGTGTGACTTTGGGAAGTAAATCTATCGTACCATGCTGAAGCGCAAACACACACTCATACACAGAGACATACACACACACACACACACAGAGATACACACTCATACACAGAGACATACACACACACAGAGATACACACTCACAGATACACATAGACACACACTCATACATAGAGACATACACAGACACACACTCATACACAGAGACATACACACACACACACAGAGATACACACTCAGACACAGATACATACACACACACAGAGATACACACTCAGACACAGATACATACACACACTCATACACAGAGACATACACACACACACACACACACAGATACACACTCATACACAGAGACATACACACACACAGAGATACACACTCAGACACAGATACACACAGACACACACTCATACATAGAGACATACACAGACACACACTCATACACAGAGACATACACACACACAGAGATACACATATACACACAGACACACACACTCATACATAGAGACATACACACACTCATACAGAGACACACACACTCACACAGAGAGATACACATACATTCACACACAGAGAGACACAGACATACAGAGAGGCACACACAGAAACATACACACACACAGATACACACACTCATACACAGAGACACACACAGAGACACACACTCACACACAGAGACACACAGATACACACACTCAATCACAGAGACACACACACATAGACATATACACTCACACAGAGATACACACACACTCTGTGTACACACAGAGACCCTATACGATTTGAGAATGCTGAGGGAAAGTTTCTGCACCACAATAAACCTCTCCCCCGACACAGTAATCCAAATCAGACCAAATTAAACCAAACTAGAAAAAGCCCAGGTTTAATGTAGGAGACAGGGAAGGAAGACCAGAAAACCTAGTGTTTGTACTCAGGGGTACAATTTAAATACCTTGCAGGAGTGGTCTTGAGCATCTCTGGGAGGGGTCATTGTTCTTGGGGTAGAGTCTGGACTGAGGCAACTCCCAGGGGAGGGGGCTTAGGATGAAACTTCCTCCTGAACATTCCAGACTCTATGGATATATGGATGCCAAGGGCTGTGGTGTGGCCTTAACCCAAACATTCCAGACTCTGGGTATGTGGATGCCAGGGTCTGGGGTGACGCTTCCAACCAACCAGTTATCATAAACAAAACAGGGTGACCCGAGGCTGGTCCCACAGGGGGTGGCAGTGGAGGGCTCGTGGCCACGGCGGGTGAGAGACAGATATGCCATGCAGAGAGAGCTTGGGAATAGAGTTTATTTAGTGGGTATTGGAAATGGCATAGAGTAAGGGGTTATGGAGGGAGGGACAAAAGAGAGAGAAAAAGAGAAGGGGGAAGGGAAGGGAGAAGAAAAGAGAGAGAGGCAGCAGAAGAAGGCTCTTTCTCTTGGCACGCTGGTTATCTCCAGCCATGTGTTCCAGTAACGGAAACTTACACAGCCCTAAACCCTGACTTCTAACCTAACATCCTTCAATCCTAACACAACGCTTCAGCCTTTCGCTCATCTGATCCCTCGGTTCCTATGTTTCTGGGGAAATGTCTGAGGAGCCCCCCTTTGCTCTCCGTACCCCACATGGTCTCACCTGGGTAGAAACTAGGTTCTATTAACAGACTTAAATCATGTTCTACCTCTGCAAGCATGAGCTTAGTTCTCAGAATACTGTTTTCCTCTCAATTATTGCAGTTTTAATATTCCTGCAATGGACATAATGGTGTTAAAAATAAATAAACACCTGACTCATACAAGCAACTGCTTATTCCACATCCCCTCCCGTACATCTGATAAGGACCTCAAATTTTGAAATGTCCCCCCAAAAAAATGGTGACCTTCCTCTTGAAACCCTGCCTGTCACATGGCCTCTTCTCCTTTAGTTAACAGATGTCACATGTTTCCTTCTGCCCAGGCTTTGGGAACCCTCACAGCCATCCAACTGTCTCGAAAATCACATGTCCAAGCCACCTGCAAACCTGTCACTTCGACCTGCGGAACTACCACACTGACCACCTGGGAGTCACATCCTTCCCTTAACCCACACTTAAATTTCCCACTCAGGGAACACATTTGAGAGGCTATTACAGTTCACAGTTTTAGAACAATGCTTTCCTTCAAAGCGTGTAAGTGCCGGAAGGCCAGATGACTTCATTTGAAGCCACACAGAACACATTGGACATGCAGAAGGCACAGCTGGGCCCAACACATGAATGGACACTCTGCAAGTCCTTAGTTCTGATTTATTTCCACCTCAGAACCCATTCTCGAGACAGAGACTGCACAGGAGAGGTGTCTGGAGGAGGTGGCTCTCAGCCTGGAACGTACAGGAGGTTCTCGGGAAGAAGGTGACATGAGGAATTTGGTTTCCAGTTGGCCCGTGACTAAATGCTGCCAAGGAGAGGCAAATCGCTAACATCAGCTTCTCCTCTGGCATGCCGGTTAGTTGGCTCTGACTGCATCTGCCCACCCAGTAAGCAACAATATAACCCAACAAAATCCCCCCAAGTTTGCCAGGGCTCCCTCATCACCACGTTCCCAGTGGCCTGGCTTGGAGAGCCCAGCACGCACGATGCCCGCCAGCTCTCCCCACTCTGCTAGAAACTGTACTTCAGTCCTCGCTCAGCGCAGATCTCAGTGGAACCATCCACTGTGTGGAGGGACAGCGAGGACAGGCTGTGCTATCTCAGGGTGGATCACCACTCCACCTCCGTAGACCGGTTCCAAGTCCAAACCACACTAAACCCACAGATGAGACATCTACCAAGTTGACATTGTTCCCCAAACCCTCTGTTGAGGGGTGTGATGGGGCATGCCAGAAAGCCCAGCCCTAGGGAGGGGGTGGCAGAAGGATCTGACATTCAAGGTCATCTTGGGTGTAGCTAGTTCAAGTCCAACCTGGGCTACCCTGTCACAAAGCAAACAAAGCTCCAAATTCTCCTACTTCCGGGAGGCCTCTTGCCTGGTGTGTGTTGAAATAAACAAGTTCTGTTTCTCTCCCTGGTGTCCAGAGCCCTGCACTCCGTCTATAGCCCCATTCCCCATGAATCCTCACATGCTGTAAGCTTTAGTACAAGGTTGGCTGGCTCAGTTGATTTGTGATGAGGCAGTGCATCATGGTCAGGGTGCGTGGTACCCAAAGATGCTCACTTCGAGGTGGCTGGGAAAGGCATAAAGGCATGTGTCCTATCCAGGGGCTTCAGGACCATCGCGGTTCAAATGTGTCCCCTAGCTTCCCTTTCCTCCCAAGAGGGAATCCACGCTGTTCAGGGCTTCCAAGGCTCTCTTGTCTTATCATCCCCAAAATAACCAGCTCCAAGAACCTGCACTGTGAAGGGACAAACAGATAAATGTCCCCACCTTCTTCAAAAGAACACCTCACAAAGTAAAATGAAGGATCACATGACCCCAGTCTGGCTACCTGAGTTCCATGATTGGGACTGGACAACAGAGCAAGACACCTTTGAACTATTAATGAAAGGGTCATCTGAGAAGCGGGTGGCAATCTCTTACCAGCTCATCTGGGTCACTAATGTGGCAGGACAAGACTAAACTGTCACTAGGATCCCAATTGTGAGATGCTGGCTAGCACTGCCTGTTTGAACCAAACTATTTCCTCCAAATATTCAAACCTGACCTTCCATAAGATGTGACGTAGCTCTTGCTTCCAAGCTCGAAGAGCTGTGAGGGATAGGGAAGAATGGAGAAAAGGAAGAAAGGAGGGAGGGAGGGAGGGAGGGGAACACTCTGCTCAACAATGTGAGCATTTGATGCCATTCTTTGGGATTTGTGCACCGAGATGCACAGGGAAGAATATGTTTTCTTGGGTTGTGGGGATTGGGTCACAAGCGTGCAAATATGTCACTCACATGTGTCTAAATTAAAAAGACCCCTACTACAGGCTCGAGTACATCACTCCATGGGAAATAAACAGCTAGGCATCCAGGCTGAGGTGATGTGTCTTTGCAGTAGCCCCAACCGGCTTTTCTAGTCACAGCAAGTTCCCAGCCTCACAGCCAATCTGGTTGCCAACTTGTGCCAATAACAAGCCTTGATATGCCTGCCTCTATCCCCACCCACTGGGCTTCTACCCTTTCCTTTGTCTTTGGTTAAAATCTTAGTGAGAGTGATGTTTTAGAGTACTCTGTGGTTCACAGCAAAAACTGAGCAACAGGAGAGAACAAACACAGCCTTGCCCACTCTCAAGTCTCAACACCTTCAGAGCTCTCCAGAGCGTTCTCCCTGCTACCACGGATACCCGGCATCAGCACAGCCGCACGGTGCAGCCTTCGTGACTGACTTCAGGATGCCTGAACAGAGGTGTACCCATGTGTATCCACTGCTGTCAAGTGACAAAAGTCATTTTCCCAACCTCAACGTCCTTTCTGTTCAGACTTTTCATCTCTCCTTTACTCCCTACCCTAAACAATTCTGGGTACAGTAAACCAGTACTGTACCCAGAATGCCACAGCGTCAGACGCCTGCAGGGTGGAGCCTTTTCCAAATGGCTTTGTCCATTAGTAGCACACATTTAGACTCCATAGCTCCAGGCCTTTTGTCTTGAGCCTTTCTTGACTGCTCATTCACTTTAACATCCTGGTAGCTCCCAAGTTTGGCAGTCATGAATAAGGCTGCTATACATGCCGACAGGCAGGGTTTTAAACTCATTCAGGTAAAACATGTTCCCTTTTTTAAAGAAAACGCCAGACTATCTTCCATGCATGCCCACCCACAACAAATGTGAGTGTGGGTGGCTTCCTTTCCACCTGACAATACACCTGCTTCAAGTCCCAGCTCCTTCGGGACCCCTGTGACCTCTGGCCTTCCTTGCACTGCAGAAAACCCCCTCCCTTCCTGGAGGCAAGGGGAACAGGTAGCATTCACAGAAATACCAGGCACAGCAAACATGTTGGCATGGGTGAGGGAGGGGCTCAGGTGCATACATACATTGGAGAAAGAACAATACGGATGTGGAGACCAGAGACAGCCATGGTGCAACCACAAGCCAGCAATCACTGGTACCAGAAGCTGCAAAGACCACTCAGGAAAATTCTCCCTTGGGGTCTCCAGAGGGAGCTAGGCCTGCTGCCTACGCCTAGAGTAGATTCCTGGTCTCCAGCGCTGTGTAGAATCTCTGTGGTTTTAAACCATCAAGTGTGTGGTCACTTGATATGACAACCTCAGGAAACTGGCCAGAACCCCATTATTTACATCTCCATGAAGGAGGCAAGCGGCACAACAGAAGATGAAGCGGTTTGCCCAGGGCCAAACAGCTCATGTATGATGCACTGCAGCTTCTAATCCACACAGTGGGGACTGAGGGTCCAGCCGGGTGCCTTCTTCCACCAGGAGATGCAGCATTAACCCTTTGGCCAGGGGCCCTGAGGCAGCATTCGCCTCTGGTGCTCTGGCTTTTCCAGGCTATGCTCCTAGCTTTCCCATTCTGCCTCTAGAACATTCTCCAAGTAGGTGGAGAGGGTTCGAAAGGTCAAATCAGAGGGGCTAGAGAAACAGTAGGAGTGGATGGAAAGGAAGTTATGTAACAAAGACTTTGGCTGGCCTTTAACCCTGGTTTCTCTAAGGCTGGGGAATTTCCCAGGTCACAGAGCCCATGGTTTATGCTAACAAGGTGACTCACAGTGGGTCCCCTGGAAAGTTTACTCTGCAGTGGCTACAGACGGAGGCTGTCCCGGAGGCTGTCCCGAAGAGAACAATCACGTAAGGGCAGGCGTGGGCTCTGCCGAGTGCTGTCAGCCCAGCCTGTGGGGCTGAGATGGATCTCGTGACCCACACACATATCAACCATGCCCGCAGAATGAAACCCCAAGACAGTGAAGCTTTTATGAGCTTTCTCGGTTGGCAACATCCAGGGTATCATTATACGCCAATGTGCCGGTAATTATCATGTCCAGAAAGTGGCGTGTCCCAACCCCACGGGATAGGACCAGAAAACTTTGTATCTGGGATCTTCCTAGACCCTGCCCTCTGGGATTCTCCCATTGACTGATTCCAACTTAGAAAAACCATAGTGCTGTGTATAGCCCATGCCTGAGTCGAGGGAGACTCTTATTGAACCCGAACGGAGTCTTGAATTTATAATCAGTGAATCAGACACATGGTGGCTTTGGGGCCCCAATCTTACAGTGGAGTTCTGAGGGGAAAACAGGCTTGAAGCACACAACCATGTAATGTTCTGATCGACTGTGGGAACTGGCGTCTTCTGATCTCGGCTTCTGGTATCCGATACATCAGCTCTCCTTCAGTCTCCCTGTCCCGATGACCTCTGCCCCTCATGGCTTCTCTGTACGCATGGCAGTTAAGTATGAAACCGCAGGTCTCAATGTGAGTGCTGGTACCCACCAGCCCAGCCTGTCCGTGAGCACTTCTGCCCCCACTGAGACGGGGTTTCTGTTTAACAGCTCCGGCTGTCTTGGAATGCTTTGTAGACCAGGCTGGCCTCGAACTCACAGAGACCCGTGAGCCTCTGCCTCCCGAGGGCTGGGATTAAAGGCGTGTGCCACTGCCCAGCTGAAAAGGCCTGTTTTGAAATCTTCCTTCTTCTACTTTGTGGCCATAGTCTCTACCACTCAGATGGGGACCTCAAATTTCAAGCTGCAGGAAAACATCTACGAAGCTCATTAGCTACAAACTCAGATCCCTCCTGTTGTTGGGCTTCTCATTCATGAGAAAGTCACACTGAGGTGGTTGGTTAATCATTGACATCCAACCTGGGCCAGCAAGATGGCTCAGCAAGCAAAGGCACCAGGAGCCAAGCCTGACAACCTGAGTTTAATCCCTGGGACTCACATGGTGGAAGGGGACAACTCCTCCAAGCTGTCCTCAAAGTGCACGCACACATAACGCACACATACATCACACACACACATAACACACACACAGATGATAGATAGATAGATAGATAGATAGATAGATAGATAGATAGATAGATAGAAAAGAATCTAAGCTAAAGATAACCTTTAAGAAACACAGCAGAGACTCTGAGCCCCATAGAAAACTGCCTTTAAAGGTCTTGTAACTGTGAACCCAAGCCTCAGGGCTCCCGGGCCAGTCTGAGGACGCATAAAAAAGCAAGTGAAAGGTAACCTCCTGTCCTAGCTGTGGTAGGTGTCCCAGATAAAGTTCAGAAAGACATTGCCTAGACGAAGCCAGGGACTGAATGAAGATGCACAGACCTCAGCCTCTGATCCCCCCCCCCCATGCCAGCCAGGGCCACCACTGGACGCTGAGGCAGATGTGCCTAAGAGCTGAGCAGCGAGGGAAGTGACGGCCACAGCACAGAAGGTTGAAGAAGGGCCATCAAGGGCTGATGGAGAAAGGCGGGCACCTGTGGGCCAGCATGGACAAAGAAGGCTGGATTCGCAGGTCTAGGACATCCAGACAGCGGAAATACACAGTCAATATGCTCAAATAACTCACGCAAGGAAACGGTCAAATCAGCATCAATTTGGCAGAGTGCTGACCCAGTCAAATTTTTATATACTTTTAAATTAAATTCATTATCAAGTTTAAGTTAATTTTTCCCCATTTAAAACTTTTTTTACTCCAATAAAAAAATGTCCCATGGCTAAGCAATGGGACAGGGTGGTGCATACCTTTAATCTCAGCACTCAGGAAATAGAGTTGGGTGGATCTCTGTGAGTTCAAGGCCAGCCAGGGCTACGTGGTAAGACTCAGGACAGCCAGAACCAGGTACAGAGGTTCTGCCTCATAAATAAATAAACAAACAAACCATACATAATAAATAAATATTGGCGTGGGTGTGAGTTAATGAAGCCTGATCTACCTGATTGTCATATTCAAACCAGTTCGATTTATTTTTATAAAACTACTCTCTCTCCCAAGCTGGCATGTCCTCTCGCCTTAGACCAGCTTAGCCTTTAAAAACTGCTCCACAGAATAAACTGGCCTGCAGTCTCCATCACCTCAGCAGACCCGCACTTTGAAAAGCAACAAAGCACAGGGCGGAGAGGCGGCTCAACCCTTGGAGGGCAAGGCTAAGCTCTCAATGAGAACCATCAGACAAGCAACCCTCACCAGCAGGCAGCGACCAACGTGACGAGACAGCAACAC
This sequence comes from Microtus pennsylvanicus, assembly GCF_037038515.1. Lineage (NCBI taxonomy): Eukaryota > Metazoa > Chordata > Mammalia > Rodentia > Cricetidae > Microtus > Microtus pennsylvanicus. Next base: position 68,059,040 of record NC_134593.1, read on the forward strand.
CCTCCAAGTGCTCGGATGAACAGTCAAAGATGTGGGCCACCAAGAGTTTGATGCTGACCGTCAGTGATTTGGGGGGACCGAGGGAGGAAAGTGGGGGATGCAGGGACCCACCCTGGTTCCTCACCCCTGTGGCTGTTATCACAATGTTCACCTGGCAGCAATTCTGGAAGTTCTGTTTGTTCTCTACCACATGAAGGGTTAAAAATGCGAGAGGGGAGTCTGGGGGACCAGTCTGTAAACTGCTTGTTGCACAAGCACAAATGCCTGTGTTTAATTTACACACCCACGTGTGAATGAGTACACTCACACACGCACACACCACACACACGTCCAGATGCCGTATTATGTACCTATAATCCCAGCACTAGGGAAGCAGACAGAAGAAACTGAGGTTTGTGGTCCAGCTCAATTGGCTTGTTCCCCGTTCGGTGAGAGACCCCATCTGCACAGCTAAGGTGTAGAGTAAGTTAGGATGACAACTCCTGTCAGCTTCAGAGCCACATGAGGTGGCAAGTCCTTCTGTATGTGTGTTGCTTTTATTGGTTGATGAATAAAGCTGCTCTGGTCAATGGTTTAGCAGAGTAAACCCAGGTGAAAAATCTGAACAGAGAGAGAGAGTAGGTGAAGTCAAGGAGACACCATATAGCTGCCCAAGAAGAAAGATGCCAGGACATTAGTGGTAAGCCACAGACTCATGGCAATATACAGATTAACAGAAACGTGTTAATTTAAGATGTAAGCGCTAGCTAGAAATATGCCTGAGCTGTGGCCAAGCAATGTTGTAATTAATATAGCTTCTGTGTGATTATTCGGGTCTGGGTGGCCGGGAAATAAAAGCAGAGTCTCCGTTTACACTCACACACACATGTGCACATGTAAACACACACAGACACACAAAGAGACAGACTGACAGTGTGGTGATCTTGGTCCATTGAACAGTGCATGTACAGCCCCAATGAAGTGTTCTCTAGAATTCTTGCACGCATTGCATGACAAGCGTACAGACGCTTGACAAGCCAAGGCTCTGGAGTCTTCCTTTGAAAACCAAAAGCAGTGGACACCACCTTCCACTCCCCACACTTGCAACAAAGTTCACGCACCTCTCCAAGAGAAGAAAAGAATAGGATGAAATGCAGACAAAACGGGCTGGGAGCTGATACGACCATACTCGGAGGAGGCCACTGCGAACTTTGTTAGACTGACCACCCTACCTGTGAATGGACATGTCATCTTCCAACACTGAAAGAGAAGGGAAGGAGGAAAGAGGAAGGAAGACTGGGAGGAAACCCACGTTGTGCGGTCTCCACATTCGGTATGCCATAAGCCTTGAGCTTGCATTGAGGGCAGGAACCCAACGATTAGCACAGGTTTCATCTGCAGAGAGAAATCTAGTTACCGTATTTCCCTCATCCAGAGGGCTACTCTTCCTCCATCTTTTAGCTACTATTGTGCTCTAAGGTAGACAAAACATCGGCGAGCAGAAAGGAAGTGTAAGGAGAACACAGCCTCAACGGCACTCGGCTGTGCGCTCTTTCAGCTGGTTCTCCCAGCCCCGTATTTCCTACCTCACGCTCTGACCTTTGCTGAGTGCCCTCGAGGATAGGTGAGGTGTCAAACCAAGCAACAATTAGACATATACACCATGAGCACAGCTCTACCTTCCCTCTTCTGTCCTCGGAATGAAATGGCAACCAACTTTAACCAGGTAAACAAAACAGAGAGCTGGTTAGGGTCCCCTGGAGGTCTCATGGCCGATTCTGGGTCAGTGCACTGTTGATGGAGCCAAAGACTCCATATTTCTCAGAAAACCCAGACCACAGCCAATCAGTTGGTCTGTGAACCTACATTTTAAGCAGGGAGGTTCAAGGGAGAGCCACCACCCAAGTCTCTCTGAGACTGTCCCATCATAGAATAAACAGAAAAGCACAGGGAGGGGAACTCAACCGGAAAGGGCCAGTTGCCTCTCTTTTTCTCTGGGTCCATGCTGAGTTTAACTTGGGTCTCGGCCTAACGCAAGTCTTCCAGGGCAGCAAGCGGATGAACGCGAGACAGCTGCGTACGGATCACGCTAATGTGCAATCTGATAGGAATTGGCTGCGCTCTATCTAAAACAGTATCTGCCCCCCTGAGTCAGACACGGGACTGTACACAGATCACCAAAGGCCACCACAACCGCAGCACTGCCCAGACTCACGCAGGAAGCAGAGGACAGGAAGGTACACATGCACACTGGCCTTGGGCTCCTACACGGCATCCCCCAGCCCACACACAAACACACACCAGCAGGGCGGTTTTAGAGCAGAAAGCTACACAGAGGTTGTTTATCCTTGCAGGTCACAACTCCGTTACAACGAGAGATTATTAGTCTACAAATCCTCAACAAATATTTGAATCACTTTAGCCCTTGGCATATGAATAGTCAGTCAGTGTTTATTAATATGACCATTTGTCCAAAGGGATCAGTAAGCAGAAAAGAAGAAATTCGAATAGCTCTCGCGGGTACCTGGAGAAGCTCTGTTTTAGACTGGAGCCTTCTAGGCTACTCAACTTTATGTTCCTATTTATGTAACGGGCATTGGTCCTAATAGAAGCAGGGTACACTGTGTGACATGACATCACACACTGGAGGAAGGGAGCAGGGTTTCCATGTCCTCCAAGTCACCGGCAGCTTAAATCGGGTTGACCTCAATCCAGGAAGATTCTCCAAACCAAGAATGCTGTTTGAATGCCTCTAGCTACCAACTTCCAGAGAAATGAGCTGCAGTCAGTAAAAATCTAAATTAGCAAATCTATGCGAGCATGTCTCAAGTATCTGAGATAAGTCTTTGGGGAAAACGTTCCAGGCCAGCGGCTGAACAATTAACTGCTTTGGGTACAATGGACTTATAATAATCAATGGTTTAAGGGTAAAATATACTTACAACATTCCCAGGTAATGTTACCTGTTCTTCTCAGGCATCTTAAGAACAACTTTCACAGGGCTGGGGTGGGAGGGAGCTTTCAAGCACACTCTTTTTCAATGACAAGTTTCAAGTCAACATGAAATCTAATCCAGTCTTTCACTGGGGGACCAAGATCCCTGAGGAGACTAATTATGTTTGACAGTTTTTGTTTTTTCCAAACCTTCCAGCATACAGGAGGCATGTGCCTAGCTGTCTTGGGGTTTTCACTGCTGTGAAGGGACCCATGACTATGGCAACTCTTTTAAGGAAAACATTGGGGTGACAGGTGACAGTTTCAGGGGTTCGGTCCCTTATCATCATGACGGGGAGCATCACGGGAGTGGCATTCAGGCAGACGTGGTACTGCAGCTGTAGCTGAGAGTCCTACATCTTGTAGGCAACAGGAAGTCAACTGAGACACGGGGCAGTAGCTTGAGCATAGGAAACCCCAAAGCCTGCCCCACAGTGACAGGCTTCCTCTAACAAGGTCACACCCACTTCAACAAAGCCACGCCTCCCAATAGTACCACTCTCTATGAGCTTACGGGGGGCCAAATACATTCAAACTACCATACTCGTCAACCTAAACTCTTGCTACTTAAAGCCAAAGCACAGTCTCCAAATGGTATCCCTGGCTCTCGCTTCCATCCAGGTATGACTTCAGGCTCACCTGGTAGACTCGGGTTGTGCCATCAAAGCCCTACAGAGATGAGAGGCACAGAGACCCTGCGGCAGCCATCTGGTGCATTTGCTTCCACTACATGGGAGTCAGTGCTGACTGAGAACCACGGGCTCTCCCTCCTCTTCCTCCCAGTTTCAGGTGAATCCCAAGACCAGCTCCAGCTCCATATTTTTGCCCAAGCAACTTTCTCCTCTGCCTGGGCATCAGTATGCCTCTCAACCAGAATGCAGCAGGGGGACTCTGTACAGAGACTTTATTCCATTTAATATCCCTGTTTTCTGTGCGCCATGATGTCCTAATATCTTAAATCTTTGAGCTGGGAAGAGACTGGCCGCAATAGAGCTAGCCAACTCCTAGAGATCGTGAAGGTCCAATGGGAACATGACTTTGATGTGCACAACCCCCAAAGATGCAGAACCAGACCACATCCACATGGCACCCCAGGAAGTGGTCTCCTCTATGTGGATTACCCCAGGGCCAGCTACTAGACAAATAGGGGGCTCTCCCAATTGTTTATAGAATAATTCAACTAAATCCTAAACTGCTTACCTTGCCTTCTATCATGCCCCAATACTGAACCAGCAGCACCGTGTAGACACTCCCGTGGCTCCTCCCTTTCTGGTGACGACCAGGTGGTACGGCATTACGTAATGGCTAGTGCCTCTAAACCCACAAGAGTGAAGACAGTGTCTGCTGGACCTCTCCTCCATCTCCTCTTACGGGCTCATAGTGGTCTGGATGAGAATGGCCCCCCTAGGCTCATAGAGTCGCCTGTGTGGTGTCCAGCTCAAGGAACTCATGGGAGGGCTTAGGAGCTGTAGACTTGGAGAAAGTGTGTCACTAGGAGTGGGCTCGGAGGCTTCAAAAGCCCTTGCCAGCCCAGGTAGTTCTTTCTGCCTCATGCTTGATCCTCATGGGTTCAAGGTAAAGAGCTCTCAGTGACAGAGACAGTGCTACACCTGTCCCCATGCTCCCCACCCATGGTGGTCATGAACTCCAAATAAACTCCATAGGGCCCCCCCACAGCAGCAGGGAAGTAAGTAAGAGACCTGACTGGAGGGTCAGCCACGTAAGAGAGCACAGGACAACTAGGTCTGCTTGCAGGGCTAGGAAATGAAACCCAGAGCCTGGCACGTGCAGGAGAAGCAGCCCCCCCCCCATCCTGCCAGACTTCCCTTCTAATGTTTAAGGGCCTGCAAGAACATTTTTGACTCAGAAACTTTGGCCCCTAGCCTAAGCCACCATATAATTCAGAATTATTTCTTGGCGAACGGCATAAAGCCTAGAGAAGACACGTACTTGTTTCTGTATGCTGTGGTTTCTGTAAGTAAGAAGCATTGCTGTTAATGTAGTTGTCCCGAATTTTCGCAATGTCACCACCCTGCACTCCGAGGAGACGAGACAAATGGCTAAATCAATAAGCGAAGATCTGAGTTTGAATTCTGATAACTACCTATGAGGTGATAGCTGAGCTTGCTTAAGCTTCCCGGGCAGAATTCAGCCACCCTCTCCCGCTCTGCAACAAAACTGACGGCAGTGACCCAACACTCCACAGCCGCCATGTTCGCTTAGAACGTGAGACCGATTTGGCCGCAAATTCGTGGCATTCACGCACACTACCTCTCCAGCCTAGGCCCGTGCAGAGCTGCAGCCCTGACTCCAGACCTGCAGTGAACCCTTAGCGTAGTATTGAGACCCCAGTGACAAGAGCGGTTCAAAACAGCAACACCCATTTACAGCCCTCCTAACCCTACCTATTATTCACTCTTAAAGGGGAAGGGCTGCAAACTGCCGGCTTTCCTAGGTGCGGAGGCAGAATGAAAGATCCCAGCTGAGCCAGTTCAAGCTCTGAAGCTTTGCGGCTGTGGCAAACACACCAACCCTCAGCCGGAATAGCTGCAGATTCAGAGAACAAAACCTCCTTTGACAAGTCCCCCTGGGCAGTCTACTAAAGAGCCTGTAAGGTAGGAAATAAAGAAGAAAAAGAAAACTCCGCAATGAATTTCAGGACATTTTCTGAAATGGCTTTCATTAAATTAACAACGGCAATCCCATCTCTGATTTCAATGAAAACTATTCCGTGGAACCACAACAGGTCACGGAGGCGGAAACCTACAGCAACTGAAACAGACACAAACAGGGTCTGGGAATCACTGGGGTCACGTGGTAGAGGAGACCCTGGACTGTCGCGCCCAGGCCAGCTTGCTTTGTCCCCACCATATAAGCACCAACCCCCGGATTTAATGCCAACTCCATGCTAATCCAGAGGGAACGCTAGCCCGGTTTTCTGGCCCACAGGAGTGGGCTGGTATATTAAAGGCTATTGGCTGACGGAGCAGAATGTGCTCCACTCCCACAGCACAGGGGCACCTGTGTCTCACTGGATAGAAAAGAGAAGGAGGACGTGGAAAGAGGCCCCCTCCTAACTCTCAGCTCTGTAATCCATAGTACCTCCTCCTCTGAGTCCCTCCAAGTTGGCCAAAGTCACCTTCCTGACCCCTCTGGGAGGGCCCTCAGCTGTCCCACGGCACAGCACACGATAACATCTTTACTAACAAACAAGTAACTCCGTGACTCTGTCTTCACCAGGAATCTGAAGCCAGGGCCCACACAAAGCTGGAATCATAACAACGTCATCCACAGTAATGACCGCAGCATTCACTGTGCAAAAGGCTCCTTCCAAAGGAGTTATAACTTTAAAAATGCTGCGAAGAGAAGCCACGCCACACAAGGCTCACATGGGAGGTTTGTTGGAAGAGGAGAGAAAGGGAGACTGAGAAGGGGGCAGAGAGGGGGCAAAGACCGGTCCCTAGAGCAAGAGGGACAGAAAAGAAAGGGAGAGAAGGAGAGAGAAAGAGAAGGGGAGAAAGGGGGAGAGAGAGAGAGAAAGAGAGAGAGAGAGAGAGAGAGAGAGAGAGAGAGAGAGAGAGAGAGAGAGAGAGAGAGAGAGAGAGAGGCCGCAGGTGGGCAAGGCCCAGTTTTTCAAAGGGAAGGAGGCGAACATGCACAGGAGGGGCTCTTAGTGGCTGCAGTTGAGGACGATCCTCAGACCACTGATGCAGTCTGTGTGGCTCACATTCCGGGATACTGAGACGGCCCCACTCACAAGACAGGTTCTGAAACACAGTTAACAGTCCTGCAGTAAACCAACAGAGAGTCCCAAGATGGGAGCCAACTAGCTTAGGCAGCACAGGGGGGCAGAAGCCCCGAGGTCCATGAGCTCTCAGGAAGTCCTTTACCAAACCCTGCGCTACAGTGCTGGGCAGAGATATTAACCTGTCCCAGAGAAGAAAGTGAGGAGCTGGGTCCCGCAGGGAAACATCAAACACGGCGTTCCTCCTCTTCCATACATACTGGCGTGATGAATATGCAATTGAGTTAAACATACTACTTCAGGGTAGTTAGAGAGACGGCTCAGCTGTGAAGAGTACTGGCTGCTTGTCTAGAAGGCTAGAGATCGATTCCCAGCAACCCCCTGGCAGACACAGGGCCACTACTCCCGTTCCAAGGGACCTCAGACCTTCTGGCCTCTGCAAGCAATGCACATGTCACAGGTGGAACACAGACAGACATGCAGACAAAACCCAAAAGGACACAGTCAGGTGACAACAGACAGGTGACTCCAAAGGACAGCCAGGTGATTCCACTAGCCAAGAACATGGAGACTCCTGTGATCCCAGAGGCCTCCCCAGCCTCTCTGGACGTCTCTGAGGCTTGGACACTTAGCGACTGATTCCCCTGACTCTGCGGTTCTGTCTGCCATGGTCAAACTGCCTCAGGTCTCTAGAGCCGGCTGCTTGTTTCTAGCCAGTGGCTGTGCTCTGGTTAGAAGGGTCTCCAGGAGACAGGTGTGGCCTCCATCAACTAGACCAGGAAGAGGTGTCCTAGGTACCTGTCAACCCACCCCCATGTTCTACTGACCCTCAGGACTGATTCGGGCATCCAGTATGTGGTCATGTGCTAGAGTTCAAAAGTTTGACCCACTCCAAGGACAAGCGATGGGTGACCAAGGACAGCAGGGGCAAAGACCACGAACTCCCCTTTGCAGCTGCTGCAGACACTGTCCTCCACAGACAGCAAAGGTTATTATAGTTCATTTCAGAGGATGAAATGTAAAATATAGTTCAAATGGAAAGAGCAATGAGCTGCCACTAAGTGTTAATCTGGGTAAAGCTTATCAAATATTTACACGATCCTGTCCACACTAAGGATTTAAACCCCAAAAGACAAGGAACACCCAGATGTACCCAGACCACTGGGTGTATGAAAAGAAGGGTTTTAGAAAGACTTAAAGCTGGCCACCGTGGTGCACACCTCTAACCCCAGCTTTTGGGAGGTGAAGGCAGAAAGATCAGTTCAAAGCCAGGGTCAGTAAGCCTCAGCTCAAGGTCAGCCAGGAAGACCTTGTGAGGGGGGTGGGGGAGAAGCAGAGGTGAGCCCTAGCCTCAGGTAACTAGAGAGTCCTGTGTTAGGCTGATTTCACGGTAAATCTGGGTAGGCTTGTCTTCCTCCTTTGTGGGTAGGGAGCCTGGGAGAGAAGCTGCCCCAGGAAGTACTTCCTTTAAAATAAAAGGATGAGTAAGTGCTTGGAGGGTGGCTCAGTGGTGGGGCACTCGCTAGCATGCTAAAGCCACAGGTTTAACCCCTAGTGCCACACACACACACACACACACACACACATGCACCCACATACATGCACTCACACGCACACACACACACACACATGCACCCACATACATGCACTCACACGCACACACATGCATTCACATGCACACACACTCACACACACACATACAAGCATGCTAAAGCCATAGGTTTAATCCCTAGTACCACACACATGAGGACATATACAAACACATGCATGCACACATACAAGCATGCCAAAGCCATAGGTTTAATCCCTAGTACACCCCCACACACACACATACACATGAATACCACATGGGTAGTCCACCAACCAATGGGAGACTAGGTACACAAAGCACTGACCCTTTTCCCTTTCATCAAACAGAAGGAATTGACAACACTTGAGAAACTGAGTTTGGTCTGAACTTAAAGAGCAGACTGTTAAGCCCAGTCATTGTGGTGCGAATGCTATAGGAGCTGCACTTTGCGGGGGACTTAGAGCAGGAAAGCTCATTTGCAGGCAGTGAACCACCACACACCCCAGGAAGCCTCTCCCTGGTGGTGCAGACTGTGCACAAAGCCCACGCGGGACTTCTTGCCTTTGGTGATGGAAACTAGACAGCCCCGCCCCTTCCTCTTATTCATGCTACAGCTTTTGACAACCTAAGCCCTCTGCGCCCCAGCATCCTCAGCCGGGGACAGAATATGACTGCTCGGCTGCCGGATGCCCGTGGCAAACTGCTAACCAGCTTCTGGACGGCCCTCTCCCTTGTCTTAGGAAGGCTGCCTAAGGTCAGGAACCTGTCCAGGTCACAAGGCTAAGACTAGTGTTGTGGGGTGTTTGCACCCTGCATGAAGATATATTGCTCTAAGTGGCTTAATAAAGAGCTGAATGGCCAATAGTTAGGCAGGAGGTACAGGCGGGACTTGTGGCGAGAGAAAGGAATCGAGGAGCAAGGAGACACCAGGGGACACGGAGAGGAAACAGGAGGTTGCAAGGTGGAAGAGAGGTGACATCACATGATAGAACATAGATTAATATAAATGGGTTCATTTAAGTTGTAAGAGCTAGTTAGGAACAAGCTTAAGCTACAGACGGAACTTCCATAATTAATAAAGTCTCCATGCCGTCATTTGTAAGCTGGTGGCCAACGAACGCATGTTACAGTAGAGTAGAAGAAGGGTATGATGGCCCCAATAGTCAATCCCAGGCACCCACACTGGGCATGGGATTTCGTGGGCACTGGTAAATGGAGCCAATCTGCTGGGCCTGAGGGAAGAAAACTATGTGAGAAGAGACAGGAGAAGCTTCTGGCCAAGGAGGCCTAGGGAAGTAATGCCCAGAGAGGAAGTCTGGGCTCACACTTGCCAGCTGCCATCGCCAGAAACTGGGAAGCTGCAGGACCCAGGGCCAGGCTGTTTCTGGCCTAAGTCTCTGTGTTACTGTCCAGGAAGGTCACCGCAGTCACCGCCCTTGCTACCGGGATCCTTTAAAGTTCCTATTCAAGTTTAGCTCCTCTTTCCTTGAAATGCTTACCAAGAAATGGATCTAACTAGCTGGGAGGAGGTAGCATGCGTCTTTAATCCCACCACTCGGGAAGCAGAGGCAGAGGCAGAGGCAGGTGGACCTCTGTGAGTTCAAGGCCAGCCTGGTCTACAGAGAGAGAGTCCTGGGACAGCCAGGGCTACACAGAGAAACCCTGTCTCGAAAACAAAGAAAAGAAAAGAAAAGAAAAGAAAAGAAAAGAAAAGAAAAGAAAAGAAAAGAAAAGAAAAGAAAAGAAACCATCTAAATAAATACTAGAGTCGGGAGACAGGAAAGAGCAGCAGACAACCGTTTGTTTTTCTGTGAGACTGTAAATGAGCCACACCTGGCAGCTTTCCATAGGGAATCAGAATGGCTTCAGGGCCATCAGAGTTCAACGGGACCATCAAACAATCCTACTGGCAGCCTTTCCCATGGCCCGTTAATGTTCAGTTGTAGTTACCACTTAACTCTTTTTGTTTGCCCTAAAAAAAAAAAAAAATCAGTTCCCAGAAATCATAGGCTATTAATTCCCTCTCTAATGTCCCCAAGCTAGCTGCTCTGTGGGATCCCTTCCGGCTGCACCTTATCCTTCCTGGAAGGGACTTTCAGCAAATGTGCCTCCTCCTCCTCCCAAGGAGAAGCCCTCAGAAGCCCCAAGAATGTGGTAGCTTCGTGGAATTCCCCTTCAAAATCCACCTCAGAGGGAAGAAGAGAGATCCTCTTTTGGCTTAATCCTTGGGGCTAATCTTCCCTTTAGAAAACTTTAAGGAAAAACAAGTACTGGGTTATATTTAAAAGCGAAGAGAGAGGGCTTGGAGTCTGCCAAAGAGAACAATGGAGCCATCTCACCACTGCTAATACAGATACCCCAAGGACTTGTCTGAAGTTCACGCCCCCACCGCACCCCCAAGTAAAACAGCCCAGGACATTTGAATGTGAAAGAGAAAGTTCAGAGTGTGAGTCTGTGCAAACACAAATGCTTACTCTGGAAAACCTTACACCAGAGACACACCGCACCCGGTGCTGGGGGGACACCAACAATAACAGTGTGCAGCCTTCACGAGCTATAATTTACTCAGAACACTGGACTGCTCGTCCAGGGACAGAACATGCTCTCCTTTCCTGCCTCCATTCTCAAGGGTTTATGGGAATTGGTTCCACATCCCAAGATATTTTGGAATTAAAGTGAGCTCTCCTGAACTCTGAAGGGAAAGTGGGAAGGAGCTGGGTAAGCAGCCACAGGTGAGGGCAATCCCAGACAAGCTCAGTCTCACAGAGGGCAGGATGGAACAACAGAGCTGACTAACAGGGGACACTGCATACAGCCCTGGCTTCTAGCAGGCATATGGTCCCATTCATCTGCCCAGACTGCAAACAAAGACGAAAGTTACTCTCCCTCCCAGCTGTAGACACTGGAAGAGCAAGACAAGAGTTGGCTTCTTCCGAAGCCTCTGCTTCCCACCAGACACTGTTCCTCCCTATGTCTCTACGAGATCCACTCCCTGCATCTCGGCATCCAGAGACCTTGGACACGTACCTTGTGCACGCCAGGAGGAAATCTGGACACTACTCTTTCTGGGCTAAAGTTTATCCCATTCCGCCAATTCGTTCATTACCTATTTAGAGACCTTGGCTCTAAGGACAATCACAGTCTACGATACTAGGGGCCAGACTTTCAACATGTGGAATTGGGAGTCCCCAGTTCCACAGAATAACAAACAGCAGGAGAGGCAGGGTCAGATTGGGAGGGGGTGAGGGGTCACAACAGACTCTATGGATCTAAGATCTGTAACTGAGAGCTGGGAAAGACTCAGGGTGGGCAGGGGGCTTCAGGAGTGGAGACTCAGCACGGTGGTCTTGGTGTGCTCAGAAGTGGGGCTGTGGCTTATTGGGGGTTCCCTAAATCAGCGAAAGACGTCTTCACCAGGACTGGTGGCTTTGTTGTCTAATAAACAGCAGCGAGAATACCCATGTGTTGTCACTGTGAAAGAGAATCTTGTCACCTGAAAGCTTCACCTGCTGGCGTGTGCACGCATCAGGTCCTCATCTTAACATGTTAGCATGTGTACACATCAAGCCCTTGTCATACATGTCACCGGGTCTGCGTGGGACACAGAAAGAGAATACGGACATCTGGTTCGTTATATAAAACTTTAAACACCGTGTGTGTGCGTGTGTGTCTATGTGTATGTGTGTGTGTGACTCAGCCAAATGTTTATTTAATGAGTATCTGTGAGTTGGTTGCAGCAGGTCGTGACTCAATTGGACCAAGAAAGCAGAGGTACACTCAATGCCACCACAGAGGGCAAGCCTTCAACATTCTTAGTTAAGCAGGGAGAGGAAGGGGGTGAAGGATGAGGGAGTGAGATCAAGGCAGGGGATGAAGGAAAACATGAATTGATTTCTGTGGTTGGGGATGGGTGTCAGCAGATAGTCTTCAGGAGTCAGTTCTGTCTCCCCAGTTGGTGGGCCTAGGAAGGTGTGGGTGTTTGGTTTTGTTTGGAGACCAGATCTGACGCAGCCCAGGATAGCCTGAATTCCTGACCTTCCAACTGCTGGGACCAATCACAAGCATGAGCCACACCCATGACGGTGAATTCTTGAGAATGGGATTAAAGCTCTAAAGCACAGCCTATGGTGGCTTCTCAAATTCCAGGTCCACAGCACTCACCTGGAAGATCACGGGAGACCGGGGTCCCGTTCCCTGAGCTCACCCACAGGGCTGTTAGACAGAGACCGCCAGAGACCAGGGTCCCATTCCCTGAGCTCACCCACAGGGCTGTTAGACTGACAACCGGTGTCTGAAGCTCTTTGAGAACCACTGTCCTGGTTCTACACCTCCCAGGCCAATAGCCCTAGTGACCTGGGCCACAGCACAGATTGCAGTGGGGGAGCATCAACTCTGAAAGAGACTCTCTGACCACGTCTCCCTAAGGACAAGGGGCTTCTCACCAGCAATAACCACAGCCAGGTCTTCATACACCCCCTAAGAGGCTCCATCCTCTCCAGAGGCAGGGGGTTCTTTCCAGGCGGAACCTAAGGAGAGCCCATAACCCACCCACTATTCGTGGTTAACCTTCCTCGGCTATCTCTAGCTCTCACCGGGAGCAAGCTTTCCACTCTTTCCCTCCACTCCTGTCCTGGTTTCTTCCATGACACCAGCAGGTGTCACATATCTGTCACACATCTTATGCTGACGAATAGCAGACTAGATGAAGCCTCGCAATCTCTGGGTCTGGAGAGCTCGGGTCCTGCTCTGCTACCGTTTAGCTGTGACCCTGGTCAAAAGGTCTTAACATTTCTACAGCTGTAAACATGAACGTATGATTAGTCTCCCAAGGTGAAGCAGCTGAGCCAGCGCAGCCCCAGGCTGGCAGCACAGATGGCAAACTCACCCTGCTGCAACAAGTGCTGGGGGGACAGGGGCTGTTAAAGTGCTATCTCAGCAGCCCCGGTGGAAGGCTGAACTAGTTTAAATGCGTACAGCACACTATGGAGGCTGCACAGGGGCTTGCCATACATGCCCAGGGATAGCCCTGGGGTAGCCCAGGCTGCCTTTGCACAGGGAAAGCAGCCTCACATTCCCAATACTGACCTGAGAGGGAAGGGCAGAGAGAGCTACAACCATTAGCGTCTAGACCAGGTCTTCAGAAAAATCAGACTTCCGATAATAATTGGTCTCTCTGCCGGGCAGTGGTGGAGCACGCCTTTAATCCCAGCACTTGGGAGGCAGAGGCAGGCGGATCTCTGTGAGTTCGAGACCAGCCTGGTCTACAAGAGCTAGTTCCAGGACAGGCTCCAAAGCCACAGAGAAACCCTGTCTTGAAAAACCAAAAAAAAAAAAATAATAATAATAATAATTGGTCTCTCTTATCCTAGCAATGAGCATCGTCCCTTCCGCGGGTGTCACGGTGGGAGGTGCAATCACGATGGCTTGGAAGGGCACAGATTTGGCCCGGCACAGCGATGGCCGCAAGGGCAGGAGCAGAGCCTCCAAGGCACAGACAGTTGCCCAGCTTCCCTGCCTCTCTGGCAGACACTCCAGTATACTGCACCCAAGGGTGTGGACTCAAGAGAGTTCTTTTTGTCTCCCCCTGGGAAACGCCCTTAGGATGGACCTGAGCTTACTCCAGGCTCATCCTCAGCACTGGCAGAGGCCATGGTGCACCAGGGCAGAGAACGTGGCACCTCAGCTGACTGTGTCACCCTGGAAAATAGCAGTAGCTACCACACCAAAGGTTAGTGATAGGAGTAAAGGAAGTTAAGACTTAAAACGGCTCACCTGCACAATGAAATAAAGAACAAAATCAAATAAAGCTATAAGAAAACAGTAAAGGACGCAGTTTTCAGGGACATGGCTGCATCTAGGCTGTATTTATTGAGGCAACCCTACCCAGGAAGAAAAATACTGCATTGCTTTAGTAGCTTGTTTCTGTTACTCACATGACTAATAGCAACACGGGGTGGGGGGCTGAGGGAAGATTTATTTGGCTTATAGATACAGTCCACCATGGAGAGACGTCAAGGCAGAAGCGAGGTTTGGAAACAATGGAGAAACACTGTTTATGGGTTTCTCGCTTTGGTTTGCTCAGCCACCCTTATACAGCCCAGGCCCACCTGTCAGGGATGCTGCAGGCTACGGTGGACTGGGTCCTGGCTCACAAACCAGCAAGAAAGAAAACACCCCACAGCCAGGCCCCCTGGTCAATCTATGAAGGCTGATGAACCTCAGCGGAGGCTCCCTCCTCCCGGGAGTCGGGGTGACAGCTGATGCCAGCTAGCGACAGTGAACATTCTCCCTCATGAGCGGACCCCAGCTTGACCTCTGTAGGAACCCGCACATATGTGGGATTCAGTGTGGGCAGAGGCCACATAACAGGAAAGAAAACTACGGAAAGGAGGGGGAAAGGCTTTCCTAACGGTCTGGGGAGGGTGAAAGATCACCTGTGACAGAATGTGGAAACGGAACGGCTGCGAACAGAAGACAAGGCCGAGAACAAGGGGTCTGGGAGAGATATGCATGGATAAATATGATAACAGAACCTGTGGTTTCCCATGTCAATTAAAACATAGAAACTCAACAAATAAACAACCAAATTAGGAAGACAAAGATTAAACATAAACAGCCCCTACCAATAGGAGGCGCTACGCGAGGAAAGGCAAACCAACAGCAACCTCCCCAAACCCCCAGCACCTGATACAGCAGGGCCTCACGGCTGACTGAGCAATGCACTGAACGCTGGTTTTCAGTGCATTCTGCCCGCAGGATTTCAGCAGTGGAGGAAGAGGCAGGTACCCCGGACGTGGTGTGTGTGTGTGTGTGTGTGTGTGTGTGTGTGTGTGTGTGTGTGTGTGTGTGTGTGTGTGTGTGTATGGTGTGTGTGACCGACGGGAGAGACGGCAAAGGATGGGCGTGGCCGGGAAACCTCACACTGACCACCAGGCACTACATGTATTAACCAGGAATGCTAAGCGGGGCTTGTGCCACAGAGGGCATGGATGTCATGGAAGATGGTACCCACTCCCGCTCACGGCGGTGGCACTGCTGGACTCCTAAAGATAAGGCCTGAGGTGTCCCGTGTGAGCTGGGACACCCCGTCACAAAACATCTCCAGTAGAGCGGTGGCAATGGACCAAGCCACCTGTCACAAAGCAGGCCCTTCCTGGATTCAGACAACAGGGAGGCATTGGCTGCCAGGGGCAGGGCTGCTGGAGGAAGGAGGAAGCGGGCAGCAGAAGTCACGTGGTGGAGACCTGTTCACTGCCTGCCAGTCAGGGAGGAGGCAGGGGTTGGGTGGATGCCAGCACTAGACCGGCTTTCCCCCTTCCCCTGTTACCACATCCAAGCCCTCAGCTCACGGGATGGGGGTACCCGTGCTTGAGGTAATGCCCCCAGAGACACAAGCATGGACCTCACCCATCTTCCAGGTGACTTTAAATCTCGTCATCTTCACAACAAAAATTAACAACCACAGTAAGTATATGCCAAGAGAGAGTCTAATTCTACCAACTCTGAGCTAACCAAGCCCCTGTGGCTCTATCTTGCCAGGGATCACAAGGCATTTAGAGAAAGACCACGGACTAGAACTCAGGTTTGCTAGCTCAGGTTTCACACGACACTGTCCAGCTTCTAACCTGCTTATATCCCAGGTAAGAGAGCAGCAACTCCGAACTGAAGCGGGCCAGTTTAAGATGAAAATGACCGTTTGCAATCGACGACCAAACACATGAAGTACAAATGGTTCAACTCCGCCCCGAGAGATGAAAGCGCGCAAACACGAGTTTCCAAACCCAGAAAGCGAACCATTTTGATAACTTCTTTTAAGGTCACAAATATTTCAATAAGACTTTGTCACTTGGAGAAACTAAAAAGACTCACATGAAGGAAGACTGAGGATGTAGCTCAGGGGCGGAATGCTTGTCTAGTGTGCGCAGGCCCTAGGTTCAATTCATAGCACCGCCACCCAAAACAAACAAACAAAGCCCCAAAAAGGTTAATCTTGTAGCGATCCCTACTGTCTCCATTTATTAAGGGGCATGTGTAATAGGCAGCCATATATACTCTGCCAGGCTAACCACTACCAGGATGACAAGGTCTATTTTACAGTTGAACAAACTGTATTGTTGAGTGAGCAACAGGTTTCCTGTAAAGACCACATTTGGGGCCTGCAAATGCTGAGACCCTTGGGACCCAGCCTACCAGCTTAAGCTGTCAATCATCTCCCTTCTGTTAATTAAAACATGGGCATGGTGGTGCGTACTGTAATCCCAGCACTGGAGGCTAAGGTAGGCAGGTCCTCCAAATTCAAGGTCAGCCTGATCTACTGAGTTCCTGGATGGACAGGGCTACACTTAGACACCCAATCTCAAAAAACAATCAAGCAATCAATCTCACTTAATAAATTCTGATATATGCATTTGAAAAGAACAAAACATAAATAAGACTAACACAGGGGAGAGACGGCTCAGCAGTGGGAGCCTGGGCTCTTGCAGAGGACCAGGCGGTCCGAGCATCCAGCGGAGTGGCGTGGCGGGAATCCACATCTCTGGCCTCCCCAGGCACCAGCACTCAGGTGCACGTAGCCATGCACAGAAACACATAAGCACACAAAACCAAAAGTAACAAAAACGATCTCTAAATAATAAAGGTAACACAGGACAAACGTGCATCAGCTGTGTTGTTAGAGTCGGTGCATGCTGGACGGCCGGCAAAGGGGCCTCGAAAAAGTAACATCAAAAACAGAAAAGGTCAACTGGGTCTTGGTCATGACCTGACCAACAGGACACCTCAAGAAAGACCTACAGATTAAAAAGCAATGTATTAGATGAGCAATGTTACTCTCATTTTATGTAAGAGTGGGATTTATACCATTTTACATAGGTGGCACTTCCTCTCCACTGAGTTCCTCCCTGCCTGTGTATCTCAGATGCTCTCCGAAGACAGCGTGCAGAAACAGCTGCACAGGTTGGGAAACAATCCCAGACCAGAATCAAAGGCATCTGGAGTCAGTAATGCCTGACTCAACCTGCAACCTCACTGTGCCCACCTGAATAAGAGCGTGTTTCCCTGTATCCACAGCCTGTGCCCTCACTGGGAGGACAGCGCCATCTCCTCACGCTGTTCCTGTAAGGATCAAATAACCCACTATGCCCAAGATCCCTGCCCCCACTGCCACCTGCTGAGCACCACAGGGCTGACTAAGCTCTGTGGCAACCCTAGTCTTCACACTTTGAGGTCAGCAAGCCCTTGGGGAGAGAGGGAGAGAGAGACAGAGAGACAGACAGAGAGAGACCTAAAAGGGAGTGGGGATAAGGGTGGTTCAGAACTCTTGGCCCAAATATAGGGAAGTTCAGAGAAATGCATTGATTTTGGGGAAGCTGCAATCGGGCTCTTGGTTTTTACTGTCCATCAGAAACTGAAGGAATCTTTTAAAGTTATTTATATCTAGATGATACTTCCTAAAATTGGGATTCAAACTGGCCTAAGCATGGGCCGGCACTGGGTTTGTATTTAGTTTTCTCTTGTTATTGTTGGTTTGGGCTACCCAGGTAGTTCAGCTGCAATGGAGCCTGAGAAATTGCTTTGCAGTGTCAATGACAAAGAACTCAACCAGGGCTGGGGCTGGAGGTCTGTGACGGGGGTGCATGTTCCTCACAGAGCTGCAGTTCTGTGACAGGTGTGTTCTGAGCATGTGTTCATTTAATCCCAGCTCCATGAAAAGGGAAAAGAAAACTTTACCAAAACAGGATGGTAAACATCAGAGAAACAATTTGTATCCACTGAGCATAGAGGTAAACATCTGTGATCCCAGAACTTGGGAGGTAGAGGCAGGCGGATCAGAAGCTCCAGGACAGCCTTGCCTACCCAGCAAGTTTGAGGCCAGTCTGGGATACATGAAACCCTGTCTCAAAAAAACTAAATAAGAAGAAATAATTTCCATAAAGAAGCAACTGAAGAAGGCAATTTGAGAATATATTCATAAAATTCTGCACCACCAGCCAGGCTCCACAAAGTGAATCCTGCCAACACACCAACGGCTTTCCTCCTGGGAATGACCACCCAGGAGACACAAAGCCTCTGGACTCCCTGACACTTGTGGAAAAACATAACCTCCCATGCAGTGTTGGCAGGTGGCTCAGCCACACCTTGGAGCGTGTTCTCAAGACCTGTTCCTTACTAGGGCTCAACCTAGCAATTTTGAATGGCAGCAACAAGCTGCTCAACTCTGATATCGATAACATGAACGAAAATAGAGATAGTGCGGCAGGTTATGTGAGGACAAGCCCCAGAGACTGAGAGGCCGATGAACTGTGCCACGCACCAGCTAATGCCACCCCAATGGCTCCACTACAAGCTTCCCCATCTCACTCAATAGTGTCTCCATCCTGCCTTCTGCTGAAGCCAAACCCTCAGAGACACCCTTCCTGTCGGGTCCTGCAATATATCTGCACAGACCTCCAGGCTAAAGATCAAATAAGACCAAGCGCTGTAAAACTATGAGAGTCCCACGGCTGCCAAGCCTGAGAGGGACTTCTCACAACGCGTCTGGAAGCACCTGCTCAAAGACACAGCCTAACTGTGGGTCACAACCCCGTCTGGAGTCACAGGGCTGAAGGTGAACTCTCGCTTGCTCTTGAGAGCAACAGGGGGCTCTTTGGAGCAGGGTGGCCCCAAGATGTTCTAAGGCAATTTTTCTTCTACTGAAAGAAAAAAGAAAAGGAAAAGTCACAGCCAGGCTTGAGGAAACACCGAGTTTCCCTGAGGCTCCCAAACACCTGCATTTAGTGGGCATTTCACGAGTGGGTGAAGAATGAATGAATGAATGATGGATGGATGGATGGATGGATGGATGGATGGATGATTCCATGGGCATTTTAAAGTCAAAGAGTAGAATCTGATGCCAGGCTATAAGGCTTAAAAAAGGGATGAGTGGAGAGTTTAATTGTTAACAATTGGATAGATGATGATGCTAACAATCAAATGGCAGGAGGGAGGGAGGGAGGGAGGGAGGGAGGGAGGGAGGGAGGGAGGGAGGGAGGGAAGGAGGGAGGGAGGGAGAGGTCCTAGTAAGGGTTACCATTGCTACGATCAAACACCATGACCAAAGCAACTTGGGGAGGAAAGGGTTTGTTTAGCTCCCACTTCCACATCACAATTCATTACTGAAGGACATCAGGACAGGAACTCAAGCAGGACAGGATCCTGGAGGTAGGAGCGGACAGGGAGGTTATGGAGGAGCGCTGCTTACTGGCTTGCTCCCGGGTCTGCTTTCTCCTCGAACTCAGAACCACCAGCCCAGGGACAGCCCCACCCACAGTGGACTGGACCCTCCCCCATCAATGACTACTAAAGAAACTACCCTACAGGCTTGCCTGCAGCTTGATCTTGAGGAGGCCTTTTCTCTGTCGAGGTTCCCTCCCCACAGGCGACTTCAGCTGTGTGAAGCTGACAGAAAAGTAGCCAGCACAGGAGACATACTACAGGTGTGTGTGTAGGGTGTGCACACACGTGTAAAAGTCACATTCATTCGCCCACGACGACCAAAAGGCCTGCTAGATAAGGTCAGTACACACACTCCTTCAGTCAGCCCGCCTGTTTACCGCCCACCAGGCAGATGGCTGCTGAGCACTTCTGGCCTTGATGGGCACACCTAACACATTCTGACGATACAGACTTCGTCCCAGCTGTGACACAGTCACCTCCGAGCTTCAAGATTCCTGAGAAGTTGCCCAATTCCTCTGGACCTCAACTCTTCACTGTGATACTGTCTGCCTCAGAGATTGAGGATTAAATTTCTTTTGGGTACCATGTAAAATGGAACACAATATACACAGGTGTTGGTGACAGCAGAGTTAACGCTCAATGAATGGAGCACTCTGCATGCCTCTCAATGTGTGGTGGGAGGGTGCACAGATTCTCAATGAATGGAGCACTCTGCATGCCTCTCAATGTGTGGTGGGAGGGTGCACAGATTCTCAAGCCCTCCCCCTCCCCAGACTCACCAGGGCCAGAGTTCCTGAGGACTCCAAAGTGGGGGATCCACAAGAGACCCATAGCCTCTGCTTTTCAAGGCATGCTGGAGGCCATTACTGAGGCAGGGAATGTGTCTTTATCTGTCACACAACCACTGCTCTGCTGACTTCTGCTTTCAGTGCTGGGCGCTTCGGGTATTATGTAATATGAAGGTTTCTTAAAGGATTAATCTTAATAAGGCTGAAACTCTCCTTCCTGCTCTGGAGGGCAGGACTTTTCCTTTGTTCCCACTACAAACCTGGCACTCCGCCCATTGCCAGCAAGGCCAGAGTCGGCTCAGCAGGTACAGCTGCCACCAAGCCTGATGACCTGAGGGAGGTTCATCCCCACACATGGTAAACATTCTTCTGACCACTCATGCTGTGGCAGGTGTATGTGTGTGTGTTTGGGGGGATGTTCATGTATGTGTGGGTATTCGTGTGTATGTGTGTTAGTGTGTGAGGGATGTTCATGTGTGGGGGAGGTTTTCATGTATGTGTGTGTGTATATGTGTGTTCATGTGGGGGGTCTTCATGTATGTGTGTTCATGTGGGTGTGGGGAGGTGTTCGTGTATGTGTGTGTGTTTGCGAATGTGTGAAATGTATTTTTAAAAAACTCAAAAAATGGTACCAAATGCCACAGTTCAAAACAAAACACTGCTGAGCTGGCCATGGTTCACACCTATAACCCCAGCACTCAGGACAGTAAGGTAGAGGCAGTCCCTCCCTGTAGCGTGGGCTAAAACGTGGCACCCGGTCTCACAAAATAAAATGAATAAATATATACTCAGAATTGCTAGCCGTTGACAGGGTGGGATGGGGGAATAGGGGCACACCACACCTCCACGCCACACCACCAACCTTCTAAGCCATCTGCATTTCTACCCTCCTGTCAGGAGCTTTGTCTACGCCAAGACTCCAGAAAGTCTGTCCCATCACTAGTGGCAGTTTCTACAAGAGCATGGGCTTTGCAAGATTGACATTCCAACAACAGAGACTCCGCCAGCGACAGGAGAATGAGGACATTAACTACTCTCTGAAACCAGACACATCTGTCCCCCGGAGTCCCTCAACTGGCACCCAGGGAAAGTTAACCTTGGATCTGCTGGACAACCCAAGGCCTCCTGGGGAGGAGCCCTGGCCTGGGAACAGAGTACACCCAGACACCCATAGGCCTTGCTGGATGTTGATGACAACAGCAGGGGGCAGCAGGGAAGCAGGACAATCCCTGGAAGAGTCTGGAGCTTGGACCACCACCTCATACCCTGCTAGACACACACAGCACTTCCTAAGCTGTACCGTTTACTGCTGATGACTGGCATGCCGCACCTACTCAATAAACGGTGATGGGAAAATGTGCCGTTTTGAAAAGGGCTGGTGCCTATTTTATATCAGCTGCATAAAGAAATTCTGGCTGCCTTTGTCGTTAGCAATAAAATACACATTCGCTAAGAAATAGGTACAGGGAATCTAGGCAACTCTGGAATGTAAAAAGATGTACAGACGGGGCAGGAGGTGTGGTCGGTGGTAAGTGTTTAACCTGTGCAATGCCTGACTCCAACCCCAGCAGCAGCAGACTGGGAAAGGGGACGCGGGGACACCAAAATACACGCCATGGACATACGCAGCATGATCAATTATTGGAGACACTGAGCTCAACAACAGTGGAAAACTATAAATCACAGTCAGAAAATGTCATGTCTTAAAGGCACCGCAGTGGCGTCCCCAATAAAAACTAAAGGGCCTGTAGCAGGCTTACTGCTTTGCTTAAAAGGGTGTGCTCCTGAAAATAGGTACATTGAAAGAAATGTATGCAAGACACAGTGAAATACCAGCAGGTGTCGTAGGCTAACAGAAATCATCATCCTTATTCCAACCCGTGCTTCAATGGTCTTCAACTTCCTGAGAAAACAGTCATCTCTTGAAATCCACAACAATTTTCAGTAGTCATAATCACGTATGGCGCAAAAGCAAACTGTTTTACAAATTCACCGAATCCTAGGCAAGCATATTGTTCTGGCTGTCATGGTCTGGCTGGGCGGCTACCAACTCGGGAGTTTTGGAAGTAGACAAGTGTGGGAGGAAAAGCAACCACTCCACAAGAAGATGAAAACACAGGCTTGCCCTACAAAGTGGGCAACTGCGAGAGGCCCCTTTCTGGCTTTCCCATCTGCAGCAAGGCAGCTGTGAAAGGGAACCTCTAACCTAGAGACAGAAAAGTAGACACACAAGATGTCATCGCTGTCCACAGGCGGCTTCACCAAGTCATAGCCCTCCCACAATGCCACCAGGATGCATGTCAGCGCAGCGGGCCATCCTCAGCCTTCATCAGCATCACCTGGACCCCTTGTGAAAGACACGGATGGAACAGGACCCCACTGCTTCTGATTTTTCTGAACCCGTCTGCAGGGTCACTGGAGATCCTGCATCGTTCTAATAAGCTCCCAGGTGATGCTGCTGCGGCCCTTCTGACTGCCCAGCTTTGAGAGCAGGTGCTGGAGAAGACAGCAGATGCTCCACAGACATCATCTTCAAGGACAGGAATGGTAAGGACGTCCCTTGAGGGAGATAGCCTATAAGAACAGGAGCAAATAAAACTCCTCCTCCATACCTGGGAGAACCAACCCCCAGGGAAAAGCAGCACACAAGGCAGGTTTCTGGGAGCCGGACTACCCAGGTGTGGATCCTGCTGGACACTCAGCAGCTGTGTGGTCCTAGATAGGTGAAATCAAAATACCTGAGTCTGAGTGTCTTCATGGGTGTAAACTAGATAGAGGGAAATAGCTCATTTCTCTCCAGCTGGGGAGTGGAAACAGGTGCCTACCCAAGCCAGCAACGGGAGGTCCTTCCTTTTTTTTTTTTTTTTTTTTTGAGGCAGGATCTCTCTATAGCCCTCACTGTCCTGGAACTCCCCCCTACCTACTGAGTGCTGGGATTAAAGGCTTAAAGGTGAGTGATACCTCACCCCACAAAGCTATTTACTTACATTCTTTAAGAATGTGTATTGACAGACATAGGCTCGACACCTATATTCCCCGCACTCAGGAAACTGAGACAGTAAAGAGGATTGCTGGGAATTCCAGGCCTTCAAGACCAGCCTGCGCTGAGAGAGACTGCCTCAAACAAACAAGATCGAGGTGCTGTCCGAGCAGGTGTCATTTCCTCAGGCGCAAGTCCTCTTCCTTTCTTAGCCCCGACAGGTATGTACCACTCACACCCAGCTCTCCCTTCACCTAGATTTTGAAAGTCCACACACAGAAATGTCAGCAAGGGCTCCCCGTCCTAGCCAGGAGGTGGTGGCGCGTGCCTTTAATCTCGGGAGGCAGAGGCAGGCGGATGATCTCTGGCTCGACAGATGAACCCAGCCTTGTCTTCAGAGCGAACTCCAGGGCCGCCAAGGCTACAGAGAAACCCTGTCTCGAGAAACCAAAATAAAAGAGTTCTGCGTCCTGCCAAAAGCTCAGGAGACCAAGACTGTCCACCTGCTTTGAGTTATTTTTTTATATTAATTTCACCCATATTCCTCCTTCCTGCCTGCTCCTCTCTACCAAACGTCCAAAGTCAGATCCTGCACACATCATATACGAAATTAAAACAACAGTTCACGACTCTGAAATTCCCTAGGTGTTCCCATCTTATAAAGGTAATACTAGAATGTGAGAAAAATGAAATGGCAGAGGCCAAGAAACAAAAACTACACTAGTTAGCCAAGCGTGAGTACTACCCAGCCCAGCCTACTAGATGGAAAACTCAGGAATGTCACTTACCTAAGCCTTTTCGCTACAATAAGCAGGGCAAGGCTGGGGCCAGATCAGGGAACCCAACAGTGGTGTCTAGCATGGAGACAGTGGGTCCTGTCTCCAAAGACACGAGATCTTCAGAAGACACCACACACACACACATACACAAACACAGGTTTAAGAAACTCATCCAAGAGCAAAGTAGTCATCAAAGGCAGAAATGAGAAGTCCATCTAATAGGGAAACACATGGCTGTGTGTCGTCAAGGGGAAAACCTCCCGCACATCTTGCTCAAGATCAGTGTCCCCATTCATAAGTAAAGAAGGCATGATAATGAACTCATCTTTTACCCACACAAGCTCAGCCGTACTTAGGTACCAGGACACACACTGAGGGCCAGAAAGAGAGATGGGGTCCCAGAGGTTATTAAACTCCCCTGCAAAGACACACACAAACAGCTACGGTGGCTATCCGTGGAGTTCAAAGATGTCTAGGGAGGTGTTTCTGAAGCCGGTGGGGACACCAGAGCTTGGAGCGGCGAATAGACAAGACCAGGTGTTCACATTTGCTTTTTAGTTCAAAGAGGAAGAAAAACGTGCAGTTTGGGCACGGAAGCTGGACCAGAGAAGGTGAGGAGACATGCGGGGGCAGGACAGCGAGTCTGCACCTCCCACGGATCCCCGAGCTTGCGGGTGGGAGCCACCTGTGCCTGCCACCCGGGCTCCCGGCGTGCAGCTCCGCCGTGGAGCGGCGCAGGCGTGGGGAGCCGGCGGGGACCGCAAGCGGCGCGGCGCACGCGCGACGGGGGGAGCCCGGAGTGTGCGGCCGGGCAGGGAACGCATCCTCCGAACGCCTCGAACCGGCCGGCGAGGAGCATCTCGTGGACGGCGAGGCGGGCCCAAGCGGGGCACTCACCAGAATAACAGGCGCGAGCAGAGGTTGGCGTCCTGCAGCGGGTTGGGCTTCACCTCGGTGTGCACGGGCAGCATCTTGCCTAGGGTACACGCGGCCGGGCGGGAGCGCGGCGGCCGTGTGCGCGGCTCCGAGAGGCGCTCCCGGCTGAGAGGATGCTGGAGCTCCGGGCCGGCGCGCCGGTCCGCTCGGCGGGCTTCGCAGGCAGCGGCTTCCGGGAACCGGCCCGCCCTGACCCCGCCTCCCGGGACTCCTCGGGGCGCCCGCTACGCGCCGCCGCCGCCGCCGCCTCCTGGAGCCCGGGAGCTGCGCGTCGCGTGCGAGCACAGTGGGAGGGGAAGGCGGGTAGGGAACGGCGTAGACCACGCGCAGGGAACGAGCGGCGGCCCGGGGAAAACGCGAGGCCGGGCTGCACGTGCTCGGGACCCGCGGCAAACTTTGCCCAAGTTTATTAAGACCGGCGCTCCAAGCACCACCCTGACGGTGGCGGGGGCGGTGCCGGCTGTGCCCGCCCCCCGCGCTCAGAAACGCCCCGTGGACTGAGAGCTGCTGGAGACCGGGTGAAAGCGGCCCGGCTTTGGCTGCCCTTCCCCTGGCGTGTTGCCTTCATCAGGACCAAATAGGGCGCTGTTGGAGGTTCTCCGACCTGCAGGCCGAGAATCTGACCCGGAACAGCAGCAGGGTTTAACAGATCCCCTCTGCAGAC